>NC_139990.1:61799031-62256824 GCF_964263955.1 Coregonus lavaretus | reverse complement strand
AGATAGCCAAGGGGTTGGAGGAAAGAAGAGACATAAAGAGAAAGAAAGGCAGATGAAGTTGAGGGGGGGGATGAGAGAGAGAGAGAGAGAGAGAGAGAGAGAGAGAGAGGAGAGAGAGAGAGAGAGAGAGAGAGAGAGAGAGAGAGAGAGAGAGAGAGAGAGAGAGAGAGAGAGAGAGAGAGAGAGAGAGAGAGAGAGAGAGAGAGAGAGAAGAGAGAGAGAGAGAGAGAGAGAGAGAGAGAGAGAGAGAGAGAGAGAGAGAGAGAGAGAGAGAGAGAGAGAGAGAGAGAGAGAGAGAGAGAGAGAGAGAGATAAAGATAAAGAGGGATGATATATGGCTCATTGTCTTTGGGGGAGGAGCCAGGTGAACTTGGCAGTACAGTCCACCCATCTGAGTCCAAGCCTCCCCAACCCAGTGTCTACCTCACAAGACTAACCCCACATGTCTCCTCAAAACACATTCAAACCACATGTATACCCAACCTCACTTACTGTATACACACCACACACTCACATGGTCCCACAATACCACTTAAAACACACACACAGATCTGAACACTATAAGTCAATAGCAGTGGACACAGCTGTGTGAGGGAGTGTCAGCTCCAGTATTGGGGAGGTCCAGTCAAACTAGGCTATGTGTTAGTATGCGTGTTGAAGGCTTGCGTGCAAAAAAAGCAGAGCTCCCCACACCACTCGATTACTCCATCCCCAAGATACCCACACACAGGGAAAGGGAGGGGGGGGTCTAACCAGTATCCAGGCCTCACACACAAACAACGTGTTATGGTCCCTAGTTCTCACACTCCTAGTGTATGCAGAATATATGTCACTTCTATTGAACTAAACACATGGCAGACTAATGAGGTCTGCCCAGCAAGGGAGGTGTGTGTGTTGTGTGTGTGTGTGTGTGTGTGTGTGTGTGTGTGTTTCTGAGCTTCAGGTAATGGTGGTTCTCATGGAATATCTTGCTGATTCAGGATATTTTATTCAGGTACATTTTCAGTGAGTGATCAGGGGTGTCCCAGTGTGTAGAATAGATGCATGCATGTGTGAGATACAGAATGGTATGTCCCTATCTAATATCTTGCTTATGTAGTACATGCCTTACGTAACTCAAACAGGATTCAAACCGCTAAGCAACCGAGAGACGAGTTTGTCTAATACAGGAATGAGAGGTATTGAGCAGAATATTTGGGAATATAGGACATTCACTGACGTACGTAGCCTAGGACTGGACAGGGATGCTGCTTGGAATATGTCGTAGGAAATTTGCTTGAATAATGATAAATAAATCACTGTTTTAATTGCTTCCTGCTTTTGACAGGAAGGTGTCATAACTGAAGCGGAAGTGCAATGTGTCGTCCACTGCAAGAACCCCAAGATTCACCCCAAGAAGTGCTGTCCAACGTGCCAGAGTGAGTGAATGTGTACTCGTGTGTGTGTGTGCGCATGTGTGTGTGTGTGTGTGTGTGTGTGTGTGAGATAATAAAGTTAACCTCTGTGTCTCTTTTGTTCCAGGCTGTATCTTCGAGGGCCGTCTGTACAAAGAGAGGGAAGAGTTTCACCCAGAGGGAAAACCCTGTATTAAATGCACCTGCACTGTGAGTATACACTGTATAGACATGCATGTCTTCAGTCTCCACAGTACAGTGACTGGCCCCTCTGTGGTCCAAATGAGTTTGTCTTGGCCCCTCTGAAGTCCCCCCCTCCTCCCCTTAGTAAACAAACAGTGGAGGTGAGTGAGTAAACATATTAACTTGTGGTGAGTCTGTAAACACATTAACGCCTCAGTGGGACTAATGTACACTATGTCCTGTACCAGCCGTTAATAAGGGCACACTGCTACAGGGCCAGGGGGAACTGTGACAACTGTCTGGCATCTAGAGTAGCTGTGTTTGTGAGCTGTTATAGGTGGCAACCCAGGTTTCACAGGTCCAGACAAAGGTACACATTATATTGTATAAGGGAAAAGGTCATTAGGTGGAGATAAGTTGAATAATGCATAAGAGAAGATTAATGCAGCATTGTTCTAACATCGATGTTGTGTTCTTTCAGGGAGGGCGGACCCTATGCATCAGGGAGGTGTGTCCTGTCCTCTCATGCCCCACCCACCTGAGCCACACTCAGCCCGGACAGTGCTGTCCCAAGTGCCTCGGTAACACCCCACTCTCATCAAATTCCTAATAGGACTCTCAGATAGAAGTCTGGAGAACATATTCATATTTTATGAAAAAGAGTACTTATCTCAAATTTACACCTTATTAAAACATCATAACAGTTCTAATAATTATCATCAAACTGATCTCTTTTTTTCTTTCTCTGTCTCTCCGTCAGGTCAGAGGAAAGTGTTTGACCTGTCGATGGGAAGTTGTCTGTTCCACAGTGAGGTCTATGAGAACGGCACCTCCTTCAAGCACGACAACTGCACCAGCTGTACCTGCAAGGTAAGAACTGACCAGGGAACCAGACCCCAGAACTCTATTCAACGTATGTACCATATCACCAAGTTACCATCAATAACTGACCCCTTCTCCTTCCCTCGTATCTCTCAACCTTCAACTTCTTATATGCCATATTACCAAGTTATTAATTAGTAATAAGATTACCAAGTTCATCAATAACTGACTTCTTCACCTTCCCTCGTATCCCTCCACCTTCCCAGAATTCCACTGTGGTGTGCAGGAAGCGCTGCTCTCGGCCTGGCAGTTGCCATGGTGACCAGTGCTGTGAGGAGTGTCTGTCCTTCGTGAAGGTAGCGGAAGTGAAGTACTGCCGGGTCAGGAACAAGATCTACCGGGTGAGACACTGTGGGACAACACCCTAATGATGCATCCCTGATATCAACTTCGAAAAATAGAACCTTACCATTGCCTCAACATTCAACACTGATACTATCCACAGCAGCTGTCCTTATTCTGACATTTATATGCATATTTATACAGACATTAATACTTGATTGATAAGTTGATTGATGTTGTGGTTGATTGGTTCCCTCTCTGCTTCTTACTCTGCTCTAGGAGGGAGACATGTGGTCGTCTGTGAACTGCACCCTGTGTGCCTGTATCAATGGGGCCATCGAGTGCCAGCCAAAGCAGTGTGTGCCAATCATCAGCTGCCCCTCGGTGAGTGACAGGCTCAAGGCCCAATCACAAACTGTCTCTTTTTGTATCACGCCTTTTTCATTCCAGGAATTGTTCAATTAAGTGATGTGAATGACGACATCGATTAGAATATACTTAAAAAATATGCTCACTCACTTTACCTATCACCTTAACGCTGGAATCCGTACTTGGTGAAACTGCCATGTCCGTTTGCGATATTACAACAACAAAGTAGTTACTTCAAACAACAAACACCGTTTTTTTCCCTCAGACATCATTGCAAATCATTGCACCCGTGATAGAACAGCAGAGTATGTACTGCAAGTTATTTTTACCACAATGCTGAATGCTCCTCCCCTCCGTTTCATCAACAAAATAAAAACAATAACAAATGCGCTGGGGCGGACAGTGGCTCTGTTTTACCGTATGCAGATTTCAGCTTTAAACAATTTCCCACCTGCAATTTACATGCATTTATCCCTATGTTATGAACACTGCCTATACCTATAGGACATATCCCTGTGGTCCCTCTGTTCTCACTGAATCATCAACATGAGACAGTCCCTTTCACACTTCATCACATAAACAACCTACCACGACCATCACGTCCCCATCCATCTGGTCCCTTTCCCGCTCAGACAGACAGAGGTTGTCTACCGTCCAGAGTTACTATCTGTGACTAACCGCCACACGTTAAATCCACATGCGTGACGTGTTGGTGTCACTGTAGGCAGCTGGCTGGAAGCTGATTTAGCGGTGGAGCGGTAAGGAGCAGTCAGAACCGATTCACCTGGGCCAGAACAGTGTGAGTGGGCCAAGGCACGACTGTGGTAACTTACCACAGTAACCATACCTTCCGCTGTCAAGTGGTTGAGTAACGGTCCCAGTTCGCACGGCTGTCACCTGTCATACGGTCGCGTTGAGGTCACCTGTCTTGGGATGATGTAGTAGATTCTTTGAAATCCAGTGACCAAATGGTCAGTTACTTATTCATGCTGTCAGTGACCAGCGTTCACACGGTTACAATGGTTACATAGCCTCACCTGTTATGGTCACATAGCGGCTGTTTGTTGCACGGTAATGTAGTGGTCATCTGTTCTTTCATACGTTCATATAGTCGACATTAAAGGCTCATTGCCATTCTTTTTTAAGCTAGCAACCCACCACCATCACATATACACAACACCCATATGGTTATGGAGCAGATAATGGTCAAATAGTAGCATAATGAACTGTCATACGGTCATCAGTCAGACAGTAAAATGACAGTCACATATGGCTGCCTTTGTCATGGATTCCTAGTGGTCACACAGCGTTCACCTGTCATACAGTCATGAAGTATATCTCCTAACGGCCATCTGTGTTTGTGTCTTGGTCACTGGGTCATGGTCATCTGTCGTAATAGTCACATAACAGCCAAATGAGACACGGTCACCTAACGGTCAATTGCAATATAGATATGGTCACATAGCGGTCACCTGTCATACAGTATCACAACATCCACTCATCATACCTTCCCGGTGGTCATGTAGCGTTCACCTGTCACACTGTCACAGTGCAGTCACCCATATGTCTGCCCCTCTGTCCCATAGGAGACATACAGTCTCCAGTCAGGTCTTTGTCTGGGTGATGTTTGAGTGACAGTGAAGAAGAGCTTCCATATATTTAGACCCTGAAAGCCAATCTCTCCATCTCTCAAAGGCAGAGCTTCAAAGAGGGAGCGCCCTTTGTGCACTGTGATGAGGGTTGGGTGGGATCTGTGTGTGTGTGTGTGTGTGTGTGTGTGTGTGTGTGTGTGTGTGTGTGTGTGTGTGTGTGTGTGTGAGTGAGTGAGTGAGAGTGAGGATCTGGGAGAGAGAGAGAGAGAGAGAGGATCTGGGAGAGAGAACAGATCTGGGGCAAAGGTAAGTGGGGGTTGAGGGGGATAGAGTTCTCAAATGTGCACATCTGATGGAAGTTGAAACGTACCCTCCCCACCCACCCTCTCTCTCTTGCACACACACCAGGCAGAGAGTAACAATTGTCTGTATCAATGTCTCACTGTCCACGTTTGACTGGTTTTGTCTGTGTCTATGTGTGTGGGTATTAATATGTAATGTGTCCAGTTGACTGTCTGTCTGTCTCTTGCGCTCTGACTGGCTGCCTACTGATCTCTCTCTATGTCTGTGTATCTAACGGTCTGTCTGTCTCTCCTAGAATAAGATCCTGAACAGAACAGGCTGCTGCCCGGTTTGCACTGAAAGTGAGTAAGTTACTCCCCTCTTCCTCTGCTGGGTCCTCACACACCTTTGTGGGTTGGATTTTGCAGTTTTGTGGCAGTTGTTTCTTTCTTGGTCTTCTCTCAAATTGAAATTGAGTCATGTTGTATTAATCGCAGATTTCTCATGCAAAATACAGGAAAACTAGATGGATCAAATTGATGCCCATAATTAAACACACTCCCTCTTTCTCCTCCTTCCCTGCCTCTCTCTCTCCCTCCTATCACTCCTTCCAGAGCCAGGCGTGTGTACCGTATTCGGCGACCCCCACTACAACACCTTCGACGGGCGCACGTTTAACTTCCAGGGAACCTGCCAGTATGTTCTGACTCAAGACTGTGGTGGTGTCCCCTCCGGCGGGGGTGGAAACAGCGCCGACTCTGGCTTCACGGTTCTGGTGAGGAACGATGCGAGGCGAACCCGCTCCTACTCCTGGACCCAGTCAGTGGAGCTGAGGATAGGAGGGCTGAGTCTCAGCCTGCACCAGCACCTGACGGTGAGGAGGAACGGCACACGCATCGCCCTGCCCTACCATGGCCCTGGGGTCCACATCGACCTGGATGGATACCTGCTCAAACTCACCACCATCGCAGGTTAGACGGGCTGCATGTTAACTTAATTGGAACCCAAAGAACACTGCTAAAGCACACTGTAGCTCCTTTTTGAAGCATAACTTTGTCTCTCTCTTTCTTTCTCCCTCCTCCCCCTCCATCAGGTCTGGAGATCACGTGGGACGGGGACAGCTTTGTGGAGGTGGTGGCTGCTCCTCACCTGCGCGGTCGTCTCTGTGGCCTCTGTGGGAACTACAATGGACACAAGCGGGATGACACCATGGGCAGCGACGGCCTCTTCAAGTTCGTCGTGGATGAGTTTGCCGAGTCGTGGCGCGTGGACGGGAACGAGGTTTGTGCCCAGCCCCTCAGGAGGCCCACCTCGTACCTCTGTCCCGGCAGTGTAAAGGTGAAGTTCCGCGCCCACAGGGAGTGTCAGAAGCTCAAGTCTTGGGAGTTCCAAAAGTGTCACCGGGTGGTGGACTTTGCCTCCTTCTACAGGTCAGTGGTGCTTGGGGTGTCTCAGGAACATTGGGGAGCATAATTTGACACAACGCTCTTGTGACATGTTATTCATATATCAAACGTGATATTTCATTATCTCCGATGTGCATAGAATGTCCAGTGTTGTGTCGAACATGGAACCCTCTTAGTATGGAGATACATTTAATCCAGTCCATTTAATTTAATTCAACAGTTATTTTTCTTATCTCTCTCTCTCTCTAGGTCCTGTGTAACAGACATGTGTGAGTGTCCGGTGCATAAGAACTGTTACTGTGAGTCCTTCATTGCCTACAGCCGGGCCTGTGAGAGGGAGGGAGCCCCCGTCCACTGGAAGCCAGAGGCTGCCTGCATGGGTGAGTGACAGCACACACAGCCTATCACTAAACTTCATGGAACAGGGGACTCCCCCCACATTCAATTTGCTCAACAGAATGTATCTCTGAAATCCATTCATGCAATTCTGTCAAACCAACCCCATCTTCTCCCTCCCACCTTCTCAGCCACCCAGTGTAAACACGGAGCGGTGTATGACACCTGTGGCCCGGGCTGCACCAAGACCTGTGACAACTGGAACGAGATCGGGCCTTGCCACAAGCCCTGCGTGGCCGGCTGCCACTGCCCAGCCAACCTGGTGCTGTTCCAGGGCCGCTGCATCAAGCCCACAGCCTGCCCTGGCCGGTGACCCTAGTGTCCCAGAGGAAGGGGGCCGAGAGAGGGCCAAACAACCAACACTGCCTGGCACTCAGGGTTCATACCTGGGGGAGTGAGGGGAACATGGGGGGTGAGTGTTGGGTGATGGATGGATGAACAGACAGGCAACGATGGACTGAAGGGAATCTCAGAAGAGAGGTGGGTCAGCTAGAGGCCTCGTCCACTCTGAGAGAGATAGATACCGGCCATCACGGACTGGGGTTTGAAGCTCCGCTATCTGCTGCTCTTACTCGTCCAGCAATACCTTTGTGTTTCCACAGGATGGCGCCCATGTTGTCATTAAAATGGGATAGGTATCTGGAGGGAAACATCACCCTTCTAGATAAAGGGGAGGAGGCTCTTTGGGAAAGCCTTTGTGGCTATGCTTCATTAGTTACTGGACACTCAAGGGACATCCATCCAGACTGCTATGGACCCTCAGGAAAAGGGTGGGGCTGGCTCTCTGTTGAGCCAATATGGCCTCAGTGTTTCACTTTGTTGCAGCACACAGACATTCAAAACCAGGAAACCAACCAATGCATCTTGAACAAGCATGTACACCCTGCCAGCATAAGGGATAAGCTCTACGATGAATATATTGAACAACCCCCAGGTTTCACTTGCATAGGATTCTTTTATACTGTAAACTAACAAGATTTGTATAAAAACAGATAGCATTTTGTATTATTATTATTGTTATTTGTTTGTTGTTGATATTGTTAATTTATATATCGATCAATTGATATGTTGTAGCAAGAGCCAGATTCATAAATCTAATTTCGCTATAAATGATTTAAAGGGAAAAAAGCTATTTATGTATTTGTTGTTTAGTTTGTATAATTGTGTCTTGTTTGAAGAGAAACGCCCAAATGTGACTTGGTTGTTGCGCCATCGCAGGGAAGAAACGTACTGTATTTTTAAATGCTCAGTGTGTACAGGTTGTTGTGTGTTGATTCTCAAACTGAAGGTGTTCCTCGAGACGTACATTTCACTTGACTTTGTAAGTTATTATTTAAGACCAGCAATATATAATTTTCATGAAACTCATCTCTGACAGTTTTCTTCCTTTATTTTGGTTGACTGATGTGAGGTCAACACATAAAAAGTTAATTACATTTACATTACAGAAAGCATCTATTCAATTTAAATACATGTGCACACTATAATACACCTCAAATCTCAAAAACTAGAGATAAACGCAAGAAGTCAACCACCTCGATAAATGTGTCAAGAGAGGTTGTACTGGGACAGTAACAGTATGGGTCAGAAATAACACTGGATGCCAGAGAGACACACATTGGAAATAGCATTAGCATTCCAAGTACATGGATCAAACTGCTGTGAAAACAAAACATTAACATTTATATACCCATTGATTGATTGATGTCCCAGACACACAACAGCACCAGTTAAATACCATTTAAGCCCCTTATGAACACACAAACTGGTTGAATCAACGTTGTTTCAACGTAAATTTGTCAATGTATTGTGACATGGAATCTACGTGGAAAATACATTGGATTTGAAAAAAGTAATCAATGTAAACTTATTTTGAGGGTGGAATTTCATCAATGTAACCAATTTTCAACATAGACAAACCTTGTATAAAATATGTTGAATTTGTACCTTTGAAACAACGTCAGATCTTCAACGACATATCCACTATCAGGAAAAAAACTTTAAGCTGGGCAGCACCTCCTATTGGAGAGTTGATCTATATACAGCTATTCATTTGGTCTCCCATTCAGGGTTTTAACCAAGCCCAGCCCTGCTTAGCTTTGATATTTGTCACTGACTATAATAGGACTAGATAGAATAGGACTAAGTTAAAGAATAGGACTAAATCAAAGTTTATGTAAAGTGCATTTAAAGTTTGATTAGATTTAGTCCTATTCTTTAACTTAGATTTTTGGTTGAGATGGAGACACAAATCCAACATATCAATTATTAATTTGTAGACAAACTGGATATTGAATTGTGTTTGGTTGTCAATGCAACCAAATATCAACATTTGAAGGAGATGTATCTTCTGATTGGATAGTTCCATCTGTTCCACTGACTTAGTCTGGCTTTAATTCCAGTTTGTCTACAAATTAATTATTGATATGTTGGATTCAGGTCTCCATCTCAACCAAAAAAGTTAAAGAATAGGACTAACCACATCGAACCTTAAATGCACTTCAACTTTGATTTGATCCTATTCTTTCATTTTGATTCTTGGAGACATGAATCCAACATATCAATAATTAATTTGTAGACAAACTGGAATTAAAGCCAGACTAAGTCAGTGGAACAGATGGAACTATCCAATCAGAAGATACATCTCCTTCAAATGTTGATATTTGGTTGTGTTGACAACCAAACACAATTCAATATAACTTTTGCAATACAGTAAATAGCCTATTAACTTGTCCACAGGTTAACAAATGATATGTTGGATTCACCTCTAACTAAACCAAAAATAAAAGTTAAAGAATAGGATTAAGCAAGTGGCTCAGATGAAACCATCCAAGCATTAGATATCCTTTAAAATGTTGATATTTGGTTTCCTTTTGGAATACAGTAAATAGCCTAAAGTTAAGGCTATCTTACAAACTAATGTGACAGTATTTATTCAACCTTAAAATGAGTAACACACATCCATGTGTGATGAGGTGTGAATGAAGGAGTCCGGCGCAGGAGGTAAAACACCGAAGTCCAGAGTTTATTCCGTTTACATAAATAAAACGCACCCAGCAATAACAAATGGAAGAGTCGAGCTACTCGCTCTCACAATGAAACAATCACTCACAAAGACAAGGGGAACAGAGGGAACACGTATACACATACTAATTAGGGGAATGAGCACCAGGTGTGTGTGATTGACAAGACAAGATAAGTGGAGTGATGAGAATGGGATCGGCAGTAGCTAGTAAACTGGTGACGACGAACGCCGAAACATGCCCAAACAAGGAAGGGAGTCAGCCTCGGTTGAAGTCGTGACACCATGGCCACATTTTGAAGCTAGCCTACAGTAACTATACATGTCTTCTTATGTAATAATAGAAAGCGTGCATGCCCAAGATAGCATCCAAACACCGCAGGTCTGTGGAGATCTTCACAATTGCTATAATAATCTGCGCAGAATGTCGAACACCATTGATCACTTGCACTATGTGTTTTTAATGTAATCTCAACTGCAATCCAGGTCATTTGGTCGCGCTATTAGAGTATGCACAGTGATAACACATTAAATTGTTGTATAAATACAAAATATCTGACATTGTATTACCATTTTAACTTTGTTGTGCTTTTAAATGGTTGAAAGCATAGTGATAACACAATGGAAATTCAACAAACTTCTGGCTGTCTCTTTCAGTGGGTGAATAAAGGTTGAAATCTCATTGATCAATGTCTCAACCAAATATTACCCAAATTTCCACGTTGAAATTACGTGATGTGCCCAGTGGGATACTATGGCAGGGATACACCACAATGTCACATCTCTATGGAGGACACATCAAGATATTTGTTTTAACCCTTTTTATCGATTTGTTATGACTTTTGGACTAGGGATTGTTTTGTTATAGGGCACATGATATAGAGTATCAAATTATATTCACTGTCACAACAGTTCCTAAATTAAAAGATGTGATCCAATGTGACTGCTATCACTCCAAATCAGTTGAATCTATGGAACTGATGAAAAAACAAGTGGTCAATTTATTGCAGCGGTTATATTTTATGAATAACTCAAAGTCTGATGAAAATAGACTCATGTCTAAGTAAAAATAGAAGTTCAGTGTCACTACTTGTTCAGAGTCTTGTTTTGCTTCTTTGGTACGTCTGAAAATGTCTACACTGGTCTGACACTAGGCCAGTGATATATAATTGGGAACTTGGGACAGTGATATATGGTTGGCCCAGTAACCACGTTTCCGTCCAACCTTTTTATGCGAGTAAGGTTCATGTCGGATAAAGAAATGCCACTACAGGCCTGATGGAAACAGCACATTTGTCGGTAAACTTTCCAAATGTCGACTAAACTAAATACGCTAGACAAGGTGGGATCTTTTTGTGTCTGTAAATTTAATTATGCGAAAAAAGACGGTGGAAACGCCTTTATATTGACATAACTATCATATCGAAGTAAATTTGGAGTCACGTGATGATATTGCGTGATCCTCCCACTACAACTCGGGAAAGCATGCAGTTTATTAGGCTAAATGAAATAAATGAAGGGTGGTGAAAGTGCACTGTGATGAGCTTGATGCGCCTTTCCAATAAATGTGATCGATGCTTGACAAATAAAAAATAATCACGCTCTTATCCATAACAATCTCATCATGTAGACTTGCCTATCTGCGAGCTGTTGGCTAGAGCGCACGTGCCAACACCAGAGATTTGCAATATAATGCAACATTTCTTCAGTAGAGTTTAAAATGCGATGGAAACCCATTTAACTTGTATTTTTTATTCGGTACATGGGAATTCAATCGCAAAAGTTGTTTTTATGTGCAATAAGTCATCACGCACATACTGTTATCCCCAACAAGTCAATTTGATGCAAACATCTCTGGTGGGAATATGCACATATTGTTTTTATACGGATTTTACAACATTCGCATTAAAATCTGTCACCAATTGGATGGAAACCTAGCTATTGAGTGAGACAGAATCAGAAAGTCAAATGATAGATGTGGAAATAGTAGATCAGCGATAAAGGGTATGGTGAACTAAGTACTGGGTGTTGGTTAGGTGCTGTTAAAAGCAATGCAAAATATTTTAGGTGGAAACTACTGAAAGTGATATTACAATTAAACTAAAGTGCTTTGACATGTAAAGCATTGACCCAGGCTCATTTACTACCATTACCTGTTACTGATGTTCACCAGAACAGGTCAATATTCCAGCTAAAACCTTTAGTAAGTGGTAAATTTAAACTTTAGAATCTGATGCTACGTAAAAAAATATGAGTATGTCCTTTAGTATCATCTATAGCTTAGATCAATGTGAGCTGTATCCTTGCCTCTTAAAAGACTGATTTTGAAAGTGTCATGATACTGATAAAAACATGGAATGGGTGAAATGCTTTCAGTGCCTTCTTTTGATTTGCAGATAAATAGGGAGGCTGGGGGTGATATAGTCCAAATAAGCCCCTCCCCCTGTGATGAAACAAGAAAACAAAGACTTGTGATACAAGTTGATACAACTAGGAGCTCTAACTACAGAAAATATGTATATGCATTCTAATATATATATATTCTTAATACAAATCAAAATATACAGCTAATCAAAAATACACTATTAAATCTCCAGGTTGGCCGGCTTCTCAGAGATTTAAAAAATACAATAAAACCAGGTTTTACAGTTGGGTCAGTTACCACAGCAATGAAAAAATGGCACCAGGCAAAGAGAAGAAAGAAGGGAGCAAGATGGTGTGATAATGAGAGGTAGAGAGAGTGAGCAGGAGAGAGACTGGAGGCAGTTCAGTCATCACTGTCGCTGCCTGACTCGCTCAACTGGAGGTCATTCCCTGTGGACACACAAACAACACACATTACTACATTGCAACCACCACCTACATACCTCTATCGAGAGATAAATTATTAGTAGTCCCCCCAAAGTAGAGTGCTACACTGGCCCTACCAGCCCTGGTACTCACTGAGCGTGTTCATCAGCTGGTTGCTGCCCGGTTGCCTGTCTGCTCCTCCGTTGGCCATGGGGTTACGGTTGGGGGAGGGCTGGATGTGGGGGAGAGGGAGTGGGACAGGTTGGGGATGAGGGGCGTCATGCTCCCCATCACTGCTGGAGCTGTCGTCCCCACTACCAGAGCCACTGGCCGAGTCAGATGAGCTGCTGCCGCTACTGCTACTCATCTGTTCAATAACCTCCACCTCCGCTCGCAGCTCTGTGCCAGGACAGGAGGGGGCGACAGAGGCAATAGAGTCAGTACACAGTCAAAGTCAATCGAGAAACAAGAATGATCACATGGTAAAAGTTGTGGCAACATGAAGAGGCTCACCTCTCTTGATGTCATCTAGCTGGGGCTCAGGGGAGGGGTTGTCCTTGGAAGGGGAGGGGGAGGTCTTGGCCCCTGCACCAGGCTTAGTGGGGGCACGGAACTGCGCTGGAGGCTGGGGGGCAGTGGCACGCACCGACTGCTGCTCAATCCTGGCCTGGATCTTACTGCTGCCCTCCGCTCTGAAAAACCAAGTCAACAGCTGCACATCTACTGTCACAAATGATCTGCAAAACACATTTCTTAATTCACAAGTTAATTGTTACTATGTATTTTTGAGACAATGTTTTGGTTAACCCCCTCACCTGGTTTTCTTGACCTGGATACTGCTGCTCAACTTCTCCAGCATGTACTCCCCAGTGTCATGATTTATGATAAGAACACAGTCTTTCTGATATGGCCGCTTATTCCCTTTGAATACTGTCATGGGTGGTGTAGAGCCCTAAGAACAGCACAAGAACAAGTATCATGATCAAGTACACAGTTTGCTTTCATCTTTCTGCAGTGGAGTTATCAGAATTAACTTTTGTCATTGTACAGCAGAGGCAAAAGACCACAGCTGAGTAACAATGACTAAAAAACACCCACTCTTACTGGAATGTGAGGTAATGTGATGGTGACTTCCTCTCCTTTACCGACTTGCAACTCTCCCTCGCAGCTTGTGTCAATTGAAGCTGGTTTGAAATCATCTACAAGTGTGAAAGAGTGAGAAAGGTAATTATAAAGTCAGAAATACTAGTTACCTGTCCAAAATTGTAATCAGTAACCTAACTTTTGGATTACCCAAACTCAGTAACGTAATCTGATTACTTTCCCCTTAAGAGGAATTAGAAGAAGTAAAAAAGGACACATTAAACGCATTTGGTGTGTCATCATAGTGGTCTCTGATTTGTGGTCAGACTCGCTCAGGTGGAACAACCTTAAACTTGCGCCTTTTTTCAGTACTCAATTGAATGTCATTGAGAAAATAGAAAGATGTTAATGTATTTTTTCGCAAACATCCTTTCTGAATTTAAAAGTAATCACCTTGCTACGCTACTTAGTTTTTCAAAAGTATTTGTAATCTGATTACAATATTTTTGCTCGTAACGTACCTGATTCCCATTAGTTTTTTGTAATCAAGCTAGCTAACTAACAGTAACTAGCTATATTGTTAGCTAACGTTAGCTAGCTGACGAAGATAGTTAGCTAACATTATCTAACTTACCAAAAGGCGTGACTAAAGTTGGGTATAGTAAAATAAACTTAACATATTTACACATTTATACTTAATCACTAAAAATATTGTCTGGCTACTAACATCTGATGGTGTGAAATGACGATTTTGGCCTCTTCTCAAAGCTCTCTCCGAGCTTCAAAACATGTTCTTCTTTGTCCAAGAGCGGATTTGTACTCCCATTCATGACTCTGCTGGAAGTTTAAGATTCACATGTATTTAAAATATGCTGCTTTATAACATTTAATGATAAGCTAGCTATGCAGCTAGCTAAGCTGTTCAGCAAAACAATCCATACGCCACATGACCACTTATTTCCCTGTTTTGTTCCAGTGCTGAAATGTCACCGATAGGGTCTGAAAACCCTGCTTGGTTTGACTCCAAAAGAAACACCCACAAATCAGCATATTTAGTACCTTAGAATTAGTAACAATGTATTATTATCTATTAGTATAATAATAATAATTTCACCTCACACGAATAAGTACAACGTTTTTACTGACTGATATAAACAGGCCGGAATCATCGTAATCAAACACTGTTCCCACACGGACGAAGAAGACTACATGCCACACGAGAAATCTTAGAACATTTCTGGAACATTTGCGTTCATTAAAAATGTATGTGGAAATATTTCGTGCATTTTCATTAGCAGTCTATCTATCACTACAATGTGTTAGTACCATCCATTAATATTAGCTGGATCATTTAATATGGATTGATGAAATATAATAGATTTGAGAATGTCAAGGAAGTTCTGCTATTAGCTACTACCGTTAACTACAGTAGTGCAAGTTATGGCACTATCAAAGCAAGACGACACAGCCAATGTTGTACTCCCTGGAGAGGAACCCAAAGACAGATTGCCATGTCTTACCCAACCAGTCCAAAGCAAAACATCTACTGGCAGGACTTTGAATGAGAAAGAGATGGAGAAACTGACAGGTGACCAGACTTTGGTGTCTGACTTCAAGCAGATGAAGTTGGAAAAGGAGGCACAGAAAAACTGGGACTTGTTTTACAAAAGGAACACTACAAACTTTTTCAAGGATAGGCATTGGACCACCAGAGAGTTTGAAGAACTGAAAGTGTGCCTTGAGGTAAGAAGATGGTGTAGGATGTTGTTAGGTTCCCAACTAGGGGTGCATCTCAATATGGTACGTTTCTCTCTCTCAGTTTGAAGCCCAGAGGCTGGTCCTGCTTGAAGCTGGCTGTGGGGTTGGGAACTGCATCTTCCCACTACTGGAGGAAGACCTCAACATCTTTGTCTATGCCTGTGACTTCTCACCACGAGCTGTGGAGTTTGTGAAGGTAAGAAGATGTACCACTAATGACCCGGAGCTAGTGAGACTTTTAACAAAACAACCCTGATGTCCAGAGTCATTTTCTCTTTGTCCTCAGCAACACCCCCTGTACTGCACTGAGCGCTGCAGTGCGTTCCAGTGTGACCTGACTAAAGATGACCTGAGGGGTAATGTCCCAGTGGGCAGTGTGGATGTGGCCACGCTCATATTCGTCCTCTCAGCCATCCACCCAGACAAGATGCAGCAGGCTCTGGACAACATTTACAGGGTGAGACAGGGCTGAGGAAAAGCATGAAACTGCAGTAAACACTTTAAACACCCTCAAAATAACTCGTGACTGAATTGACATTCTCTGTGTCAGGTTCTGAAGCCAGGGGGCATCATTCTGTTCAGGGACTATGGCCTGTATGACCACGCCATGATGAGGTTTAAGGCCGGAAACAAACTGGGAGAGAACTTCTACGTCAGGCAGGACGGCACCAGGTCTTATTTCTTCTCCAAAGGTCAGTCCATTCCTCTTTCTCTTTCCTCTCCTACATTTTCCCTCGTAGTAGTTCTTTTAGCTTTTTTGTCTTTCTTTCTTTCTTTCTCTCATCACATAACGCACAAGCAGTAAGCAGTCGGTCTCTTCTATGGGACTCTTTCTCTGTTTATACATTTTTCTTCTTCTTCGATGAGGTTTAACGGCAGTTGGCATCCAATAAATGTTGCATTACTGCCACCTACTAGACTGGAGTTTAACTCCCTTATACTTTTCTTTTTTTTTAAATATACAAAAAAATAATAATACTAATACCCTATCATCTAACACTACACTCACAAAACATTAAAAATAAATAAAAAATATCATACTCCACTATTTAAATCTATTTTGTCCTACTTCAGGCCAACAGCCTGAAAGGATCGGACATCGCCACTTAACACACCCTGTAACTCTTCCGATGTCAAGTCTTGCACACCAAAATACCTCTCCGTAGCTGCCACCACAACCTCTATTTTCTGCTACTTACGTTCCATCCCTGCAGTAGAGTTGATAACCATTGCTATAAATGCCAAAAATCCAATCTTACTGAAACATACAGTACCAGTCAAAAGTTTGGACACACCTACTCATTCAAGGGTTTTTCTTTATTTTATACAATTTTATACATTGTATAATAATAGTGAAGACATCAAAACTATGAAATAACACATATGGAATCATGTACTAACCCAAAAAGTGTTAAACAAATCAAAATATATTTTATACTTGAGATTCTTCAAATAGCCACTCTTTGCCTTGATGACAACTTTGCACACTCTTGGCATTCTCTCAACCATCATAACCAGGAATGCTTTTCCCACATATGCTGAGCACTTGTTGGCTGCTTTTCCTTCACTCTGTGGTCCGACTCATCCCAAACCATCTCAATTGGGTTGAGGTCGGAGAATAGTGGAGGCCAGGTCATCTGATGCAGGACTCCATCACTCTCCTTCTTGGTAAAATAGCCCTTACACAGCCTGGAGGTGTGTTGGGTCATTGTCCTGTTGAAAAACAAATAATAGTCCCACTAAGCCCAAACCAGATGGGATGGCGTATCGCTGTAGAATGCTGTGGTAGCCATGCTGGTTAAGTGTGCCTTGAATTCTAAATAAATCACAGTCAGTGTCACCAGCAAAGCACCCCCACACCATAACACCTCCTCCTCCATGCTTTACGGTGGGAACTACACATGCGGCGATCATCCGTTCACCCACACCGCATCTCACAAAGACACTGCGGTTGGAACCAAAAATCTCCAATTTGGACTCCAGACCAAAGGACACATTTCTACCAGTCTAATGTCCATTGCTCGTGTTTCTTGACCCAAGCAGGTTTCTTCTTATTATTGGTGTCCTCTAGTAGTGTTTTTTTTGCAGCAATTTGACCATGAAGGCCTGATTCACACAGTCCCCTCTGAACAGTTGATGTTGAGATGTGTCTGTGACTTGAACTCTGTGATGCATTTATTTGGGCTGCAGTTTCTGAGGCTGGTAACTCTAATGAACTTATCCTCTGCAGCAGAGGTAACACTGGGTCTTCCATTCCTGTGGCGGTCCTCATGAGAGCCAGTTTCATCATAGCGCTTGATGGTTTTTGCGAGTGCACTTGAAGAATCTTTAAAGGTTCTTGAAATGTTCCGTATTAACTGACTTTCATGTGTTAAAGTAATGATGGACTGTCATTTCTCTTTGCTTATTTGAGCTGTTCTTGCCATAATAGGGACTTGGTCTTTTACCAAATAGGGCTATCTTCTGTATACCACCCCTACCTTGTCACAACACAACTGATTGGCTCAAACGCATTAAGAAGGAATTAAATTCCACAAATTAACTTTTGAAATGCATTCCAGGTGACTACCTCATGAAGCTGGTTGAGAGAATGCGAAGAGTGTGCAAAGCTGTCATCAAGGCAAAGGGTGGCTATTTGAAGAATCTGAAATATAAAATACATTTTGATTTGTTTAACACTTTTTTGGTTACTACATGATTCCATATGTGTTATTTCGTAGTTTTGATGTCCACTATTATTCTGTAATGTAAAAATAAAGAAAAACCCTTGAATGAGTAGGTGTGTCCAAACTTTTGACTGGTAGTGTATATCACTTGTTGGTTTATCCCTCTGTACTGGTATAGGTCTACTACTCACACCACTCCTCTCAGGATCCCTCCCCCTTGACCCATCTTCCTCTACTTTCTTCACTGCCTCAGCATATGACAACTTCTGCACTACTCTAACCCTGGAAACCTCAACCTGCCTCTCTTGCATGGGCACCCCTACATTTAACACATACCACTGCTTTCCCCAATGCTACACATTCCTTGGTCTTATGCCCTTCTGCACACTTCTCACATCTAGGAACCTCCCTCCTACACACTGCTGCCACATGCCCATAAGCTTGACACCTGTAACAATGTAATGTATTCAGCACAAAAGCTCGTACAGGATAACTTATATATCCTAATATCACTTTGTCGGGCAAAGACTCAACATCAAAACTCAAAAGAACAGACAATGACTCGACTGTTTCTCCACTCACTCCAACCTGTCTGCGTCTCACCAAACGACGAGCATCACAAACACGGGAATCTTCTCCTTCAGTTGGTCAGCTTTCACATTTACCGCTACCCCAGTAATCACTCCTTTCAATGGCTCCCTTTTCTTGAGAGCAAAACAATTCACATATCTTGTCCCCATTCATTTAACACGGAGCTCCTGCTCCCTCTGACCAGCAGAAACACAAACAATTATCACTAGACCACTTCTGGTTACCCTCACCGATTCCACAGCACCCAACTCTGTTTTCACCCAACCTGAAACCACAAATGGATCAGCCAAAAGGCAAGGGTCCACTTTTTCCAAAAACGTCACTCCTACTGTCACAGACTCATCTTTATCCTGACCCTCGGTGCAAGCCTCGGGCCCCGAGAACTTCACCACACCTACCACCTCCGATACTTCGCCCTCATTCACTTCCATTTCTCCTATTGTCTTCAACTCACTCTGCTTACACTTTCTACCATTCTCCTTTAACAAACCATCTCCCTTATTTCTGCCATTTTTAACCGACTCAAGCTCACCCTCTTCCTCCCTCTCTCTCTCTTAGACCTCCTCTGCCTCTCTTTTTCCCTCCATTCCTCCTCCGTATTCCAAGTCTAACTCTCCTGATGATAATACTGCATGTCTCCTGACATACATCTTGTTCTTGCCTTGTCAAGGGACGCCATTTAACCGGCTGTCACAATCTCCGTACAATCTATACATTTTTCATCTGAACCTTCTGTGTTTCAGAGCTCTTAGCTGACCTGTTCAGAGGGGCGGGGTTCGAGAGTGTAACCAATGAGTACGTGCTACGAGAAACGGTCAATAAGAAGGAGGGACTTTGTGTGCCCAGGGTGTTCCTTCAAAGCAAGTTCCGAAGGCCAGACCAATTACAGAGCTCCTGAAGTCCCTTTCCGCAACAAATGTTTGAAACCTTCAAAGGCACAAATGGACTGAAACCTTCATATATAAACGGATATCATTGGACAAAAGCCTACACTGCCGTATTGCTGATCAAGTGCCGTTTGTTTGATTATGCTTTTTTATTAATAAAACTCAGTGGTGGAAAAAGTACCCAATTGTCATACTTTGAATGAGTAAAAGTAAAGATACCTTAATAGAAAATGACTCAAGTAAAAGTGAAAGCTACCCACTAAAATACTACTTGAGTAAAGTCTAAAATGATGTGGTTTTAAATATTCTTAGGTATCAAAAGTAAATGTAATTGCTAAAATATGCTTAAGTATCAAAAGTAAAAGTAAATGCTATAAATAATTTCAAATTCCTTATATTAAGCAAACCAGACAGCACAATTTATTTTTTATTTAACAATAGCCAGGGGCACACTCCAACACTCAGACATAATTTACAAACAAAGCATTTGTGTTTAGTGAAGTCCGCCAGATTAGAGGCAGTAGTGATGACTGCGCGTTCACTTGATAAGTATGTGAATTTGACTATTTTCCTGTCATGCTAAGTATTCGAAATGTAACGAGTACTTTTGGGTGTCAGGGAAAATGTAGGGGAGTAAAAAGTACATATTTTCTTTAGTAATGTAGTGAAGTAAAAGTTATAAAAAATAAAATGGTCAAGTACAGAATCCAAATAAAATACTTAAGTAGGACTTGAAAGTATTTTTACTTAGTTACTTTACACCAATGATAAAACTATATGTGTATATGATGGAGAATTTCTTAGAGAGAATGGTTTGGTTGTGTAGTTTCAGAGTTGTTAAAGTTCCAATACTATTTTTTGCTGCCATCTTTTCCAATCACATTTATTTTTACCACAAGGGGGCAACAAAACCTGTATAAAATATGTAACATCAAGTGCTCCTTGGTTACAGTCAAAATAAATATTGTCTCATATTTTTTATCCTGCTCAATTTGTTTTCTATTTCCAATTTATCATGTTTACCTAGCATTCATACACAATGTGCATACTTGGCAAACCCATGTTGACTTCTAAAAATGTAAACGTGATGGTTTAATGTAGATGTCATGCACCTAATAATCTCTCGTGGACAGATGCATGTAACATATCTGACACAATTATGCAAGAATGTAGTTCTTGGTGTCCGAGATTATGCACCTAATGATTTTGAGTGGGCAGGATTTGTTTTAGCGCAACAGTAACAGTTCCTTATATTTTTAAGTTGCCACTACATACGAGAATACCTCTGCTTTTATGTCTTTAGGCACTGAACAACGAGCATCTGGATTTGTTTTTGAGACCACCTCTTTTTTCAGTCCCCCCTCCAAATGCACCCATCTGTGACACCACAAAGTCACCCCTGACCCTGTGGTAGGATGAGTCACCAGCAAGCACCTGAAATTATTACTCACATGTCACCTTTTCAAAGACCTCTACAGGTGTTTGTCCTATCTGGGCGTGTGTGTGTGTGTGTGTGCACGTTTCTGTGTGTGTGCGTATGTGCAGGTGCACGTGCAGGTTTCTTGTGTGTATTTTTTCATGTGGAACTGACCCCACCACGCGTTTACCCTTTCCAGCAGTGGGATGGGTCAGTGTGGGTTTGTGCCATGTCACCTTTGGGAGATGAGACAAGGGAACACGTGTCACTCCTCTCACATCATCAGGAACGTGAGGGCAGCTAGATCCACAGTACATGAGGAGTCTGACATTCAGTGAAATGCCGCAACCCCACCAGACACTGTCTGCTGGACACTTGGGGCTCAAAGGCCAGCTCCCTTCTGGCTTTTTTATAGCCTATACAGGGTTTACTGATACTGTAGAGGATGGCAAAGCACTGCCGTTTAAAAGGGTTCTTTATATCACCAGGTAGGTTCACGTGGGTCTGAGCATGATTTCGGCAACCCAGAACCAAAATCTTGCATCTACTTTATGTTAACGTCTGTCCACAAGAGAGAAAGGCTTTGCACAGTTTCACTGACATTAATCTCTATGAAAGGGATTTATCATTTGTTTACAAATTGGGTTGATTTATAGATCAGATAATCAGTGCAGCGCCTAGGTCAGACCGACCCTACCCACTGGGCACAGATGTCAATTCAACGTCTATTCCACGTTGGTTCAACGTCATTTCATTGAAATGAGGTGGAAACAACGTTGATTCAACCAGTGTGTGACCAGTGGATAGTGAATAAGCACAGTACGCTCCATTTCCATATCCTGTCAATAGGAAGTCTATAGCAACACAATGAGTCATTGAGGGAGTACACAGGTGCTCCCAGTCCTATTCAAGGTCCCCATCATCACTCATTACTAATCACCTGTCACCATTGTAATGTTCGGGATACAGGTACACACCCTGATCCTTCCTGTACATACACACACATAAACAAGTGGCGCCCATCTTTCTGTCGCGTGACGAGGGTTCTTACTGATGGTCCAGGCAAATCATTATTGTGAACCTCTACCCCCAACAATGTTCTCTTAATGTAATCCAGTCCACATTCACCCACTGCTATAACACTTGGCACTTTTCCCCTAAACATTTACAGCACTAAGTGATCATTATCAGCCTCTTAGGATCCTTTGTATATGAAGACGCTATAGGTACCTGGAATGTTTTGTGAAGTGGAGCCCTCATGAGTGTGATGATATTGCATAAGAGGAATGTGATAGGAGGGATTGCAGCGTATGATTACATATTTATCTCCCCCTCTCTTTTTCACTCTCACCTTATTCAAATGGCAGAATGTTCAGTGTGTCTCAGAGATCAAATATAGTGCATATCTATCAGCGTTGTCCGATCTACACAATCCATCTCAATTCTCAATGTTCTGAACGTTCCGCCCTACTAAGCAGGACCATGCCAAGATCCGCCTCTCTTATATTGCTGTGTCATTTCCTTTATAGAGAGGGCACTTCCTGTAGAAAAGTATCTCGCACACGCACATGCTCAGGCTGAGGTCAGCTCTGCTCCACAGTGAAAGAGAGCACTGAAGAGGTCATAGCCTTCTAGTACCTTCTATCTGGAGGGGTTTGACATATCCTGTTATTCAGACACGTTCCTTTGGGTGGACAGAACATGCTGACTACTGTAGATGTCCTTGTGATGTTGATAGTAGTTACAGTGATGTAATGTGGGAAGCTAAACTCTTGTGAGATGAGGCTAGTACACTGTTTCCTCTGTAATTACCTAGGAAGGGATCCCTTCCTTAATGATATTGACTTATATTGGTTTCAGTAAAAAATAAATAATAATGTGTTCACAGTCCTAGATGTGGCTTTTTGGTGCTTATGGTTTTGAAAAGTATTGGCGAAACAATGTAGTCTATGCAGTTATGAATACCTATTGAAATACTAATCCTGATTTCACAT
Organism: Coregonus lavaretus; assembly: GCF_964263955.1. Taxonomy (NCBI): domain Eukaryota; kingdom Metazoa; phylum Chordata; class Actinopteri; order Salmoniformes; family Salmonidae; genus Coregonus; species Coregonus lavaretus. Next base: position 62,233,830 of record NC_139990.1, on the reverse strand, counting down.
TGGTTCTTGATATACTGTATACTCCCACTCCCCCCTGATCACAGCCATCTATATACAATAAGTAGGTTGTATACAATATATTTGATTCTCCTCCTAAATGGGGCATGTGATTCTCTTGTCAGTGAATGGGTAGCGGATGTATTCCAAGGACTAGACGGGTTTCCGAACGGGACACGACCCCATCAGATTGGTGCGCTGTGGAAAAAGTCATTGAGGTTTTCCTGACTGGTTGATTTTCTTCCTCCCCTTGTCGTGTCCCATTATTAACACTGGCAGTGAACTGGTGTTCTAACTGGTCTGTTCTCTGGCTTTAAGGTGAGCAGACAGACAGTCTGAGTTACATAACTGTCAAAACAATCACCCCCCTCAATCTGCATGCCTGCCATCCTCTGCTTCTCTCTTTTCCCCTCTGATGGGCATGGGGAATGAAAACAAGGATGTCTGGATGTGGGTATGAGAGAGGGAGAGAAAAAGAGAGAGCGAGAGAAGGAGCAAGTAAGCAGCTGTGTTTGTGTTGACTGAACCTGTGTGAATACAGGTCCAAGTGGTGTGTGTTTGTATGTGTGGGAGAAAAAGAGGGTGTAATACCTGGATTTACTCCCACACTGCAGAGATGCTCTCCTCCTGTTCTAGCTATGGGAACAACCCTAAAGGCAGCGCTGTGTCTGAGTACCCTGTACTTACGCACTGTAGCTGAGTCACCTTACTGTCCACGGCTGCCTAATCACGCACTGCAGCACTGATAAGGACCTCTTATATGCCTGAGGTTAATGAACAAAATGGGCTGTTGAACAGAACTGTGTCTTAGGATAAGGGTCCTTCACTGATGACGTGAATGTGTGCTATTTGCCTATCTAATCATATTTAGTATATCTGGGTCACATGGTATCTGAATCAGGATGGGACAAACGCATCTAACAAGAAGTGAAACTAATGAAATAGCTCAATAGGTCTATCTTGTCATCATAGTGCACTGCAGTAAAATAACTGGAAATAAACATTCTAATGGTAGTTGAATGATAACCAAGCCTTATGTTCTAATGTCAAGCAATAGCACTGATATGTGTCATTCAAAGCCTCTGTCATTTCATAAACTCTTTATAACTTTTTGTAAACATTACCACCTACACACCACATTTACATACTGGGCATTCCATTACCTTGGGCTGAGAGAAAGTGAGAATTACAAATATTTTTATCAAAAATGGTTCCAGTTCCACTCAGACATACAAAATACCAAATGAGTCCTGTCTAACATGATTGGTGTGTATTTTACACAACAGCCTCTCTACCTCCCAAACACAGATCATATTGTTGGAAATAATATAAATTTTAAACATAAATGTGCCGTATTATGGGTATCATTTGAACTTGAAGGAATTGTTATACAAAGATGGAAGCTTTAAATCAATATATCATAAGGTTTTGCCGGAGTGAGTATTTATCTAATATAGGCCTTCTGTACACAACTGACGTGCATGATACCATATAAATATAATTATATTCATCATCAGATTGTTCTTGAACTCGATTTCTTTGAATCCAGACCCAACAGACCAAAATACCATGTTTAATCTATAGGGCATCCCCCATTAATTTACTGTATCATGCATTTCTTATGGTGTTACACTGCTCAATACTGGGCTACTTATGTTTTGAGGATACAGTATATGGTATCTGAGCATTGGAAAAAGTGGTTCTAGAATATGGGATGAAGAGAGTATCTGGTATTTTGGAGTAGGCTGATACAAAGAGGGTATTTGGTTGGGTATGGCTAACTGGCCTAAATGGAATGTAGGGGCAATGAATATCTGAGGGTATTCATTAAATACATTTTCATTCATTATTATCTGAAATCTGGAACATTCTATTGTGGGAAGAAATATATATTAAAGACATTTATAAAAAGGTATTGAATTTCCCAAATTGTATATTCAACTTGTTACAACTGTTTTACCACACAGTAAGTAGTCTTTGATGGTACATAAATATATAAATGCATCCGTTTGGAGAGCAGAAGGGGGCGTGACGTTACGCTGTAGATACGCGTTCACAAGTAATTTCATCATCACTTGCTCAGTGGCTCGGCATTGGACGCAGACAGAGCGTTGTGTCAATTGACATTTTACAAGACGATTATCACGCTTTTGTCTCTCAATGACCTGTATATCGCTTTGATATACATATAAATATTTCAAACCTCCTTTTTATCATCGCTAATGTTGCAGTGTGATTGAGCGTGTTTCTTCTAGAAGCGCCGGTCTCGCGGTTAGAGCGTCTCTTGGAAATTGGCTTTGTTCGCTCCGACAGCACACAGTCGGCTTTATCATCCAGAATGGACAATTTGGAGAAAGAAAATAGGTCTGACGAAGATTCGGAATACGAAGAAGAGGAGGTGGACCCTAGAATTCAGGTACGTTATAATAACAATTGCTCTTTGTTTCAGTTGAGACTAACTAATCTCTTAATTTAACAGCATTTGATACATCCACTTCAATGCACAGTGGAAGAGTATGTATTATCCCTGGCAGAAAGTCTATCTTATTTGGGGTCTTTTTTCAAATTGTTTTTAATGTATTGATTTATCAAGACTGTCGATCTACCTTGAACAAAAGGTCTGTATTGTAGCCAACTAAGTTGAGACGTAGGCCTACTTGTTAGGTTTATGATGGGCTATGTTTTAGCCAAACTTGTTTCTGATTTAATGGAATGCATGGGAATACAGGCCTGACACTCAAATAGCATGTTCATCTGAATATACCTTCTGCTGTGTGCTAGGCTATTAATTGGTTGAAAAATAAAATTGTTTAGCCTTAAAAGCTATGTGCATTTAATATATCCATAAATCAAGATGATAGCTTATTCTTCTATTTGTTCAAACCATCACTCTGGCTACCTTCTAATGTCCAGTCTAGTATTTCATCCAAGTGTAACACATTCCAGATGTTGCAGACTTCCCAGATACTGTATTACATTCCTTTCTCTTGGTGTTGCTCAATATTGTCATTTGCTCTCTTTCTTACAGGGAGAACTGGAGAAACTCAACCAGTCTACAGATGACATCAACAGATGTGAGACACAACTGGAGGTAAGACAGTGTACACGCACACTTTCAAGTTTGACACACACTTCCCCTCCAAAGTGCACCACATGGCTGACACAAATTGACAACAACTAGAATCAAATGAAAGTGAAGACTTGACCGCTCTGCCATCAGATGTGTCATCAGACACTTTGCAGCAGTCTGTGGCTTTTCATATGTTTTACATGCAAAACCCATATTTTCTGCACTATGCAGCTACAAGGTGACCCACTATCAAATAATTCCTTTCAACCATTAGACATTGACCTCTGCATTTTGAAGATGATTCATTCAGGTCATTGAGGTGGTGTATGTTGCAGAGTGTTGATCTTTGGATGCTGTTAAATGTCAGTAAAGTAGTAGCACCCAGCTCTGTCAGTCGTATACCTTTTTGGATCTGTATTAAGGTAAAAGTCTCTTTAGGACACCTGTTGGGGTCAAAGGAGGCATTCAGTCTATAAAATACCTGTCATTTCTAATGTTTACTGGATCCTCACCAACTTGAGCAGCATAAAGCTTAAAGAACTTGTACTTGTACAATGTTTCCATTGATCTTGATGTTCAATGAGTGCTTGTCAAATACTTACTTGTTTTTCGAGTTCAGATATACTCCGCTCTGTGTTGTTGAGTCAGCGGGTCATGGTCAAATCAGTTTATTTGTAGACCCAGTTTGACGTGGTCTCTCAGTGCACAGCTGTCTGCCTGTTGGAGTAAACGGTGTGCCAATCGGTGAAGTGTGTCTATTTGAGATAGACTTGAGTCCTTACGGATTGCTCCACCGATCTGTAAACAAAATTAACGTTTCAAAAGATCAGATAAAGGCCTCTGTGGAAACCCTTTGCAACACACACACACACACACACACAAAATATTGTCCAACTTTTTGAGTGCATTTGACTTTAAAGGGAATAAACACACAGATGTACTGATTCACCATTTCTCAAACCACTTCTCAAGTACATAGCCACAGGAAGTAGGGGTGCTGAGGGTGCTGCAGCACCCCCTAGAAGGAATAAAAGGTATCGCAGCTCCCCCACCCCCCAACTACTGCTCAGTGCAGATTTGGCAGAGCTTCTGGTATTGATGGAGTGATGAGGATAGCCAGCAGCAGAGCCCATTTGGATGTAGGAATATCATAATGTCCTGGTAATGGACCATTGGCTGTAGTGTTTGTATTGATAATATCAAGGAGCACGTGTCACTGCATTTGTGATAAGGGGCAAAGCAGATCAATGGCTATAGTTCCATAACATCTGTGAGCATTTTGTATTTAATTCAGAGGCCTTTCATTTAATACCAATATCAACATCCAAATGGAATAAGCTGTATCTGGGTAAAGGGCAATACAGTTACACAAATGGTTTGGATTGAATTAGAGTATTTTTAGGTATACGACAGTGTGTTTGAGATGGTGTTCAGTGTATGAGGAGGCTGTGACAGAGGAGATGCGCCACAAAAGCAACGCTCTGCTCGACCCTGAGGTGTGAGGGACAGAGAGACTGCACTGTACTGTAACCTCTGCTGGATCAGCTAGAGGAGAAAGAGAGAGATGGAGAAAATGAGGAGTGGAAATAAGAACAGAAAAAAGGGGATGGAGTAGAGGGAGAGAGTGGGGGATGAAATGCATTACAAGGAGAGATGGAGAAAGGGGGGACCGTGACCCCATCCTCTGAATTTTCTCTGTTGAGAAATAGATGGTTTACATGGCCTGTACACACACACACACACACACACACACACACACACACGTACAGTTTTCATACCCAGCAATTACCCCCTGTTGTTCTGAGACTGAAATAATGCATGGTGCCTCCCCTGCGGTGGCCTCTTGCTATGCAGGAGGTTGGGAGTTCATGGAAAGGCTGTTTTTCTCTCCAGGATAGCAGGTATCTGATAACCATGTCAGAATTCCAGTCTGACAGAGTACAGTAAAGAAACATGTTGGGGCAGCAGAACAGCAAGTACCAACGTGTAGCAAATGGCAAACAGTGGTGGTGGAGCCATCACTGTATTGGGTTCCTTGATCTGCATACACACTGAATGGGAAGGAGCTAGGGTTCAGGGGCTAGGGGTTGTTTTCGGACATGGTGTTTGTCCTCAGATGCCAGCTTGTTGCAGGATGAGTGATGTCACAGGAAGTGTGTGTCCCTGCCCTGTTCTCACAATTGGCCTTCCATCCCTCAGATTTGAAATGGTAACAGGAAGGATATCTTAGTCCAGAACACTGGTGCAGATTTACATAACATCCCATGGTCAGATTTAAAGTTTCAAAGAATTGAAAACAATCCAATAAACTTATTGCATAAGTGCTATATATTTTTTCCACACTGACATCTCCAGGAATTTCATGCTTGTTTTTGTTTTCTGTCTACCATGATGTCTCCTTCTGGACGTCACACTTGACCTCACTTGTTTGATCTGAGAAAAAAATCTCCTCTGCCTTATCTAAAACGGTTTCAGGGCGATTTAATGTTTTGGATTAGATTAGGTTTGATACGGTTGAAAGTAGGCCTGTTATTGGCTTTATCAGCATGCTTAGCTGGGGACTCTTACATCTAACCACTCCGACTGATGAATAAACATTAACAGTAGCTGATGGTGTGTCGCATAAAAGGCTATTTCATATGATCATTTTCATATGGCCATTTCTTTGTTAATTGCCTGTTTGCTTGTGTCTGATGGTTGCATCGACATAGCTGCCCCTGGTGCGTCTAACTTAATATTTGCTGTCAATTGTTAACTGCGGTTGGTTAACTAGTTAAGAACAATGACCTAATAATGTAATCGCCGTAACATCGAGATGAGTGTTGAGTCTTCTATTACCTTTGTGAATATTCATAGCAAACAAAGGGTTGGAAGTTCGCTACAGTCCTAGTTAATAACCCTTTCTCCCTGTTTCTCTCCAGGATGCCAGGCAGAAGTTCCGCTCTGTATTGGTAGAGGCCACAGTGAAGCTGGATGAGCTGGTCAAGAAGATTGGGAAGGCGGTGGAGGAGTCCAAACCCTACTGGGAGGCGCGGAGAGTGGCCAGACAGGTGAGACACCACTCAGTGGACAGGGGGACTACGAGCTGGGGGTCTCGGCTCATATTGACCTTAGAAATAGTCCAAAATCTTTTATTTATCGGAAACGCTTTATTTGCCTTGTTTCTTTGGGATTCATTAAAACCAGCACCATTGCGTACAATTTGATACCAGGTTGACTACCACATCATTTCTAAATACTAGGCAAATACCACATTGAACACCAAATGGTATGGGACTGTTAACTAACGTGTTACCTATTTACCTAGCTTGACTTGCCAGGACAAGTATTCTTTCTTAAAACTGCATTGTTGGTTAAGGGCTTGTAAGTAAGCATTTCACTGTAAGGTCTACACCTGTTGTATTCGGCGCATGTGACAAATACAATTTGATTTGAAGTGAATGGCCTGCACAGCCTCTCCTTCATTTGCCTAATTGCCCCTCTACACACGGTAATGAGTGATGGCTCTAACAACAACATCACTCCGTGTTAAAGCCCCGGCTGCTTAATGAGAGTGAGGGGGGTGTGGGAGTGGCTTTGTGTGAAGCTGTGATCTCGGTTCCCTATTCTGCAAAGCCATAGCTATTGTTATAGGAAAGGAGAGCTGCTGCCACCTGCTCATCTAGATAAGAGCCCTGCAGCTGTAAACAGTCAGAGAGGAACTGCCGGGACCAAACCAGACATGAAAAGGTTTTTAAAGGCCAACGGTTCTTCACTTCTTCTCTTATTTTGTTCCCTCTGGTGTTTTTGGCTCTGCTTTGGGCATTGTGTTCCCCTCATTCAGGCAACCTCTATATGGCTTCTGAATGAGCATGCACCTTTGTGTGGTTGTGATTTATGTTAATGCCCCTGACAACACAAATTAAGTTCCCTTATGGAAAAAGGAAGTTCTTCTAAGTTTGAGGATATTGGATTGTATGAGTTCCTCTGTCTACCTTTCGCACATCTACTCAGGGGTGCAACTTTCACTGGGGACGGGGACGGGGACACACACACACGCACATTCTGAAATATAATTTTTGTCCCCCTCACAGTTTTATCATTGCACTGTGATACAAAAAGAGGCATCGGTGTGCTTTAGGACCATGCGGACACGTCAGAGCGGTCGGGTAGCACGGTGCTGCTGTCTGCAGCTGCTGTCTCTGTGTGTTGCGCCTTTTCTCCAGGTTGTAAAAGCAAGCACAGCAGAAACTGGCTACTCTTTATTTGACTGATGTAGCTGGCAAGTTAACAGCTGTTTTTTTTTTATTCTCAGTGCTGAGCTAGTAGTGTAACTGACATGTAACGTTAGCTAATGTTTCATCCCATCTCGACTGAAGTTATGTCTGAAGAGAATGAGCTAGCTAGCTAGCTAGTAGCTACCACAGCCAGTTCAGCTTTAGCCTCTAGCTATCTGTCAGGTAGTAGCATCTAACAGCTGTTGCGTGTGTATGGAAATGTTTTGTAGCCTTTTTGTCCCGTTTCAACAGAAGTAAATTAACATGGCCAGTTTTTGCCAGTTGATGTACCATTAGAGCTAGCCAAAAGTTGCCTAAGGTTAGCTAGCTAGCTCACTAACTTCAGTTATTATTTTAGCCTCAATCACACTAGACCTGAATCAAACAATGAAACCAGCGGACAAATGATTGAAGATATTCTGAAAAAAAATTTGACAGTGCAATGTGAGTTATTATTAGTCAGTATAGCAATGTAACGTTATTGATCTGTCAGTTTCCCTAGCTAATTCCCTACTTTTCACATTGACACGGTATAAACAGCTTTACAAGCTACAGTGTCATGGTGCACAGTCAGTACACAACACTATGCTCATCATGTCTTAGCAGGATCAGATGGTGACAGGGGTCTCAGCAGGGTCAGTCAACCAGGGAAGACCAGTCTGTGACGGTGCTGAGGTGAACTTTTGCAGAACCAAGGCTATTTCTCTGTGCAGCAAACACTGGACAAGCCAGATGTTTCAAAGATTGAAACTATTTTAGGGCAGTCTGACAAACCTCTAAAGTTGATTTCCAAACCGTATCAAGGGTTGATAGAGGCTTTTCCCGATGGCACAAAACATGTAAAACATGATGAAGACCTGGGAGACACTATTGATGATGATGAATGGATACAGATATGTTTGAATGCCCAGTCATGTTCATATAATCTCAGACATACATTACTGCAGTTTAAGACCATCCATAGAACATACTATATGCCAGTGAAACTGAATATCATGCACTCAGAAATTTAATTCCTCTGCTTGAGGTGTAAAACACAAAAGGGGAAATTATTAAAATATCTGTCCTCCTAAACATGGCCCTGCCAAGCCGCACTGCTTCTTGATACACTGCTCGCTTAACCCGGAAGCCAGCCGCACCAATGTGTCGGAGGAAACACCGTTCAACTGGCGACCGAAGTCAGCGCGTATGCGCCCGGCCCGCCACAGAAGTTGCTAGAGCACGATGGGACAAGGACATCCCGGCTGGCCAAACCCTACCCTAACCCGGACGACGCTTGGCCAATTGTGCGCCGCCTCATGGGTCTCTCGGTCGCAGTCGGCTGCGCCGCTCGGGAGGCCCAAAATGGGACATATTTGCATATGTTATGATCTTGTGAAGGCTGGCTGAATTCTGGCAAAGAGTATGTTCTTTTATCTCAGCATGTCTACAGATTCTCCCTGTTTTTGTTTGCTTGAAAATGTTGATACTGGAGACTTATCAGAAGAAACTGTGTATCCTAGCATTTATAGTGGCTAAGAAATGCATTGCTATTAATTGGAAGGTTGGATATCCTCCCAGATTGGATGGCAGAAATGTCAAGTTATGCATCACTAGATTTGATTTATTACAAGATTAAGGGTATACTGTGCAACTTTCATAAGGTCTGGGTGCCTTATATGGAATACTGTATGACAAAGGGGTCTGTATTGAAAACATGAGTTTTTTTTGTCAAGCAGTTGCAAATATATTTTTTTAATTGGCACATGAGACAACGGTCTGATTTGCGCCTGTCTCAGTGGACTAATCCATTGAGGAGGCCACGGGGATGCCACGGTCCAAGAATATGGGGATTGTGTCTCAGATGCACAAAGCACGTCTCTCTCCAGAATGCGCTCTCTCCCACCATTTCGTGGGTATTCATTGTTTCATAACTTCATTGTGTGCATTGTTTGCTGTGTCTCAATTCCCCATTACATATATTGCCAGTAGTAGCCTACATTTACCGTTAATTCCCATAATTTCTAATCTGCAATGTTTGTTTGGGTACAGTGATTTATGTTAATGCATTGAATATATTATTATTATTAGTCATTTATCATTCTCATTGTCGGCGTGGACATGTGTTTTGCAGAACTCACAACTTATGCTACCCTTGAGAGAAACACGTTTTTATTTAATTCCATTTACGAGTTTTGTCAATTTATTCATCGTCTTTTGTTTGAAACGCTCCTGTCAACGTTGAGTAAGGCCGCACACCTGATTACGCATATAGAAGTAGGACTAGTCTACCTGGCCTGCACACAAATCTAGGCCCATAAATGTGCCCAAAATGAGCTGTGGAGCTTCTCAAAGTAATTTTTCTTAAACTCAAACACCAAATAAACGAAGTCTGTTTTTAGAATCAATTGAGAATGGCAATAGTTCCTCAAAGTATTTGAACAATATTTCCAGCGCTCTCCCTTTCGATAACCACTCGACATGAAAGTGAAAAATGTAAATGTGAGACAAATGAGAGAACAGCTCACTCTGACCATTTGACTTGCCCTAGCAGAGTTGTTTATCCAGAGCGTTGGTGACTGCAACTGTGCTGCTGGCAAGAATTTAATTATGCTTTTTTGCCAACGTTTACTGACACTGGCCATATTCAACGGGTGTTGAGTGTTTGTAAATTCGTCAGTTATTCTGCGCTCTAGCACACTGACGAGAGTGCTCTGAAATCGGAGTAGATAGCCAGAGCGAATTTACCAGCTACGTCTATCGACCATTGTCGACAAACATAAACATTCTATTGAAATAGTTACTTGCATAGTGGAGTCTTTTGTTTAGACATGTAGCTAGCTAGCTAAACAATTAACCATATTCCAACTCATAACGTTACTACCCTGCATGAATCGGCAGGTAGCTAACCAACCAGGTTCAATGTTAGCTAGCTAACATTAGGCTATAACTAGCAATTCAAATGACTCTGAGATACGAATAATATTACTAGAAAGATCATACATGTAACTTTACCTAGCTAGCCAGCCAGCTAACGTTAGCTAGCTAGCTAACAGTACACTTGAATATCTGAAAATGTAGCTAGCTAGGCTCTCTTACCTGTATACAGGGATGGACGCGTCTCCCTATCTGTCACGGATGCCTTGGTTGCCCTTAGTTTGAAGATGTAATCCGGAGACAGGTGTTTTATACAACAGCCTTCTGTGTGTTCTCTTTTCCACTCCGTCTGCATATTTGCAATCAAACGGCAGAATTTTCTCCATCTCCATAGCTATCATACTCTAATTTGATTTCAAAACTCGGTCCTCCAGAAAGTGGAAAGCAACTCTTATGCAGTTCTACTACGTGATATCTTTCAAAAAAGCCACATTAGAAAGGATTACCTACACATACTGACCAGCTCATATTATAGACAGAAGCGTGCTACATGGCAGACCAATCCGAACTCATCTCTCGGCATGTGCAGCCAACTCATTATCTCAGCCAATCATGGCTAGCAGGAAGGTTGCTGTCTTTTTCCGTGGCTAAACCAACTAGGCTCGTAATTTATCAATTTTATTTGTATTTACAGATGGCATACAAGTTTGTTATTAAGGCACATGAAAGTTCACATGTTCCAGAAGGCATTTCTGCCCCCAAAAAACGCATTTTGATAATAAAAAAAAGTTTACGTTCAAATGGCGCTCCTGTGAAGTAGTGACGTGTGACATACGCCTAGTTTCCTGAAACAAGTCACATTAATTTTTTTCTGGATCTTTTCTACCTGCAGGCTGCAATATTTTTATGTGTTGGCGTTATGTACGCTGTTTTTACATAGTTGGCAATGGCAATAAAAGTTACTTTTAGATTTTTACAATTTTCATTTAGATTAAGAGAGTGTAGATTAACCACAGACAATGATTTTGAGATGAAACTGTTCCACGAAAATGTGCATATGAAAATCATTACTAGCACGCAGATTGGTAGAAATTGTAAGATCAATTGGCCCTCCAAATGGAAAAGGTTGCCAAGTGCTGGTGTAGCCTATTACCGGCAACTTCAGCAGCGTAATTCTGCCAGTGGGAGAAGGCGGGTCGGAAATATATTTTTTTCTTCTGGCTAGGCTACCTTGATCTTTGGCTCTCTCTTGAGTCATTTGTGTGTCTTAATTATTTAATCAAACAGCCTGCCTAAAGCGTCAGATAAGTTCAGTACATATAGTTGTTTTTATTAAAACACATAGGGTGTGTCTAGATATGGAAAAATACATGTTTAAAAATTTGGCCAATCGATTGGTCAAAAGAAAAGACTACGCTTGGTCAACGTAGTCTTTTCTTTTGACCAATCGATTGGCCAAATTTTGAAAACGTGCATTTTTCCATATCTAGACACACCCTATGTGTTTGAATAAAAACAACTATATGTACTGAACTTGTCTGATGCTTTAGGCAGGCTGTTTGAACTTTAGATGCCCATGTTATGTCCCCACCACTTCTAAAACCAAAGTTGCGCCCCTGCATTTACCGGCCCAGTTATTTCACTGAAAGCAATGGTATGAAGCCACGATGTGTTCAGGGGTTCAATAAGAGTTTGGCACATACTTGAGGGATTGAGACTGAAACCTTTGAAAAGCACTTAACTCCGTGGCTCTTAATTCCAGACTAGGTTGGCAGGTATCTTAATTATGAACAAGTGCAGGACTCGCTTGTCTGTCATACTATGCTGAGCTCTGCAACAAGAAGTCAGTGGGACCTGACTGCATAGGGCGATTCTAGGGCACTGGTCTCACACACTCATACACACACACACACACACACACACATCACAGGTCTCATCGATCGAAGGTGTGGTTGAGAGCATTACAAAGCGGTTGAGGTTGAAATGGATCAGTGGTGCGGTAAATGGCTGCCTCTCTAACATGGTTGAGTTAATCAACCTCACAGTGGTGACTGGCGCAGAGGCCATTTAAACACAACAGTCCTGAATCAATTATGCAACATAAACACTCTTCCTCTATTTCCCTATCTTCCTCCTCCTCCATACTCTATCCTCTGTCTTCCTCCTCTTCTATTGCAATGTATCTCCACCTCAGTCTCTCCATTCTCCTTCAGTGGGGAGCATGTACACAACGTTGAACTTGAATCATTGTTTACCCAGAGGGGTGGAAATTCTCTATCTCTCTGGTTTGTTGAAGTAGCCTACATGAGCAATACATTATCATTTGCTTTAGAAGGCTAATGATAAGGTACACAGGGAGTGGCAGCGCTGTGGAAAAATGCTCTTGACCTTAGTCTAGATATACGCACGCACCATAACTCCATCTATTGCTTTGTTATGCAAAAGCCTGTCACTTACCTTAGATGTTGAGAAGACTTGCTAGTATATCCTGCGGTAATAGGTGTCACAAGTTAATGGGTGACTGCGCTTGGAAGTGGCTCAGAGACGGCTTGACTCGGCCAGAAAGTTTTTTACTGTATGTTTCCTGAGGGATCGCTTGGGTACCCTGTACTATTCTTTGACAGCTCCCATTTTTTAAGTGCTGAATCAGAGTGCCTCGATTGCTGCAGTCACCGGTAGTGTAAAATGATGAAAAGTGTTTTTCTTATATCTCATGAAATATGTATAGTTTCCTTCTCGTTCACCTCCGCTTTGAAGAGTGTGACTTGACGAAAAGTAGACCAGTCAGGAGTTTTTCTAGGGAGGTTTGCAGGATATACTATTTTCAGGTTTTCTATTGTGTTGTATGATAGTGTTTTCTGTATCGTCAAATACAAGCAAATATTCCTCACCTCAATCAAGCATGGTCAGTTGGCAGAGCATTAGCATTAGCAACCCAGCTCCTATATCTAACTCTGGTTGCATATTAGCAGTTAGCATCAGGGTTGGGGTCAATTTCATTTAAATTCGAGTCAATTCAGGAAGTACATTGAAATTCCCATGCTAATTCTCTTCAGTACTTTTCAATTAGGAAAATGTGGGATTGGAATTTGGTTTACTTTCTGAATTGAAACGGAATTGACCCCAACCCTGGTTAGCATTAAACATTGAAGTCCTATTGCCCTTCCCCCTCAGCTGCCCCATTTTGTCTGGAGAGTAGGTACAGCTAGTGGGGGACAGGTGGAACAAAAGAGAGGAGGAGAATGGTGATGGTAATGTGTTGTGGCTGGTGCAAGGTTTGGGCACAGTCTGCCTCCCCACTCTATCTCGCCCCCCTCCCTCTCGCTCTCTCCTGCACGGCCCGTTACCGACAGTGATTACCACGCAGCTGAAGTGCACAGCCGAGATCGTCTCAGCCCCTCGCTGCCTCAGTCATCTAACCGCAGTGCGTCTGGAGGTGGGAAGAACGAAGGAGCGACGGATAATGAGAGAGAGGAGGGGAGATGCCTGAGGTCCACAACAGAGGAGACAGACTGTGGATATGTCTGTGAGATTAGTTATGAACTGACCTCCATGATGGCCATAGATTGAACAGATGTGGGGCTTAGTGATTTCTGGCTGGGGGAGGCTGGGGGAGGAAAGCAATGAAAATCCTTCAGGCCTGAAGGAGATCATCCAGTAGATTGGTTGGATTTGGTACAGCTGGAATAGAGTCAGACTGGGGGAGAGAGCTGACTCCAGCTGATGTATGGGATTGTTCTCTGGCTCTGAGTCAAGGGCAAATGGATCACAACTAGAAAGGATACTCTAGGTCCCTGCACATTTTTGTCAGAGACTGGGTGCTCTAATACATCAACCTGTCACTGTAGTGTCTGGGATAAAGCAAAAGTGCACTCTTTCAGTGCTGGGACTGGGAGAGAGTTTGTAGGAATTTATATGGTCTTGAGGTTTTGTCATACTGTAAAAATTGCATTTTATTACAATCCCAACATGCATTCTTGCAGTGCAAGAAGAATGTTGTCATGTCTTGCCCTGGAAAGTTACTTGCTGTGGTAGAATAGGGAACTTTGTGCCAGACAGTCTCCTTTACTGCCACAGCAACTCAGTTCCATTTATTACAGAAAAGCTAGTATATCCCTGAGGGTATGGAGATTGGGTTAAGACGGTTAGAAATCCTGCATAGTCAAGAGACCATCTGTGACCTTTCTCTTCTGTGAAGAGATGTTTTGGCAGGCTTATAGCACAGAGCAGACGAGGGTCATGGGGGGCTAGGATGAGATGGAGGGAAGGATGGAGAGGGGGAGCAGAGACAAGGTCGTGGCCATGTCCTGGAGCCATGCTCTGGCCTCCTGGGAGGTGTGAGGCCAGCCTGTCCTGTGGTGTCCAGCCTGTGGTGTCCAGCCTGTGGTGTCCTGTGGTGCATGTTGATGCTGGTCAGTCCTGGTTACATAACTGCTTCAGCAAGCAGGACTGGAGCTGCTTTAATAATGGCATCTCAGCTTGACAATGACTCAATACAGCTGTGTGTGTGCGAGCTGTGCATGTGCCTATTGTTCTGGTTGGCTAACGTGTGTGTGTGTGTGTGTGGTGTTGGCGGGCGGGCGGGCGGGGGGGGGGGGGGGGGGGGGGTCAACAGGGGCGGACTGGGACCTGAAATTGGCCCTGGCATTTCTAACTCACAGGCCCTTTTTTTTTCTCCAGGCCCCCACACCAGCCCATTTCTTTCCTTTCTTTCCCATTTCTTTCTGCTAAAAACCCAAGTTAGGCAGGCCCACTGGGCTAAAAATTGACCAGTTCATCTGGCATTTCAGGTCAGTCCGCCCCTGGGTTGTCAACGCTTGCTGTCCAAGCCTGCAGCCATGGAACATTGTATGAGTGTGCTGAGGAATTTACTGTAAAGTGGCTGTGGCTGGAGATCCAAGAGGCAGCTGTTCATAACAAGTGGTGCTTCAGCGCATTAGACGTTGACTGGAACACTGAAGTTAAGCAATGGTTAACCAACCACTTGGAACAAGAGGCTTGCACCCCCACGTCCATGTCTGAGCACTGTTGCTCCTTCACTTTGCCTCAGAGGTAACATTCAGACTGACCTGATCAATCTACAGCATCTAGGTTGTTATAGCATCAGACCATGAAGCATGATGAAGACGAGCTCTCCCTGAGTCAGGTACGGTCTAACGACTTCTTCAGGATTAACTCTGTGGGTCTCTGACAGATATCTAGGGCAGTCTCAATCGGGCAGTCTCAATCGGGACACAAATAAGGCCAAGGCTAGCGAAGCGTGACTAACTGCAGAGATGCATGTTTACTATCTGACTGTAAATCAATGACCTCCAATTGAAAAGGCCCTTTTCATCCCATCTCACTCCCTTTTCACCAAGATTAATTGCCCTGAATAACTGAGGAGATAGATTAAATCGGTTAATTCTCGTGGAAAATAGCTGTGTGTTTGTGTTCTCTTTGAAGGCCGTTACTTTTCCAGTGTTGATGGCCTATGCTGAGAAATGTTTAGCTGAAACTCTCTGGTCTTTGAAGTCTTGGCATGTCTTGTTTTTGCAAACGTTGTCAAATTTATGCTGTGAAGATTATAGGAATGCTTTATATTTCAAAGCTTCTCTTACATGCGTGCAGCCATGGAGACAAGCGTGAATATGTAGCAAAGAGATGATTATCTGAACATGTGCCGGTTAACCAAATTAATTCTCTGTTAGGGCTCCGAAGAGCGTAAGCTGTGAATAATTTAAAGGCTGTGTAGAGCAGGATCCGATTTTCTTATGCACAAAGAGAAAGTGTAGTCTTATTATAAAGTTATACTTTACTTACACTTGAGTGTGCACGCGTTGGTGCTTGTTTGATTTACATTTACAGAGCCCTACTGATTTAAAATATGAGTAGGGCTGTAATGGGAAATTATTTGATTAATTATTTTCCTGTATTTGAGTTACTGTGGATATGGATTGATATGTAATAAACATGATTATATGTGCGGGGAGACAGATGTATTCCCTTGGGGAATGGAAAAAGGAGTTAACCATGGATGTTTTAAGTACCATATTTAATTAAGTAGTTTGGCACCTGTTACTCTATCATTATCTGTTGTAACTGTGTACTGATGTTCTTACCTTTGAACTGTATCAAATGTCTGCCAAGTGTTGAATGTTGTGTAAAGTTTGACTCCAGACTGGATTCGAGGACACACTGATAATGTATCTGTGATTCTGTAGCAGCTGATGTTGTGACTTCCTACAAGCCTCCTGGTGTTTACAGAACATTCGGCGCTGTGTGATTAATATAATTAGACATTTTCTTTGCTCCTATTCTGGAGCTGTCTCCATGATGCAACTTGTAATAAACCGGGTTGATTTGTGATTGATTTGATCAATGTCTGCTCTCCTTTTTGTTCGCCTGGAAATTCCTGTTACAAGGGCCTATGAAGTATCTGTGTGTGATGGAGAGAAGTGAAAGTAGTAGACCTTATTATATTTTTATATAGACAGAAACTGCAGCAGAAATGCAGAACTGATCTGGTATTAACATCTTTCTAGAGGCCAAATATACACCGGTTTGAAACCACAGCCCTTTACAGTCCTTAGAGAGGACAGTGAATAACAACACAAGAATTAATTGGAATGAGCGGAATAAATAGACTAATGCCTGCTCTCCCCTCCACTTCCATCCATCTCCCCTCCTCCCTAATAATCCATCTATCTCTCCCTCTTCCCTCCGGTTGTGAGAGTTCCTGAGAGGCCCAGGAATTGAAAGGTGGCTGAGAAATAATGCTCTAGTCTTGAAGTTAGCTGGACTCTTTTTTTAAATATATATATTTTTTTTTACACCATCACTGTGCAGCTGAAAATGAAGGGTAGAGATGGGATGAGTAAACTGAAAATAATAGAATGATGGATCACGGTGGCAGCAGGACTGAAGTGGTGATGGAAGAGAAGAGTAGGCAGAGGAGAGAGGAGAAGGGCTGGGTTGCCAATCATTTATAGTGGAGCAGGTGTACAGCAGTAGGCCTGCTGTGAGAAGTCTCTCTGTTGGCATTCTGTTCATCTGCAGTATACAGTAGGAACAGAACACTACTAAATACTAATACATGTACTTATATATTTATAAATGTGGCACTAAATAGCCTCTATCTGCCAGTCTGCAGACTAGTTCTGTTGCATTCCTTATGAATAGCCTGCTATCTAGGAGTGATTCCTGCTGAAGTAAATTAAAGACAGAGATAGATGCACAAAGAACATCGTGCTGTACAGTATTATGCTTCAATGCAGTATTATTCCTATGAACTGAGTCAGCCATAGGACTTTATCATCTGGTGAATAGTCCTTTCTCCTGAGATGATTCCTACTGTATTACATTAAGTGGACAACACTGGATACAGAAAGCACATAGGGTGTTCCTGGGAGTGGGGCATGTTTTCTCAGCATGTAGTCTGTTTGTTGGGGTTAGTGGGAAAACAATTATGCCGAGTGATTTTAAAGTAGATCACTGAATGTGCTTACAGTGCGAGGGAGAGAGTTGTCTGAATGAGAGCGTAGGTAGCAAGACTCGTGAACAACGTGACAACCATTTTGTGAAAGAAAGGCCCCAGTTGAATTCCTCGGCATTCAAACTCATGACTCATCCATACAGTGAAGTGATAGACATTGGTTAGCATGTGGTTGGACTCAACTCTCTCGTATGTGTACGCCAAGCCCATCCATGTCATGTGAAGGTCTGTGAATGGGTTGTGTGATCACCACAAGGCAGAGGTTGTTTAGTTCGTGCTGAGTTGGCATTTGGAAGGCTAATCAAATTACCATTGTAGGGAATGGGATGTTGTTGTCTAAAAAATGGAATATCTTGGCTTGCAGATCCTTATCTAGTAGAGTCTTGAGGTATACCACATACTGCTCCATAGGTCATGATGAGAGCAGGAAATAATGATCACTTCATTTCATTGAAGTTTGTTTTCTTTGGGGTGACTCAATGTGTTCCTCACTTAAATTAGGTCAGTAGAATTCCTATTCACATGAGATTCTGTTGGAACTTTTCTCTGCTGTGACTTATTCATAAGTTGCTTGCAGCCAAGGAGACATGTCAGTGTATATCTACCTTCACTTCCTCCCAAACTAGTCAAACTTAACAAAAGTAACGCTACTTTGTCTGGAAATTCTATGATAAGCGGAAGCGAGTTGGGATTTAGTTTTTTGGCAGATCAGTAACGTTTTATCATCCTTACTGTAAAACGTCTGAATGATATTTAGCCTCTACAGTAAATTTACACACACACACACACACTCGTGCCCACACAGATGCAGTAAATCACCTTCCCTAGACATGCTATTGGTGAGTTTGGGGCAAAGCCTTGAGTTGATGCTTTACTGGTACCCACAGAACAGAGAGGGGTTTAGGGTATTAGCGCTAGCTACAGGGGGTTTCTGTCAGTTGCTATGACTGACAGATTAGAGAGGAAAAGTGGATAAATGAGGAAGGATTAGCTCTGCAGCTATGGCAACACACACATGGGAAGTCTAAGCTACGGTAAGCTTCCGCTTTGTACTGTACCTTACCATAACTGAGGCTGGAGGAGGGAACTGTTTTGGAGTTTCTGTTACTATGTGACCCGGTTGGGCTAAAATATGCACAGAGAGAAAAGTAGTAATACTTGTATGTTCTCTCTGGCAGCAGTCTACGATGTTTTGGTTGACCTCAGAACAGAACATTCAGAGTGGGTAGGGAGGGATGTGTTAAAACAAAGCTGGATGTTACTGATACCTTCTGATAGTATCAATAGATACCAAGGGGAAAACAAGATGTTGAGCCTTGTTACACCCGGCCAGCCACACACAGAGAGACACACAGACAGCCACACAGACAGACACACACAGAGAGACACACAGACAGGTGTGAAGTGTTTGACAATAATTATATTAGCTGTGAGGTCTTTGAGCCCTAAAGCTCTTCCCCCGCTGTATACAGTAAGTGTCAAATGAGACGTTGCAGCTATACTTTGTGCTTATACATCCATACGTCATGCCGTCATGACCTTTCTGTGTTTTCTCCGAAATGAGTCCTTTTGATGTTAGGAACATCTTATATACAAGACAGTGTTTGGCGTGTTTCCATAGTCTGTCACAAGGACCTTTGGTGATTTGTTTGTTATTACGCCTAGTTGCTATTTTCCATGCTGACTCAACAGCTGATTTGGTTTATTCCTGTCAATGTTTGAGCTGAAGGTTTTGTGTGTCTCTTGTTTTTAAAAACAGCATTTCATGAGAAGTGCTTACATTGTAGTTATATAGAGACACTGGATATAGTAGTTTCTTGACTGAAGAGCTCATCATTAATTTCCTGCAAGAGGAAAGAGTTCTCTTGAGGTGTACAGATCAAGGATTTGGCCTAGTATGGGCATGGGCCAGCTGGCAGTAGGGGCAGGGGTTCAACACTGATGGCCAGACATGGCCCACATAATATTTTATGGTGAGAGAGAACTTGGCTGGCGGCAGAGTGTCATGGCCTGTTGCGGTGCCCGTCTGGCGGGCTGTCACTCTACCCATTGTCCAGGCCCAGCTAGAGACCCAGTCCTGAAGTGTGTCTGATAGGGTCTCATCCCATCCGTTGTGCAGATTCTGCAGGAGACCAAGTGAAGGTCTGGTTCTGTGGCTGATCTCAGTGCATATCTGACGTGGTGTCGCTCTACCCATTGCCCAGGCTCAGCTGGAGGCCCAGAGAGCCACCCAGGACTTCCAGAGGGCCACGGAGGTGCTGGGGGCTGCCAAGGAGACCATCGCCCTGGCAGAGCAGAGGCTGCTGGAGGAGGACACCAGGCAGTTTGACTCAGCCTGGCAGGAGATGCTCAACCACGCCACCCAGAGGGTGAGTACCGTACTGCATGGAGGGAATGGGATTCTGCGGGGGGCATTAATGCAGCATGACTGTCTATCAAACCGAAATTTGACACCTGAATGTTACTATTCAAAGGTTTGAGGCATAATGTGGATGGAAATCGATGTTTCACAAGTTAGGAAGTCACGTTGTCGCATTTCTGTGTAGCTGCCAGACTGAGTTCTGATTGGCTGTTGCAGGTGATGGAGGCGGATCACACGAAGACGCGGAGTGAGCTGGTGCACAAGGAGACTGCAGCCAAGTACACGGCAGCCATAGGCCGCATGAAGCAGCTGGAGAAGAAACTCAAACGCACCATCAACAAGTCCAAGTGAGTCCCATATGACCGTATTGCGACCACAACCCAATCGCACTGTAGTTAAAAGACTGAGAAGTCAAAGTGAATCTTCTACAACCACTGCATCAATTATCAAATGGTCTCCGACACACACATTCACAAATCCCTGTTTATTTGTCGACAGTGACCGTTTCCAAGACATTGATCTTTCATGACATAGATTTTTCAGTAGCTTGGAAAAGGTCAACTTGAACAAAACAATGAATATAAATGTGCAAAAGGTAAAGGTGCGTGCAACAGTGGAGGCTGCTGAGGGAGGACGGCTCATAATAATGTCTGGAAAGGAACAAATGGAATGGCATCAAACATGGAACCCATGTGTTTGTTACCATTCCACCTATTCCACTCCAGCCATTACCACGAGCCTGTACTCCCCAATTAAGGTGCCACCAACCTCCTGTGGCCTGCAGGAGTCATTTTCGACCTTTGATGATGAAGTAGTGGCTGTTTTATTCCTAGCACCACAAAGAGAGACAATGTGGTGGTGTGCTGGTTAGTATATGCTGTCAGGTTTTTACAAAACTCCATAGACTGGAGGCCTGTTTTGGGGAGGGAGTGTACAGTGTAGAGTAGGGGGTCTCTAATGTTTCCCAGCTGTGACTGAGAGACTGAGGCTGTTGTGAATCCATATAGTCTTAAAAAGCTTCCTTGTCTCCTTTCCGTCATGACCACAGGTCATGTACTTGATATGTGTAATCAGTTTGGTTGAAACCTAGCCAGTCCTCCTACCTATTAGTGTCATGAAGATGAGATGAGGAAAGAGTCAGTTTTAGAGTTTTGGGACTGAATCCGTCTTGCTCTGTGTTGCCTCAGCTCTCTCAGCCTAATCCTTTCTCCACAGTTAGCTCATCTAATGTGATAGCCATATAGCTCACCCTGTTGCCTTGGTGATATGTACAGAGCTATTCCAAGTTGTTTTCATCGCCTCTAATCTTTTTTCCCCTCCTCCCTCTCTTTTTGATTGACCTCTCTCTCGCAGACCTTACTTTGAGTTGAAGGCAAAGTACTACCTACAGCTTGAGGTATGTGTGCACTACACTACACTGTAATTTACCTGCCTTCATAGACCATTTTAAAGGTATTTTAGATTTAAGGAGTTCTATTATTGCCTTGTTATTGTGGACTCTGCTCCATGGTTAGATCTTTACTGATGTGACCTAGGTCAATAAACTTTGACCGTGAACATATTGCCATGTCATCTCAGGTCTAAACCATTTATGGCAATGATGGCTTTGTGTGTGTGTGTGTGTGTCCTTAACTGTGTATACCAAGCTAATGCTAATAATGACTCCCTTTCTGTCTGTAGCACCTAAAGAAGAACGTGGATGAGTTGCAGGCCAAGCTGTGCCAGGCCAAAGAAGGGTACAAGACGGCTCTGAGAAACCTGGAGATGATCTCAGACGAGATCCATGAACGCCGACGCAACTCAGCCATGGGCCCCCGGGGGCGGGGCGTGGGCGCCGAGGGCGACAATGTCGCCGGGGACGACATTGCCAGCTTCAAGATGGAGTCGGATGGCATCTCCAGTGAGTACACTTACAGTGCATGATGTTCTGGTCATTTAGTTTCTGCGCTTGAAAACTGCAGAAACTGTTCTTGGAACAACTGTCCTACATAGTGAGGCTAAACAGCCAGCATTGCCTACTTTTCACTATTAGTTGGGTACGGCACATGCAAACGCATACTCACCCTGTTGACACTCTGACTTGTTCTTCGAATCCTTTGTAGGAATTCCTAGAAGAAATGTGCTCCTTCTTTCAAAGGAAATTCCTGTTGAATTTAAAATGCCTGTATTGACTTTGTGAAGTTGTCATATCATGGGATCTTCTGCAAAGGTCATTGGGCACACAATGCTTTATTTGAAGGAGAGATACTTAACTGAAGTCTTTCTTTATGCTGAAGGAAATGGTTTTGGTCTTTCCTGCATGGCATCGTTCATGGCACCCAAATTCCATGCATGTCTTAATAACAACTAGCCTAGAGACAGCTTTACTGTTTAAGCTCCTATGGTTAAGGTTAGGACTTGAGTAATGAGACCTGATCCTGAATCAGTTAAGTGCTGAAGATATACACTGTGATGAGATGAGGCTCAACTGTAGTCAGACAAAGAGAGTGGCTGTTCAGAGCAGTGTGTGTCACTGATCCACTTCCCATTGTCCTGCATTATGGGCTGCGGGATGATGTTACCATGGCAACCTGAGAGACCTACTGCTGGCTGACCCACTCCGACACCATTGGCTGAGATTATGTGGGTTAACGCGCAACAGCAATAAACAGTAATATGCTACATTTGCTGATTTGTCTTTTAGTAGATATAGTAAAGTGTGTCTGTTTCAAACTGTAACTCGATGGCAGTAAACAAAAGAATCTGCGATTGCACATAGTTCAAGGTCATAGAAAACATGCCTTCATTCATACATTCGCCATCCATGTTGGAATTTGGGGACTTTGACCCCTACACGGAAAATGGATCTCATATTTGTCTTGAAGTACTGTATGTCTTTACACTCCCTCTTTCTTTCAGTGTAAAGGATCTCTGCAGTATTTCAAGCAGTCTCCCTCTCCCCCTTCTACCCACTGTCTGTCTCCCTTTTTTGTTTTTTCTTCCTACTCCCTTTCTCTCTGTTCCTTACCCTTGGCCCCTCTCTCTCCCTTTTTCACCTAAACCTCTTCACCCTCAATCTCCAGCTTCCTGTTTTCTCTCTTTTGTATTTTGTTTTTCTGTGGATGCCACATTGATGCTCTGCATATACACTCCTTAGTTGTACAGTAAAGGCTTGTTACATCTCAACCACTCTTCCCCTCTCTCTGTCTCTGCAGTGATGTCTGAGTCGTTTGAGGATGAGACCTGCAGCAGCAGTGCCATGTCAGAGGAGGACTCAGAGACCCACTCCACCTGCAGCCTGGGCTCCTCCTCCCACTCCCCCAACAGCCCCCAGGACCTCCCCTCGCCCTGCCCCTTTGCCAGCTCCTCCTCGCCCTGCCCCCCCTCCTCTTCCTTCTCCTCCTCGCCCTGTCCCCCCTCCTCTTCCTCCTCCTCTTCTTCCTCCTCCTCCTCCTCCTCTTCCCCTGCTCCCTCCTCACGCCCCTGCAGTCTGGACATTCCCCGCCCTGTCTCGCTATCTGACTTCGGCCTCATCTCGCCTGTCCTGGGACCACGCAGCGAGTGTAGCGGGGCGTCATCACCTGAGTGTGACCTGGAGAGAGGTATGTGTGTGTGTGTGTTTGCATACTGTATGAGGTGTAAATATGCAAACAAGTGAAAAAGGAGAGATTGATGGTGTGTGTTTATTTTCAGTAAGACATATCGTCTTCTGCTACCTGTCTGACTAACACCTGAGCCAGAGGAGAGGCCTATTAGTCATTGTGACAGCTATCCTAGTGCTTAGGCCAGAGCAGGTGCAGAGCCACAGGCTAGCAGTACTGCTGGGGGATACATCCTAATCTCCGCTGGGTCCCTAAGAGCCTGCGGAAGGTTCTGGACAAGTGAGAAAGGTTAACATAGTGGAAACTTTTAGAAAAAGACTTGGGTATGATCGTCTACGGGGTGTGTGTGCAGGGCTTCCTACTCACAAAGGATATTCATGACCAGGCTCACACAGCATACCTGTCTGTGTGTTTCAGGTGAGAGAGCAGAGGGAGCGGAGGGGGAGCTGGACAATACTGTAAACAACAAGAGCACCACCGTCCCAAACACCAACAAGACCATGGGCCTGGAGGGCCGCCTCAGCTTCCTGTCTCTTCGACGCTCGCGCAACGACAGCACCAAGAACGCCAAGCGCGAACGCCAAAGCCGTTCCCAGACCCCCACCCAAACTGTGGTCCTGGTCAACGGGATGTGAAGAGGAAAGCTAACCCCATCACCGGCTTAGTGTGCCAACATGCTGTATTGCCAGTAACCACACACACATTCCATTCTACCCCGTGAACTAATACTGGCTAAGTAAAGAAAGTGGCTCAGTATGAGATACTATGAACTAAATGGTCAGTGTATATACAGTTCCTATGGATCATGATGAAGAAGAGACTAAGACCCAACCCAGGGTGGGTGATTTCATGAAACCACCACTTCCTATAGAAAGGACCTTTCACCTTTTGACCTCCCACCCGTAGCTTTGAGTCCTGTCAGATTGGCTTCCCATAATTCCCTCCTGTACTGCACACACATTAAGGACAGTGCTGGCTAACGTCCTAAGGGTGGGGGCCCAAGGTATATGAGGGGAAATGGGACAAACAGTGTTGTTTTTTACTGTGATATTCTCCCTGAGAGGGAGCTGCACTTCCAGAAAAGATGCGTTTCTGTTGTTCGTAGACTAAAGAATATGCTCCTAGCTTCGACTATTAGAAATTGAGTGTTATTTATAAAACTTGATGTCACAGTGAATGTTTTACCAATACAGAACATAGTAAAATACACAACATATCCAACATTGATAGCAATATGTGTTATGCTTTTGTAATTGAAGAGCATACATAAGGCCAGGATTTAAATTCAGGATTTCTAAAAAGGAACAAGTATATTTACGGAGTGAATAACCCTCATAACTTGTGATATTACTCTGCTATATCCTCTCACAGATACTTTATATGTGAATACTCTCACCTCCATGTAATCCTGTGTATGGCATATAGTTGCTATGGCAACTGCTTCATATTACCATGATGACCAAACACTCACTACCCACCCCTGGCTGGCATCTCTTCGGACAGCCCATGCATTTGTCCAATAGGGGTTATCAGAATTGGACTTAAAAGAACTGTATTCTATTGCACAACACATTTCCCAGTGATCTAAATGTGAATCCATCTCGCCTACAGTACTCATAAAGCTGGACTTGGAATCTGATTGAACGAGAGTAGAATAATTGTGTGCGGTGAGGCTACGGTAGATATACCCCTCCTCTCTTCCTCCTGGCTCTCTCCCTCCATCCTGTTTTTCATCAGTGCCACACTGATGTGGTACCAGGGAAATGGGCCTCCAGACAGTCAACCCCCCTAGCCCTCCCTCCATCCATCTCCCTGTCATGGCATCCCCAATGGCCCTGGACTGAGGGACAACCTCCACCCACAGACAGTAACACTAAGAACTGAGCAATAGCGCAAGGACAAAACTTTGGATAACCATATCTGCCCATGGACACTTTCACATAGAGTTCTCTGTAACAGAATGAAAATGGCCAGCCTGGTAATTCTCAGAATCTGATGATGGTTTTGTCTTAGACCAATATTGAGGAGAAAGTGAAACTGAATTAAACTGATTGTGGCGAAGAATGTTGAGGCCTTTTGTGGAAACTGACAGAATAATTGATAGAGTGAGTGTTGAGATTTCTGGTGGACAGTATCAGCTACTGTTGTAGATCCATGTTGGCTAAAGTGGCCCGCAGTAGACTGTCGGATGTTTGTGAGGTCTAGTCGTCTGTCTCAAATAGTGTTAAATTGGCTTCCTCTCCTGGTCTCCTTATATTCCATGGCCACATGGGAAAGGTATTTGGTCACTGAGTTAAGATGAGAATAGTAAGCTATTGCACAAGAGTATGCAGTCTTTGTTCTTGTGATCGCTCCAGTCTATGTATGTACTGTATGTGTACAAATGTAATGTTATATCGATGTTTATCTCTCTGTGCCACCCTCTGGTGTGGAATATAAGGATATAACCACGAACAGTCCCTCTCATAGCTGTTTTTTTCCAGTGGGTCTTGTTATGGTAGAGTAACTTTCCATTGTGTCTCCACAGATTATGTGCCTGTTTTCAGAAAATAATCAAATAAACTGATGTTCACTGCAGTAAGCCTATGTTCATTTCTTATGTTCTAACTGCAATGTTGATCAACTAACCTTTTGTCTGTTTCTCACTAGCCTGAAGTTCTTTGGTCAACCAAACTCAAGATCGTATTTGGTAAGTGACCCATTGACCCAAATTCCAGGCAGAGATGTAAAAGTCATTATATAAAAACATGTCAATGTTTTTTAGATGTCTGTCAGAACCCTATACAGTAATTGACCCAGGGTAGTCTGTAGCTAATCTGACTCGATAACTTTGACTAGGCTATACTGATATTTCTTTGTCTTACTGGCATTAAGTCAAAATAGCTATTTAATCGCTGCAGCTAGCCTACTGCAAAAAAACAACAAGCAGATCATTGCTTTCTTGCAGGTTGTTTACATCACTCTGGCTCCTCTTTGGCAAACCTTAACATGATTAACCACAGTCTAAGTACCACACTCTTGTCTGTGCTGGGTTTCCCTATTGACGTATAAGCCATGTGCTGCTGACTGTAGGGCTACAGGATTCAGAATGTTAGCAGGTTTGACATTCGCCACGGCTAAGCCAAGTGGCAAGACGGCACAGAACTAGATTATAGGATCCTGTTCACACTAACAAACGTTTAACTGGTTTTCAGTTCTCTTCATATTTGCTTTCCTCTCTTGTTCATCAGACACTCGATTTAGCAGTATTTGTCAGTTGCCAAATCTGGCTCTGGGGTTAAATCCCCGCCTTTCACCTAAACGATTGTTTTGTTCTCTCCCTCTCGTTACTGCACTTCCCTGTCTCCGTTTCTCCTCCTCTCCCTCCCTCAGGCCTGGTAGTTGGTCTTTCTGCCCTGTGATTCTCAGAGGTTGTGACCAGCTGTTGCCCACGCAACACACTCTGTTTTCAAATGCTCTCAGACAGGAGAGAGGCCAGATCTGCACCAAACCAAAGACAACACATTTTCTGATTTCCTTCAATGCCATGTTTGAATACATCATTCCACATTTAGTGCAAGTTGTGCAAAATCATAACAGACCGCCACACGATTGTACTATTGCATTTGACATAAGTGGCAGCAACAGTTGCCCTTTTTAAACAGTCACTGGAGGGGGAAGAAAACATAAATGTAATTCTACGTAAAGAAAAATGAAATGACAAAGAGCAGCCATTTTGCCAATGCAAAATAAGTGTACATGGTACGGGTGACTCCTCTTCTAGTAAGTCCATGCTGTCCTTTGTATAGCAATGACACTTTACAGTAATTGTCCAGAAAAGGACAAAGCCACTAGCAGTCTTGCCTGTTTGACACAATGTTAACAGAGAAGGAGAAACCGCTGTGAAGTGCTCAAGTCCTAGCTGAAGTGTAAACAGGAGATACGTTTCAAATGTTGTTTTCACGTCAGTACACACACACGGTTGCAGAATTCCGGCAACATATAAATTCCCTGGTTTTCCCTAAATCCCAGTTGGAAGATTCCAAAAATCTGGAATTTATTGAAAGTTCCTAGAATTTTGCAACCCTACACACACGTCCTGCATGCCTGTGTCACACATCCTTCTAAATGCCAGAGATCAGCCCTTAGAATTCTAGCAGTTCCACTGATGAAATAATGACATCTTCATGCCTGTGCAACAAAGAAATCCCTGTCGTGGTGCGGTCTCCTGAGAAAAAGACCGTTGCAGTCGAGAACGTCCCCCTTCGTTCTTGGTAAATACCAGCACTGCCTCTTGAGTACCTAGACTGGCGGTCAACAAGCGCCAAGTAATGAAACATTCAAAATCATAAGGGCCATAGTACAGTGAATAGTTGTGACATCATTTATAAAAATATACTGTATGTCATTATGGCAAAGGAGGAAGGAAGCACCTCCAACATTAGCTCTGATAGTTACTACTCAGTCAGTTTATTATTTGGTACATGTTCTTGCACACCCTTCAGCACAGAGGGCTAGGTTCCATACCAAAAACATGTCCCTTTCCAAATACCCTTGATAAACTCCCTTGCAGATCTGTATTAATAATATGCCATTTAGCAGATGCTTTTATCCAAAGCGACTTAGTCATGTGTGCATACATTTTTACGTATGGGTGGTCCCGGGGATCGAACCCACTACCCTGGCGTTACAAGCGCCATGCTCTACCAATTGAGCTACAGAGGACCACAATGCTCTCAGACTGGATAGGTGAGAGCAATATGGTAATAACTGCATCTATCCTTCCACAAAGTGCCTTCCACACTGCTTTCGCCTATCCAGTCATTTCAGATTCCAACGGGACTCAAGGGAAATAGAAAGGGAACATGTTTTTGGAATGGAACTCCGCTGTAGCCCAATAAAATAGTCAGTCTGTCTCTTTTGGGTCCTCCTGCAGTTGTAACAAGTTCCACCCAGAGTTTAGGGAACAGTGAGTGTCCATGTTGTGGGCAAGTTATTCCTGGTGTCACCCCCAAATCCTTCCCCCCTCTCCTTACTGGAGCTGGGAGACCTTTAGGGGCGTGGCACTGCTGAAGTCCAGGAAGAAGGGTCCTTCCTGTTTGGGCAGGAAGGTGGTGGGGATGACGTTGTAGATGCCAGCGGGGACATGGTCTGCCTCCATGTAGCAGAAACCACACCTACAGAGAGGGAGAGAGAGAGGGGGGGGGGTCACTATGGCTGTGTCTCAATAGTCTCAAATAGCACCCTTTCTAATCTCCATTCCTTCATAACGTGTTGTTACCAACACCCATTCCTGGACATTTTCTGTTTCATATTTCATTACCCACCAAAAATGCATAACATTTGTGTTCAATAGCAGAGCAGATTCTGAATGACTATCTGCTATTGAATACAAATTGAACCTGCTTTAACCTCATCCACAGGATAATGCATAATCAACAATCATGGTCTAAATGTGAAGAAAATGTTATGAATATCTTCACTTCAATTATTTCAGAATAATCATTTCAGACACACACATTGCATAGCCTTTGTCAAAATATCTAACTCAAGGCATTCCTTTGTGTAAATGTGCAGTAAGACTAATTTCAGTACACCCTCACAGCCCCAATTATCCTTTGAACCGGGCTAACTCACAACAGTGGTAGGCCTGATCCCCGACAACAATGAGACAGCCTATAGGGAGGAGGTCAGAGACCTGGCCGTGTGGCGCCAGGATAACAACCTCTCCCTCAACGTGTTCAAGACTAAAGGAGATGATTGTGGACTACAGGAAAAGGAAGAGGACCGAGCACGCCCCCGTTCTCATCGACGGGGCTGTCGTGGAGCAGGTTGAGAGCTTCAAGTTTACATTTATAATGTTACCAACATTGGAGTTAAACAAGCTCAGAGTTTGACAGTAGGAAAATATTTACAATTGTTCCTATTTAGCCCTTTATACTCGTACCCGTAAACGGGTTGAAAATGGCCAATTTGGACACTGATAAGCTCCTAAATTGGAATGCAGTGGCTGTACAGTAACATGCTATACATGACGTCAGAGCTCAGTCTCCGCTTCACAACTCTGTATGGGTTTTGACCGAGCCGTTTGGAACTTGAGCGCTGCGCGCGACAAGAAGTTGCCCCCATTCTTTCCACTAATTGGCCCAAAAAAAATGATGTCTGAGTGAGGGAAATGCTGTAAATTAAGAGGACGCTATGTATTTTGAAAGCTAAAACGTTGAGGATTATAATAAATACCGCTTTGATGTCATACAAGCAAGCCAATCACCCGTGAGTCCAAATGCGCACTTCATTACCATATGATATAGTTATGTAATATACAGTGTCAACGTTTATGATCACTGTGTTTGATGTACAGTTCCAAGATGGTATTATACCATGGGTTGTCCTGAACAGAATGAGCCTGTTTGGGGTTGCCAACCACGCATTTGAATGCACTCATGACTCCATTCTATGCGCACCAAAATTACAATTTGCTTCTCTGAATTGGCTTGTGAAAGCCTACTGTAAGATCGTATTTTATAATTTAATGATGCCCACCTGACCCAGATTGTGATTTATAATGGACCGTTTTTGGATTGCGTAAACAACAACAGTAATTGTGTGATGGCGGGGATGCAGGGTTGTGTTCAAAACAAAACAGCTACAAGTGTGCTTGCTCTAGTTCCTCAACAACACAGCTAGGAGAGCTCAAAAAAGCACCTTGTAGTTGAAGACTTAAGTCATAAAAGTGCATTGAAATGACTTAGGAACTGTGCACACTTTGGAGAGGTGTGTGGCCACTTGGAGACACCAGTTTGACCTCTCACTCAAACCCTTGTCATTTCTTTGTCTTATGTTGTACCTACCCCATTTTCCAATAATATTCTTATGTGACTGAATGTATCCAGAGTTTCAAATGTTGTTATCAACAAATGCGGTAAAATGCACATAAAATCAACAGTGTAATGTCTTGTGTCAGGTGAACTGTTGTGTCCTCACCTTTAGTCTAATAAAATGTCCCATCTCCAAACTGTTCCCTTTTAATTGCTACCATTGTTATGCATATGCTTTCCATAACTCTTCTTTAAGAAATATTTACATTTACATTCTAAATAGGCCAATGAGTGTAAAGGGTTAATATTAGGATCGATACTGAACTCAACACTATGTGCTGTTCCTGAACACCTCAGACAAACACACTATCAGCTCAATCTCCTGTGCTGCGTTTTCCTCCTGTGTATCCTGGGTGATTACCTGTAGTCTCCACTGTTCCTCTTCGGAAGGCCTGCAGGCCCTGGCTCTACTACTGTGGACACGGTCACCATCTCAAAGCCCACACTGTACTGCCTGTAGAGGGAGAGACAGGGGGGGTAGATCAGCTTTAATATTGCAGATAGATTGTGGCTTCTATCAATGTAATTGTCTGCATCATTTCCAATCCCCCATATATATATTTTTTATTTATTTATTTATTTATTATTTTATAATATATATAATATTTTATATTATAAAATATATTATTTTAAATATGCATTTTTTTTTTTATATGTTCCTTTTATTATTTTCCCCTAACCCTACCACCCCTCCCCTAATTGGAGTAATGTTGTCAATAACTAACTGAAGCCCACACTGTACTGCCTAGAGAGGGAGGGAGAGACATATCAACAATAACAACACAAGCGACCAGAACCTACGCTATACTGCCTATGGAGGAAGAGAGGGAGAGGCAGAACCACGTAACAGCTACACATGTCAGATTATTGGTAGGCCAGTACAATACAGCACCAACGCATTACACATCCATAAAGGATAGAGCGAGAATAATCATTTTTCTACTGAACGGGAACGGGTGAGGGAGAGAGAGCAGGGGATAAAAGGAGCGTTCCGGTGCTCTGTGCGTGGCTGAATATAGAATCCATCACAGTGGTGGGGAAATGCAGTGACTGAGTCATCCTAGCTGGTGTGTGTGTTTATGAGAGTGGATGATGATGTGTGACAGAGAGTGAGAGAGAAAGCGAGAGCATTTAGTTAGCAGTGCTAATGACTGTAGACTGGAGGGAGAGAGTGAGTCATCTCATTAGTGAGTCTTTCTCCATTTTAATTAGGAGCACCAGATGAACATTAAAGATGACCCCTACAGGATAAATAATAATAATAATAATTGGTCATTTAGCAGACGCTCTTATCCAGAGCGACTTACAGGAGCAATTAGGGTTAAGTGCCTTGCTCAAGGGCACATCGACAGATTTTTCACCTAGTCGGCTCGGGGATTAGAACCAGCGACCTTTCGGTTACTGGCACAACGCTCTTAACCACTAAGCTACCTGCCGCCCTTAGGATGACCTAAGGGAGTGTAGTAACACTGGAAACGGACTTAGTCTGTCTGGTCACATTTACACCAGGCAATCGTATTCTGTGACGGCTCTAATTTTCCTGGATGTGCCGTGACAAAGTATCATTGGAGTCAGACTGTCAGAGACAATGCAGACCATGCATATTATTTCAGTTTTGCATTGTAGTCATTTTGCAGTAATTCTGCAGTCTGCAGTGACGGACAGGATGAACACTCGAGTATTAAAAGTGCTGTGTTACAAGAGGACATTCATTTCAATGGAACCCATTTTATATCCATCCATTGGGATTGGGCCATAAGCAGTGTCCCCACTGGGTGTAGTGCCCCCAGTAGTGTGGAGGGCCCCTGCAGGCCTCAGTGAGTCTTACCTGGAGCCTCGTAGCTCTATGAGCATGGGTCCTGGGCGCTCCAGGTTAAACTGGTAGATTGGGTTGTGCTTGTACGAGTCCTTGTAGTTCCCACAGCCCCCTGAACTCAGCCCCTTCCACTGGCCATTGATCTGCACAGGGAGAGGGGGGGCTTTAGCAATGTAAGATGGTGATTTTGTTATCATGCCAATAAAACTCATTGAATTGAGAGAATGTGAACAAGAAAGAGACAAGTGGAAGTAAACGTTACCCGTTTGGTATGAGTGAAGGGCGTTGGGATCTTGGAGAAGGAGAACTTGCATCCAGAGTACACCTGTTGGAGGGAAACGTCTATTACTCTGTTGGAACTGAATGAGCAGGGATGTGATCAGCACAACATAGAAACATCAGGAAGAAACTCAAGGAAGAATACCGGCCAGCTCTTATACAGATGGAAGAAATCATGTTCCTTCCGTACCTCATGAGAACTCTGAGTATGAGACAATGTCAATTCACTAATTCTCCAGATGATTTTTAAAGAAGTGAGGGTGTGCAGGCATTGATTTCACAGCCAGTTTGCTGCTTGCCAGTCCAGGCTAGATATATTCCTCTGGTAATTTGCTTCTCTCTTTCATTCTCAGAAAGACACATGCAACTACTCTGTGTTTCTTCTCTTCTACAGAGGCCAAATATGTTGTTTTTGTGAGACTTCAGATACCAGCTCCTCAAAGACTTCAGCTCAGTTGACAAGGGGAGTTTATGAAATATAAATGAGCAAAACAATGTGTGGGTCACATACAGAACATAAATCCTCTCTCATTCATATACAAACCAACAGAAAGTCTTTCCCTCTCCATCTCTCTTTCACACACGCAGACAAACTCACAAGCTCTCTGTCAACTGATTTCACAGTTCTGCAAGTGGGTTCTGATACAGAACTGTTTCTAATTAAATAATTTGCACACTTAATTTAAGACTCAATCTGCATGGATATGAACACACGCATGCGCGTACACTCACTCACACACTCACAGACTAGAGGACAAAGGAGGCTGCTTCATGTATAATTCTACATCATATTCTGAAACACCAGATCTAGTTTTATATTGCTTGTGTGTACAGTATATGTATGTACACTTGACACTCATTAAGTGGAACAAGACACTTTCCTATTTTCTCTCTCTTCTCTTCATCTCATGAGCCCTCACTCCATCTTCCCCCACTCCATCTTCCCCCACTCCTCCTCCTCCTGCTTCTTCTTCACCATCCCACTCTCTTTTCTCACGCTCTACTGTGAGATGCTTGAGGCATGCTATATGCTCATTTCTGCACCGCAGTACAACAGGATCGCAGTGTTTGCCTGCCAGCGACAGATCTGACAGGAGATGTACCTGCCACAATATGTGTGTGTTAGTCTCACCCTCAGGGTGTAGTTGATGGTGTTCTGCTTCTCGTACTGTGACACCACCAGTGTGAAGGTGTGTGTTCCAGCGCTGGTTAGTCTCATCTTGGTCAGGTAGTGGGGGCTGTTGATCCTGATCCCATCTATGTAGGGGGGAGGGTCCGCTGAGGAGGAACATACCAGACAGTCAGAGAGGAAACACACACAGACACACACATATTTCCATGAGAAACTCACCAGGGTAGTAAACTTTCTTTCCCTCGGTCTTGTAAACCACCAAGGTGATGAACTCCCGATTTTGTGCAAAGTCGTCCTGAACATCAAAAGGACAAAAACAGAGTGATTATTGTTTCTATGGGAGAAAATGAGACATTGTCTGATACTGCGTGGTGGTGGACAGCCAGACAGATGGTGTGTGCACCTTGTCAGTGATGTGTCTGGTAAGCAGCACCCAGACAGCAGTGCCCCCTGCAGGACAGGTCACCTCCAGCTGGTACTGAGGGTTGTTGGCCAGGCTGTAGGCATCCTTCACCGGGCCCTGCTTCCCATCCCAGCTACTGCAGGGACACACACAACCACAAATATACTTAACATATCATACGTGTGTAGTTTTTATACACATACAGTGCATTTGGAAAGTATTCAGACACCTTGACTTTTTCTACATTTTGTTACGTTACAGCCTTATTCTAAAATGGATTAAATTAATAAAAATCCTCATAAAAGCTACACACAATACCCCATAATGACAAAGCGAAAACAGGTTTTAAGAATGTTTTGCAAAGAAACTGAAATATATTATTCAGACCCTTTGCTATGAGACTCAAAATTGAGCTCAGGTGCATCCTGTTTCCATTGATCATCCTTGAGATGTTTTTACAACTTGATTGGAGTCCACCTGTGGTAAATTCAATTGATTGGACATGAAAAAAAAACCTGTGTCTATATAAGGTCCCACAGTTGACAGTGCATGTCAGAGCAAAAACCAAACAATGAGGTCAAAGGAATTGTCCATAGAGCTCTGAGACAGGATTGTGTCGAGGCACAGATCTGGGGAAGGCTACCAAAATATGTCTGCAGCATTGAAGGTCCCCAAGAACACAGTGGCCTCCATCATTCTTAAATGGAAGAAGTTTGGAACCACAAAGTCTCCTCCTAGAGCTGGCCGCCTGGCCAAACTGAGCAATCGGGGGAGAAGGGCCTTGGTCAGGGAGGTGACCAAGAAGCTCCAGAGTTCCTCTGTGGAGATTGGAGAACCTTCCAGAAGGACAACCACCTCTGCAGCACTCCACCAATCAGGTCTTTATGGTAGAGTGGCCAGACGGAAGCCACTCCTCAGTAAAAGACACAACAGCCAGCTTGGAGTTTGCCAAAAAGGCACCTAACGGACTCTCAGACCATGAGAAACAAGATTCTCTGGTCTGATGAAACCAAGATTGAACTCTTTGGCCTGAATGCCAAGCATCACGCCTGGAGGAAACCTGGCACCATCCTTACGGTGAAGCATGGTGGTGGCAGCATCATGCTGTGGGGATGTTTTTCAGCGGCAGGGACTGGGAGACTAGTCAGGATCGAGGGAAAGATTAACCAAGCAAAGTACAGAGAGATCATTGATGAAAACCTGCTCCAGAGCGCTCAGGACCTCAGACTGGGGCGAAGGTTCACTTTCCAACAGGACAACGACCCTAAGCACACAGCCAAGACAACACAGGAGTGGCTTCGGGACAGGTCTCTGAATGTCCTTGAGTGGCCCAGCCAAAGCCCAGACTTGAACCCGATCGAACATCTCTGGAGACCTGAAAATAGCTGTGCAGCTATACAGGTGTGCCAAGCTTGTAGCGTCATACCCAAGAAGACTCGAGGCTGTAATCGTTGCCAAAGGTGCTTCAACAAAGTACTGAGTAAAGGGTCTGAATACTTATGTAAATGTGATATTTCCGGTTTTAATTTGTACTACATTTGCAAAAATGTCTAAAACCTGTTTTTGATTTGTCATTATGGGGTATTGTGTGTAGATTGATGAGGAAAAAACCTATTTGATCCATTTTAGAATAAGGCTGTAACGTAACAAAATGTGGAAAAGGTCAAGGGGTCTGAATACTTTATGAATGCACTGTATAGTAGTTAGTTAGAGGTATAGCAGACCCTTGTGGGAGATAGAAGAGGGCTGTTGTTGACTGACCTGTGGATACAGGAAGACTCTCTGAACAGGGCGGGGCTCCAGCTCAGGTAGATGACATCATAGTACTGGCACAGGTCCTCAAACGTGATCCAGAACACGCCGTTATCAAACTTCTGTGCGGTCTTGGGGTCAAAGTTGAGGTATTTGAGAAGTTCTGGGGTCCAGTTTTTCTCGTCCCGTTCACTGAAGCGGCCTTTCCACCTCAGGTGGCTCCACGGGTTCTTCAGCTGCAGGAACCGCTTCCCCTGAGAGCCAGATCAAATGGCAAAGAAGCTTAGCATGCAGGCAGAACACTATTAATGATGCGCAAAGTTACAAAGTTCTGCAGGCTCTAGTTTTGTCTTATCTTGATTATTGTCCAGTCGTGTGGTCGAGTGCTGCAAGGAAAGACCTAGTTAAGCTGCAGCTGGCCCAGAACAGAGCGGCACGTCTTGCTCTTCATTGTAATCAGAGGGCTGATATATATACTATTCATGCCAGTCTCTCTTGGCTAAGAGTTGAGGAGAGACTGACTGTCTCAATTCTTTTTATAAGAAACATTAAACTCCCAAATTGTTTGCATAGTCAACTTACACACAGCTCTGACACACACACTTACCCCACCAGACATGCCACCAGTGGTCTTTTCACAGTCCCCAAATCCAGAACAAATTCAAGAAAACGTACAGTATTATATAGAGCCATTATTGCATGGAACTCCGTTCCATCTCATATTGCTCAAATAAACAGCAAACCTGGTTTCAAAACACAGATAAAGCAACACCTCACGGCACAACGCCTCTCCCCTATTTGACCTAGATAGTTTGTGTGTATGTATTGATATGTAGGCTACGTGTACCTTTAAAAAAAAATGTATGTAGTTCTGTCCTTGAGCTGTTCTTGTCTATTAATGTTCTGTATTATGTGTGGACCCCAGGAAGAGTAGCTGCTGCTTTTGCAACAGCTAATGGGGATCCTAATAAAATACCAAAGACATAAATGGAATTGACCAGATACAAATAAAACACAGCATGCTATACTAACTATGAGTGGTTGTGCTAACAAGCTACTGTAACAACTATGAGTGGTTGTGCTAACAAGCTACTGTAAGAACCATGAGTGGTTATGCTAACCAAGCTACTATAACAACTATGAGTGGTTATGCTAACCAAGCTACTGAAACAACCAAGAGTGGTTATGCTAACAAGCTACTGTAACAACCATGACTGGTTACGCTAACAAGCTACAGTAACAACCATGAGTGGTTACGCTACCAAGCTACTGTAACAACTATGAGTGGTTATGCTACCAAGCTACTGTAACAACCATGAGTGGTTATGCTACCAAGCTACTGTAACAACTATGAGTGGTTATGCTACCAAGCTACTGTAACAACTATGAGTGGTTATGCTACCAAGCTACTGTAACAACTATGAGTGGTTATGCTAACAAGCTACTGTAACAACTATGAGTGGTTATGCTACCAAGCTACTGTAACAACTATGAGTGGTTATGCTACCAAGCTACTGTAACAACTATGAGTGGTTATGCTACCAAGCTACTGTAACAACTATGAGTGGTTATGCTACCAAGCTACTGTAACAACTATGAGTGGTTATGCTACCAAGCTACTGTAACAACTATGAGTGGTTATGCTAACAAGCTACTGTAACAACTATGAGTGGTTATGCTATGTTAACACTAACACTTACTTTGTGCTCCCGGATATCCAGGACAGCGTAGGCATGCGTTGGCACAAGGCCCCACCTCTCGCCCTCCTCCTCTGTCATCACCCCCGTTGCCGTGGTGATTAGGACGTCGCCTCGGTGAAACCTGTCATGAGTGGAGGGAGATGTGAGAGTTGGTCAGCTATCTTGGCTAGGAGACAAAACTCTGTGGTATTGATAACCATGTCTATTACCATCTGGCAGCAAAGGTAATCATGAAAAATTACTACCGGACTGGAGGATGGATTAGTGGCATTACTCAGTGTGTGTGTGTGTGTGTATCTTTTTGCAAATGTAATATGGTTTGTGGATTCAAATAAAGTATTTGAAATGTGTAAGAATCTGAGTCATATAGCTCTTCGTGTGTACTGTATGTGTGTGAATTCTACAGAGCAGATTGACCATGTAGCCCCTTAAGTGTGTGTGCATGGGTGAATTAATGTGTGTGTGTGTCTCACCTCTGGTAGAGCATGCGGAAGGTGTCGTCCTTGCTGAACGATTGATTGTCTGAATGCATGGCGATACGCTCTGGGATCCAGCCAGTGAGTGCGTGCAGATCGATGTTCTACAATACAATAAGACAGAATGAATAGAGATCACACTTGAGAGAACATCAATAACAAGGTGGAGAACAGAGCCAACTGTCCAATCACGCACGATGGATGAAATGTGGAATTTAGCCCACGCTGTGAATTTGAGGGAACTCTTGTTAGCTCTGAAACATTCTCCAAAGTGAAACATTCTCTTCTCTCATATTATCAGTTCAGTAGGAGACAAGGAGAGGTAGCCAAAGCAGATTATTGAGTTGCACGCTTGGCTATTGGACAGAGCCCAGTGCAGGTGGTAGTACTAGTTCTTTCACAGGGGAAACTCCCTCACCGAGTTGGATCCAGGGAAGTCGTAGCCTCCCATGACCTTCATGTAGGCCTTCTCTATGAGGGAGACCCACAGCTCGTTCCTGTTGCTGGAGTAGGAACACAGCAGCTCTCCATTCTGACCACATGGAAGGAAGTCGTCTATAATGACCTGCAGGGAACAGGAGGGGGAACACTTAGAACAATACAACCCATTGGTAGACACTGTCAGAGACAGGTTTGCTAGTTTATCTCACAATGACATTGAGCTCCAGTGGACCCAGCTCCCAGGTTTTGCAGTGTGTGTTACCTTCCTGGGCACACCGTTGATGTGAAGCTTCACCATGTACTTCCCACAGGGGTTATACTCTGGCTCCCCCCGCCGGTTCTGGGGGTAGATGATGCTGGTGATGAGCTTCTTGTTGTAGCGTCGCTCATAGGCAGCGCTGATGGCTAATGACGCCACGAATGAGCAGTCAGACACCACCGTCTAACAGGAGAGAGTAGGTGATTAACAATAACGGGGTATGAGACTGACATCCGACCACCAGGATAGGAGGTGAATCTGTCAGTTTTATCCATCACATTGACAGGGATTCAGTATAGAGCAGATTGTCCATAAAGTAGGTAGGTTTTATCAGACAAAACATATATACAAGTGGCGCCATCTGAGGATGAGTCAATTCCAATACAACGCAACTCATATAGCTACTGCACTTTTATTGATATTGAAGGCTATATGTGTGGCCTGACCTGTTTGATGCTGAAGCTGGATACAGATAATATCATGGTGGGGTTATTGCAGATCTCGTCAGGGCGAACCCAGCGGGAGAAGATGGTTTTCTGCTTGGGAGACAGGGCCAGCTTGCCTAGTTTGTCCCTGGGAAACATCCACAGAGAATAAAAGGTCTGATGTTTATCACAAATCAACAATTAATACAATCAAGTGGCTCTCCATCTAGTATTCTACAATCCGTACACCCACCTACTAAGGAACTTTTTTAACTCAGCCAAGAATATCCTGACTTACGAGAATGGAACAGGAAAGGCAAATCTCTCCTTCAGGTCCACGCTCATGAAGGGGACAAAGGGAATGCTGTTGATCTTGGACGTGCTCCTATGTGGAAAGGAGGACAGGAGAATCAGGAGAAATGTGAGGTGAAAACATAGATGAGAGTCAAACCTGAACCTTCACCAAACAAAGGTGTGTTACTGCCTAACCTTTAGAAAAACCAGTCACACACTGGCATTATGCTCCTAGGGAAATGGGGATTATTATGGAACCACAGATCATCGCTTCTTGGGAGCCTAAACTCAATGTGTTGACTATGTTCTATGATTCTCCAGAGTCCAGATAGATCCCAGCCTGCTCACCTGAGCACCTCTATCTCCTCTGAGGTGTAGCGCTGGCCTTGCGGCTCGCTGGATTGGACCGGCCTGACTGGCTGGGGGCGGTCCTGGAGGGAGAAGTCAGGCCCCAGGGGGAAGAACTGTCTGACGGGGCAAGGCCCCCCACTGGGTTTGGCCCCTGAGGGCCCCGGCCTGTCCTGTGGCGACTGGGCTAAGGGACTGGCGGACTGGGACTCCTTCAGCCCCTCCGCCCTGGAGAGAAACAAAGTGCTTGGTTGGTCTGGTTGGTGTTCCTTGATCATTTACAGCGCATTCGGAAAGTATTCAGACCCCTTGACTTTTTCCACATTTTGTTAAGTTACAGCCTTATTCTAAAATTGATTTTAATAAAAAATGTAATTATGGGGTATTGTGAGTAGATTCATAAGGATAAAGCAATTTTGTTTTGCCACATTTATTAAAAATAAAAAAACTGAAACAATTTACATAAGTATTCAGACCCTTTACTCAGTACTTTGTTAAAGCACCATTGGCAGCGATTACAGCCTCGATTCTTCTTGGGCATGACGCTACAAGCTTGGCACACCTGTATTTGGGGAGTTTCTCCCATTCTTCTCTGAAGATCCTCTCAAGCTCTGTCAGGTTGGATGGGGAGCGTTGCTGCACAGCTATTTTCAGGTCTCTCCAGAGATGTTTGATTGGGTTCAAGTCCGGGCTCTGGCTGGGCCACTCAAGGATATTCAGAGACTTGTCCCAAAGCCACTCCTGCGTTGTCTTGGCTGTGTACCTAGGGTTGTTGTTCTGTTGGAAGGGGAACCTTCGCCCTAGTCTGAGGTCCTGAGCGCTCTGGAGCAGGTTTTCATCAAGGATCTCTCTGTACTTTGATCCGTTAATCTTTCCATCGATCCTGACTAGCCTCCCAGTCCCTGCCGCTGAAAAACATCCCCACAGCATGATGCTGCCACCACCATGCTTCACCGTAGGGATGGTGCCAGGTTTCCTCCAGATGTGACGCTTGGCTATCAGGCCAAAGAGCTTTCATCAGACCAGAGAATCTTGTTTCTCATAGTCAGAGTCCTTTAGGTGCCTTTTGGCAAACTCCAAGCAGTCTATTATGTGCCTTTTACTGAGGAGTGGCTTCCGTCTGGCCACTCTACCATAAAAGCCTGATTGGTGGAGTGCTGCAGAGATGGTTGTCCTTCTGGAAGGTTCTCCCATATCCACAGAGGAACTCTGGAGCTCTGACAGAGTGACCATCGGGTTCTTGGTCACCTCCCTGACCAAGTCCCTTCTCCCCCGATTGCTCAAGTTTGGCCGGGCGGCCAGCTCTAGGAAGAGTTGTGGTGGTTCCAACCTTCTTCCATTTAATAATGATGGAGGCCAGTGTGTTCTTGGGGACTTTCAATGCAGCAGACATTTTTTTGTACCCTTCCCCAGATCTGTTCCTCGACACAATCCTGTCTCGGAGCTCTACGGACAATTCCTTCGACCTCATGGCTTGGTTTTTGCTCTAACATGCACTGTCAACTGTGGGACCTTATATAGACAGGTGTGTGCCTTTCCAAATCATGTCCAATCAATGAAATTTACCACCGGTGGACTCCAATCAAGTTGTAGAAACATCTCAAGGATGATCAACGGCAACAGGATGCACCGAAGTTCAATTTCGAGTTTCACAGCAAAGGGTCTGAATACTTATGTAAATAAGGTATTTCTGTTTTTTATTTGTAATACATTTTCAAAAATGTATAAAAACCTGTTTCGCTTCTTCATTATGTGGTATTGTATGTAGATTGATGATAATTTGTATTTATTTAATCCATTTAAAAATAAGGATGTAACGTAACAAAATGTGGAAAAAGTAAAGGCGTCTGAATACTTTCCGAATGCACTGTATACATACAACACTAGAAATGTAGAAATATGACACTAGAGAGGAGGGGAGAGTGACCTCCTTACCTATCGAGGGCCTGACGAGCCAGCTGCTTCAGTTTGCCCTGCAGCCCCTGGTCTGTCGTATCATTAGACTGTGAGAAAAGGAGTGAGAAGGGAGTTACACTTGACACCTGCCACACATATTATGTACCCTAGGAAGTAGGTCAAGAGGGATGTCAATACATACAATGAAGGCTAATGGGGCATCAGTCTGTTCATGGCCTAATCCAAATAAGCAGTTCTTATACTCGTTCCTGACTACACCTTCATTGGACCTGGTGATGACCCAGGAATTAACATACTGTATAATGTTTTATACAGTGGTCTGAATAGCAGAGAGTACAGCTCATTTTGTTGTTGTTGATTTGCTCAGTACAAGAGCATTGGTGGTGAAAGTTGCCTCTGTAATCTCACAGCAGGCCTAAAAGAAGCCTGGGCCTTTCATGAGCAGCCCCTACCGTCTGGATGCAGAGTTCCACGGCCTGTGTGTAGAGTTCGATGGCCTCGTCCCCATTGCCCTTCTCATCCTCCTCAAAGGCCTGTGTGACCAGGAAGTGGGCCCGCTCCAGAT
The DNA here is from genome assembly GCF_964263955.1 of Coregonus lavaretus. NCBI lineage: Eukaryota > Metazoa > Chordata > Actinopteri > Salmoniformes > Salmonidae > Coregonus > Coregonus lavaretus. The sequence continues at coordinate 62,191,570 of NC_139990.1, read as the reverse complement.
CCACCTGCTGCTTGCTCTTCAGAGGGTCGCTACTTTGAGCTTGAACTGTATGGGGTCAAAGGTAAGTAAGACACAATGGAACATTAAAAATATATATTTTCACATACACTGGATAGGTGCAGTGAAATGTGTTGTTTTACAGCCATAGTAGTACGGCGCCCCTGTAGCAAATTTGGGTTAAGTGCATTACTCAAGGGCACGACCGATTTTTCACCTTGCCAACTCTGGTATTCAAACCAGCAACCCTTCGGTTACTGGCCCAGAGCTATAACCACTAGGCTACCCTCAATGAGAGGCTGACTAAGAAAATAACAACTGGATGAGGGAAATATAGGTGTGATATATTTGAGGTGATGTGGATATATTAGGATAGCTGCTGCCAACTACTGCATTGAGAAACGCTGAAAACAATGAAAGAGCGTTCCTCTACCCAAATAAGGCTTGTGCCTCATATCAACTTGAATACAGTAACATGACCCTCTTCAGCGACAGAGATATTAAAGAGGCACAATGCCATGTTGACATACTTCTAGGCCCGGGCCACCGTACAGTATGAACCTGAGTCACATCCACTCTCCAACTTAACGGGACACACCCACAAACACCTTGTTGCTTTTATGTATTTAGTTTTGTTGCTTTTTGTGCTATTGCTCTGTCTGCGTGCTACTTGTCCTGTGTTGCTCTGCATGTGCTCACTGCTCATTGTTTGTCTGTATTGTTATTGTAAATTGTTTTTAATAACCTGCCCAGGGACTGCGGTTGAAAATTAGGCGGCTGGCTTAAACCGGCACTTTTACTGAAACTTTGATTAATGTGCACTGTCCCTGAAAAAATAAAAAATAAACTCAAACTCAATCTGTGGGCCAGTTTCATAAACACAAGCGAAGGCCCTCACGTCTCGCACAAACATGCACACACACAAGCGCACACACATGTGACGTGAACTGTACGCTGTTCCGTAGGTCATGGAAAGAATGACTCAGAAGGAAACTCGCTGTAAGTTTACTGTGATCCAACATTAGATAGGCTAAGGACTAGATACAGTGCATTCGGAAAGTATTCAGACCCCTTGACTTTTTCCACATTTTGTTACCTTACAGCCTTATTCTAAAATTGATTAAATCGTTTTTTTTCCTCAGCAATCTACACAATACCCCATAATGACATAGCACAAATGGGTTTTTATACATTTTTGCAAATGTATTAAAAAAAAAACAGAAATATGACATTTACATAAGTATTCAGACCCTTTACTCAGTCCTTTGTCAAAGCACCTTAGACAGCGGTTACAGCCTCAAGTCTTCTTGGGACACCCATATTTGGGGAGTTCCTCCCATTCTTCTCTGCAGATCCTCTCAAGCTCTGTCAGGTTGGATGGGGAGCGTCGCTGCACAGCTATTTTCAGGTCTCTCCAGAGATGTTCGAGCCGGTTCAAGTCCGGGTTCTGGCTGGGCCACTCAAGGACATTCAGAGACTTGTCCCGAAGCCACTCCTGCATTGTCTTGGTTGTGTGCTTAGGGTCGTTGTGCTGTTGGAAGGTGAACCTTCGCCCGAGTCCGAGGTCCTGAGTGCTCTGGAGCAGGTTTTCATCAAGGATCTCTCTGTACTTTGCTCTGTTAATCTTTCCCTCAATCCTAACTAGTAACCAGAGAATCTTGTTTTTCATGGTCAGAGTCCTTTGGGTGCCTTTTGGCAAACTCCAAGTGGGCTGTCATGTGCCTTTTACTGAGGAGTGGCTTCTGTCTGGCCACTCTACCATAAAGGCCAGATTGGTGGAGTGCTGCAGAGATGGTTGTCCTTCTGGAAAGTCTCCCAACTCCACAGACGAACTCTGAAGCTCTGTCAGAGTGACCATCAGGTTCTTGGTCACCTCCCTGACCAAGGCCCTTCTCCCCCGATTGCTCAGTTTGGCCGGGCGGCCAACTCTAGGAAGAGTCTTGGTGGTTCCAAACTTCTTCCATTTAAGAATGATGGAGGCCACTGCGTTCTTGAGGACCTTCAATGATGCAGAAATGTTTTGGTACCCTTCCCCAGATCTGTGCCTTGACACAATCCTGTCGGAAAATTCCTTTGACCTCATGGCTTGGTTTTTGCTCTGACATGCACGGTCAATTGTGGGTCCTTATATAGACAGCTGTGTGCCTTTCCAAATCACATCCAATCAATTGAATTTACCACAGGTGGACTCCAATCAAGTTATAGACAAATCTCAAGGATGATCAAGTGAAACAGGATGCACCTGAGCTCAATTTCAAGTCTCATCGCAAAGGGTCTGAACACTTATGTAAATAAGGTATTTCTGTTTCTTATTTTTAATAAATGTGCAAACATTTCTAAAAACCTGTTTTCGCTTTGTCATTATGGGGCATTGTGTGTAGATTGATGAGGGAGGGAAAATAATTGTATCCATTTTAGAATAAGGCTGTAACGTAACAAAATGTGGAAAAAGTCAAGGGTTCTGAATACTTTCCGAATGCACTATAGGCTACTCTCTGATATGCTTTATGAATACGGGCCCAAGCATTCTGGATGGAGTATGAGAGTGAATGAAGTTGGGTCAGAAGTGGTTATGGATGATCACCATTTTCCCTACGCTGTTGAGGTGGACTCACCAGCATTGTGCAGGGCCTGAACCCGGTCCAGGTACTCATTGACTTTATCCTGGATGCCCTCCAGTTTAGACCCTGCCATGCCGGCGTAGATCAGGGCTTGCGCCGCCTCCTAATATCACATACAACACCAACATTATTGCTTTCAAAATGACATAAATGAATTTTAATGTAGCAAAATACAAGCGAGTGTCTTAACCATTGGTCAAGTACCTCTACGATAGTACCCTATATTATTTGAGCTTCTGGATACCCCTTAAAGGCTGAATAAATACCGTTTGTTACACAGGTGTAAACACTGGGATGCCACTTCTAAAGGCTAAAAGTGCATCAGTGATCAAGTAGTCTTTTCCACAATGGTGACCATAAGATGCAGGTTAAAGTAAAAGCCATTTCAGTGTGATAGTCCTTAACGTTACCTTATAATAGAAGACAGCCTCGTTGTATTTTCCATTCTGGTCGCAGATGACAGCAGTTTTAGCAAATTTAACTGCATCGTGCTCCAGTGCCGTGCAATCCATTTTGTTCTAACGTGTTTTCAAACGCCTTCATACAGCCTGGAAAATATGACTGTCCCTGTCGTTCGTTGTAACTAACGTTAGCTAGCTAGCTAGCTGCGTTAGCTAGCAAGCTGAACTTGACAGAACGTCAGACAGCTAAATCAAAGCAATGAGTTACATTTCCAAAATATACATTTTTAAAAGAAGATTATCAAATGAATGAAATACAAACAACCGCCTTGACAATGTCAGTATTACATTATGATTTACAGCTAGCAAGTATACGAGCTACTTTCTGCTCGATGACAACAACATGTCATTTCCATGATTTAGCTTCCGGGTAGCTCCACCAATGACGAGCGTTTACATTCCAATCCAGTTGGTGGCAGTATTGCGCCGTTGATTTGATGTAAATCTCCAGTCAACATTGAAGAGTATTCATGATCGAAACGTAATAACGCAATAAAACTCGACGTGCAACACATGTTCATGGTGAGTTTTACGCACATTGGCATTGTTAACTAATGTTTTGACTGTGTCCCTCGTGAGATGGCGGTGTGTGGATTTGAAAGATTGCACTTCATTAAATAGTTTCAGTCGAAGTTCCATTTCCTCCATGTGTGTGAAACGCATAGACTTACATTTCCTATTCAATCAAACGTTGTATTGACTTTATTGTTCCATCATTCAACACTTTCTGCCTAAATGTATCAGTCTTTTGAGAAAAGCTGTAGGTTCTTGGACAGATTTTGACATAACCTAACCTGTTATTTTTCGGTCTGGTGAAAGACTCCTCTTCAGGAATGAAACAAGAATATCAGGACCTTATTCTGCAGGAGTGTGGTGCAAAGGCGCTGCGTGTTGGTGCCAAAATCCAGACGCTGTGGAGCGGTTATGGCCAGATTGTGAGGATCCATTTAGAAGGCTGTGACCGCCCCTCGGTCGTTGTCAAACATGTAACGATCCCAAAGGAGGCCGAGCACCCTGGAGGCTGGAACACAGACCTGTCTCAAATGCGCAATGTGAGGTCCTACCAAGTGGAGACGCACTGGTACCAGAACTACTCCACCAATGATGGCTGTCGGATGCCAGCCTGTCTGGCTGCTTGTTCATACGGGGACGAACAGCTGATAGTTCTGGAGGACCTGGATGTGGTGGGCTTCGACCAGAGAAGAACCAGCGTTACGGATACAGAGATGAGGGCCTGCCTCAGCTGGCTGGCCCACTTCCATGGCCTCTTCCTGGGGGTGGTGCCGGAGGGGCTGTGGCCCGTAGGTACCTATTGGCACCTGGAAACACGCCCTGACGAGCTGGATGCCATGGACGACGCCGAGCTTAAAGCAGCTGCCAGGGGGATTGACAGGATCCTCAATGAATGCCGCTTCAAGACCATCGTTCACGGAGATGCCAAACTAGCTAACTTCTGCTTCTCTGGGAGTGGGCAGGGTGTGGCGGCAGTGGACTTTCAGTACGTGGGTGGAGGCTGTGGGATGAAGGATGTTGTCTACCTCCTAGAGGAAATAGAGGAGAAACAGCTTGAAAAGAGGGTTCCCGGCCTGCTGGACTACTACTTCACAGAACTGAGGGCATCAGTGACCAAGCAGGTGGACTTTGCTGCCCTGGAGAAAGAGTGGAGGGATATGTTTGCCTTTGCCTGGACAGACTTCCATCGTTTTCTCCTGGGATGGATGCCAGGACACCGGAAGATCAACAGATACACTAAGCAGCTGACTAAAGAGGTGCTGAGGAAACTGAAACAGTGATTTAAGCCTCCGCCATTTAGGCTCATCAATCACCTGCTGATTGGACTGGGTTGTATTGAGTGATGTAGATCAGAAAAACTGATTTGCTGCGTGTTGTTGGGAGCAGAGCAGAAGATTGCCGAATAAATCAGACTTTGAGCCCAATTCTTGGTATACAGTCAAACAATGCACTGATAACGTTTTCCTTACATGCTAGAATGTTTTAAATGACATTTCAACTTACTTTACCGGTTGTCTGTGCGGTTGGTCCTTCAGCTGCTCTAAATTTGAGACAATATCCACAGGAAAGTATTGTTTACCGACTATTTAGAGCGCAGGTACTGAAGTGGACATTTCTATCACCTGGTACACGCGCAAAACCATGTAAACACCTGTTAGTATGCATCGTGTGCATGTACTTCTGTCATGTGCAAACATCTTGATTGCCACACATAGACCCGCGCTTTAAAGTCGGTTTAATAATACTTTCCTGTGGATATGTACAAAAAATTTGACCAGTTGAAGGACCAACACCATGGACAATTGTCAGAGTTCAAATATCATTTTATTCAACGTTTGTGACAGACAAGGGACGTTTAGTTTTCTATGTAAATGTGTGGCGTTGCCTACACAATTTAAAGAATTGCCACGTTTCGTGACTAAGCAGCAATTTAATATCTGCAGATAGACTAATAAAGCACTTTAATTCTCACCTTTTGCCCACCTTGCAGTGTTTTGGTTGATGTTCTGCATAGCTTGTAAGATAATTTGAGAACTTTTAACAATCTTTGCCATTGTATCCATATTATTTACCAAAGAATGACATTCACTATGCTTTCTCTATGGGGACAAGTTAACGAAAACAGACAACCAAAATGTAGTACCACAGTGCATCAAGTGTGAAGTGGATTTCTCTTCTTTCCTTCATCTGCACGGATGTAAAATAGGTGCTGGATAGTTGAAGGCAACTCCCTGGTAGCGACCCACAATAGTACTTTCACCTATTTGGAGTTTTCATATCAGTGCAGATGAAGGAGATGAAACGAAGGAGTCTGAGATCCAGCCAAAATAACTGTAGTTAGTGACATAGTAATCAGCTGTTGCACACGAGATTCCCTAAAAACACGCCACTTCGATACAGCTACGACCGAAAGTGACTTTTCCCTAACCTTAACCTAATTCTCCTAACGTAGTAAGGTTAGGAAAAGGGTTAGGGTAGGGTTAGTGAAAATGCTCTCCTAACCTGCTACGGAAAGTCACTCCCGGTCGTAGCTGTATCGAAGTGGCGTGTTTTTAAGGAATCCAAGTGTATCCTACTGCGGAAGAGTTTTGACATCTGCCACACCCCCTTTGAATCAGCTGTTGTATAGAGCGCAACAGTAATGGCGTCTTTTTGTAGGCACTAACTCCGGCATGGCTCATTGGCCAAAGCCTATGGGGAAATTAATGTATTTTTTTTAATAAACACTGAAAAAGTATATGGTAAACACAGGCTTAGATTTTATACATTTTTTTCTATGAGATCATGTTCATCCGCTAATCCACTTTTGTGAACTTTGAAGCATTTATGTAATCACAACAAGCACAAAAGGCATTCATAAAAGGTCATGTTAACCGACTGATATCTCAGAACAAAACATATAAGATCTTCTTAGCCTGTGTTAACCTATATTGCCCTCCTGAGTGGCGCAGTGGTCTAAGGCATTGCATCACAGTGCTAACTGTGCCACTAGAGATCCTGGTTCAAATCCAGGCTCTGTCGCAGCCGGCCGCGACCGGGAGACTCATGGGCGGCGCACAATTGGTCCAGGGTAGGGGAGGGAATGGCCGGCAGGGATGTAGCTCAGTTGATAGGGCATGGCGTTTGCAACGCCAGGGTTGTGGGTTCGATTCCCACGGGGGGCCAGTATAAAAATAAAAAAATACGTATTCACTAACTGTAAGTCGCTCTGGATAAGAGCGTCTGCTAAATGACTAAAATGTAAATGTATTCAAGTGACCACTAACAATGAAAATACATGTCCTCAAAGGTGGGAGGAGGCGAGATCAGGTGGGACCATTCTAGCCAATGAGAGGGCAGATATGTGTGACAACAGGCCATAGAGATAGACAGAGGACTCATTTTTGTATCTGATATTATAGAGTACCGCAGGTTGAGGAGTCATACCCATAAAACCTAGCGGTCAAACAAGGAAATGGTTCCAATAGTTTTTCCACCATTCATTTTTCCCATAGGGGTTTTAGAAAAACGTAATAAGGGCCATGTTTCATGTAGGCTTACCCTGGCGTGACATTTTGATAACCATGTAAATCTCTCTAGGACAAGGTGGCTTTTATCAATATATTCGCCTGTATTTAACCCCCAAAAATGAAATGCTAATTAGCTGCTAATGTGGCCATCATAAAGAACTACAAATGTCACGATGATCTGAACGAGACTGCCGAATAGAGGCAAAGGTAAGAATCTCTGGATGAGCTATCTAATTTAGCTAAATTTAGTAATGAATAAATTGTCCAAAAGTCTTTAAAGTTGACACTTCTGTGAACTGTCTTGTGCAAGTTTTAAATTGACACAATACCTGTTGGCAAAGGTGTCAGCTAGAGATGAGGTGCAAGATCTTGCAGGGATTTGTAGTCTTGCATGATGTCTAATTAGCATTTTAGAATCAGAGTAAATAGAGCCAAATATATTGATAAGTCACCTTGCCTGAGAGAGATTTACATGGTTATGAAAACGTCACGCCAGGTTAAGCCTACATGAAAAACAGCCCTTATTTTAAGTGTTTCTAAAATTCCCTATGGGAAAAATGAATGGTGGAATAACGATTAGAACCATTACCCTGTTTGACCACTAGGGTATTATGACACCACTGTTGGGCTCTATAGCGTCTGACTGCATGGGCAGCACCATTGTGGCGATCTCCATTTTAAAGTAGTACATTCTCTTCCTTCATTGGCTGATTGCTCCCAACTCAGGAACCCCACCCAGTTGACTACTTTAAAATGGTGTAAGTCCTCAATGGCAATGTCCATGCTAAAATGGGTTATATCCATGATGAGTTCTCGATCTGACAACAGGCACAACTTCAAAGTTACTGAAATGCCATGTGTCCACTTAGTGCATTTGTAACAACCTAGCCATTACGAAACTTCTATTAGATCAAAATATATTATAGAATTACACTTACTTTACTTTTATGCTCTTTTAGAGTTTCAAGGCACTCACATTATTTTTGTAATATCTGTTATTTTTTATTACAACACAAGATTGAAGCTAGACGAGTGGTCAAGATATGACCAATATACAGTTCTTTCTAGTTCCTCTATGGAACCACTCTCAATCAAAATGAGGTGTCAATAACTGGGGATGCAAAACCACATTACACAACCAGGCTACAGAAGCTCAAGGATGTTCATCCATTCCTTGCATTTACACTGTCTCCTACCCCAGTACTGCAGACGCTCTGGGTGAAGATTCCCCTAGGTACAGATCTAGGATCAGCTTCCCCTCCCCCAATCCTTCCTTCATACTGGATGCAGAGACATAAAAATGATATCCATGAATGAGTTCATCTGACTCTGGGGAAGTAGACAAAGGGCTTCATTGCCAAAATCCCGAAGTATCCCTTTAACCATTAGTGGGGAAAATGCTAAACTGACCCAAGATTAGTGTCTAGGGGCAATTTCACCCTACTCCACTGCAGACCAACAGGTTATGCTTAAACAGGGGATTATTCCATTCCATTGGTAGGCCTTAAAGTTATTACACTGGCCTTTAAGAGAGTCATATTGACATAAAATCAGTCATCCTGCGGCGCCCCTTTCAGACTGGACCTCTGCCTCTTCTTCTCCTTCTGGCCCATCATACGGTAAAGCTTCTTCTTCGCCTCCTTCTGCCTCTTGAGCTTGTCCTCCTCCGCCTTGTCCCGCTGCCGCAGGAAGTCCTTGTGCTTGGCATGCTGCGCCGTGTGCGCTTTCTTGCTCTTGTAGTTGTGCACCGTGCTTAGTGCGTTGAGCAGCGCCGCCACCTGGTGGACAAGAGGGCACATGATCAGATTTCAAATGCAGTGTCATTCGTGTGTGTGTCAGGGGAAGTAATTGAAGCCACAAAAATTCATGCTGATTGCAGTACTGCAGGCATTGTTGGCAGAAAATTGCGATCTTCGTGGTCCATCTTAGAATTATTATTTTTTTTACACTAAGACAATCATGGTACCAATGATTGCTTCTAATACACCAGTTGTATGTCCTTGAAACTTATTTTAAAATCGCACACAGAAGTTATAAGGATAATTTATTTGCTAATGGCAGCCTGCAGGACCCTGGTCGTCCTTCAACTTGAGTTACTCAATGAGAGGAGGCAGCACTGAGCTAGCCTGCAAAGTCACTTCCTGGAGTTGCTCAAACTGAGCATGTTATGTCTCCATGAGAAGCCAATTTTACCGACTTCATTTGGCTTCAATGTGCTATTGAGTCTTCACATAGGAATGAATGGTGTCACGTGATCAATGGCTTTGTCCAATCATATATACAGTTATTGATGTGTGCGCGCCCCCATATATTATGGGGGAGGCAACAGTGTGTAGGTTGTTACAGCCCAGCTTTTACACATTGATTTAGATAATCAAGATAATAAGAATCTGACAATCATCACAGAATGCAATCCAATGGGATTTTTCATTATCCTTTCCGTAAGGAGACCCTTACCTTCCTCTCATGGGGCTCCCGTATGACAGCGGGCCTCTGGAGGTCCTTGGGCGTCTTGCCCTTGGGCTGGTCCTGTTTGGGCTTGCTCTTGAAGGGCAATGCCTTCTGCAGCTGCCTGGGGATGTGCAGCTTGTTGAAGTGGCGCTGCGCTCGCACCACCGGCTGCCAAGGGGGGAGAAAGGGTCAAGGGTTAGGTCAGAGGTTCAGAATCCAACCAGGCCAATAGACTGGCTTCAGCAGATAACTTCTCTGACTACAGACGCTGTGAGACATTGGAGCGGAGGACAGATGTCAAATGGTGCCAGAGAAGATAGTGCGTTACCACCACCAACAGCACGGGTGGTGAAATTACATTTAGACACATTTTACTGTCCACGCAATGTGGAAAGTTGCCTTCGGTTTCACATACATAAAACAGACATTAAATGCCGGACGCTAGTTAAAGAGGTATGTTTATTTTGATGGGCGAGCGAGAAATAACTTGTAATATTGGTCACCATGGATGTCACAGTGACATGCCTTGGGAAGAACGACGACAAGCCTGTGCGAATGACCAGTGCACCGGTGATGTATCGAGGTGCCTGCCAACCATAGGTGCTTCCCACTGAGCAGCTGTATCACGGTGCTGCTGGCGTTAGCTAACATAGCCAAATGTTTTGCTCCAAGTTTTTTTATTCCAAGTAGGATAGCAGCCTTTATGAGAAATAACTTATATTGGTAACCATCTGGACGTCACCGCGTGATACAGTCTACTCAGTGGGGAGAGCATGCATGGCAAGCAGGTGTTTCACAACACCGGGACAGTGTCCTTCGCCCCCACCTGCTGAGCACAGCTTACCCACAGATCCTTTAACGTTATGGCGAGGGAAGTAGTCAGCTCGCTAGCTAGTGTAGCCAATATATCTAGGTGACAGCTAATGCACAAGCAACAGTGGTTGCTTAGTTGTAGTGATTTTTCACTGAAAATGTACAAGTAGGATATTAACATTGTATCCAAAAAGTATTACAAAACTAAATTAATCCTGAACACTTTCCCAAAGTCGGCCACTACAATATGTAGCGGCTCAGATATTATGCGCGCAGCGCACTAACGCCCTGGACCAGAGCTAATGTGCAGACTGATACGTGTGCAGTGCATTAATGCCCTGGACCAGAGCTAGTGATATATTATAGCTCTGGTCCAGGGTGTTAGTGCACTGCACACATGCCATCTGAGATGCAAAAACACCATCTGAGACACACGCACATGACTTTTGAGATTCGCAGACCATCTGCAGCTGGATGCTTCTCCTATTGGCAGGAAGTAGGAAATGCACCCAGAAATGAATTTGTGTGGTGTTCTTTTTTGCTATGCTCCATTTTTACTTACCAAATGTCTTAAGTTATGTTATTCACCCAAAATACCTCAAATGACTAATAAAATGCCGTGTGTGAACATTGCAGTTATTTCAAAATACTACTTCATATGATCAAATCTATGTGTATGACAGTGTATCAAATGAACATCAGCCCCTTGAAGAGCAAACACACACAGGCAACCAATTTAAGTCTCATGTCTATGATTCAGAGTTAACGTGTTTGACATTTGTGAGTTGCTTTTCCGAGTTGGACTAATAAACGGTTGATAGTCTAACTGCCTCCATATTTAATCAATTGAGCTTCATCAAAATATCAGGTCACACTTTATTTGGATAGTCCCCTATAGATCATCTTACAGATGGTCAAACTATCTGTTGATATGCAACTGCTTGCTGGGTTACGGTTAGGTTTAGAATTAGGGTCATGTTTGGGAGCAGCAGAACAGTGAGCGGACATTCCTTTTTTCTCTATGTATTCTGGCTGCCACCTCGTCGGTCTGGCCTTACCTTATACAGTGAGTCTGTGTTGGGCTTGTTGCGGATCCCCAGGTCGTGTTTGAGCTGGCCCACCGTCCTCATGCCCGACCAGCTGTCCTTCTGGCCCGCTGGCATCAGCAGAGAGGTCACGGGGTTGTAGAGCTGAGGGACTGACACCGGGTACCAGGAGCGCAGGAACACAATGTCTACACACACACACACGTAATTAATAACATCTTTTTTTTTGCATATATATATATATATATATATATATATATATATATATATAGTTATGGCACACGAGACACCTGTCTTATTCACACCCATCTCAGTGAATTAATCCATTGCGGAGTGCGAGACTAATCATTGTCGGAGTGGACACGTTGTTTGCAGAGCCCACAACCTATGCAACACCTGTGAGAAACAAGTTTTGATTTATTTCATTCCATTTACGAGTTGTCAATTTAGTCATTGTCTTTTGTTTGGAGTGCGCCTGTCAATGTTGAGTAAGGACGCGCACCTGATTAAGCATAGAAGTAGGCGTATTGGCTACCTGGCCGGCTCGCAAATGTAGGCATATAAATGTGCCCATTTGGGGATCTGATAGTATTTCTGATTGGCTTAATGCACCACCACTAATGAGCTGTGGAGCTTCTCAAAGTAATGTTTTCACCTCAAACAGCAAGCAAACAAAGTCTGTTTTTACATCCATTGAGAATGACAATTCCTGTGCAGAGCTCACAGGCGCAGGAAACTCTGGTCGTGTCTACACTTGACACTTACATGCGACTTCTGCTATCAGAATACAAAGACTGCATTTAAAAGACTGGTCTAGACGCACAAAAGTCGCTTTGTGGTCTGATTGTATTCAGATCTGGCTGACCACTTCAGAAGGTGGTCAGGCTGCATTGTGTGTGGATTTCTCCTCACTCTGGACGCAATCAGGCTACCAAAAGCGCATACAGTGGGCGAAGTCATCAGCACTCCTCCCAACAGTCTCAACAATACTAAAATACTGTTTTAGGAACGAGGCACCTTTTCATTATAACGTTGGAGGAAATACGTTCCTAGCATGTGAGGAACGTGTTTACTGGCCTAATATTTAGAATTATGTTTTTTTTGTTTGGCTAGAGTTATGCTAAAGCGTTTGCAATCCCTTTAGCGTTGCTTGCTTGCTACAGAGGTTAGCTGTCTAGTTAGCTACAGTAGTTATCTACTGCCATCAGTTGTTGTGTTATCATATTTTGCCTATTCCGCCGTTTGTAGAATGCATACTGGCATTTGAATATAGTGCGGGAATAGGGAATCCGGACAGACTGTGGCCACGTTTAAAATGTAGGCGTAGACACATGACGCGTTCAGAATTCCATGAACAGAACGCTATGATCAGAATACTAAAGCTGTATGAACTGTCAAGTCTAGACACTGCCTCGGCGCCCAGAATATTTTATACAATATTGCAAGGCGCTTCAGACTGGGCCCAAGTTAATAGTTGATACAATGTTTCAAGTTCGTTGCAGATAGGCCATGCATAGCCAATGTGATTTATAGGATATTTATTTTTAAAATCAGGATATTTTCTACCTGCAGGCTGCAATGTTATTATTTGTTGGCTTTATAGGCTATTTTTACATAATTGGCAATGGCAGAAGTTACTTTTTAGGTTTGTATCATTTTCATTTAGATATAATTTTGATAAACCACATGACAATGATTTTGGGATACAAAGACATTATTATAAATGAAACTGTTCCACGGAAATGTACATATGAAAACCATAACTGGCACGCAGATCAGTAGAAATGGTCAGATAAATTGCCACTCCACATGAGAAAGTTTGCAGACTTCTCGAGTAGCCTATTACCGGCAACTTCAGGAGAGTAACGGCAGAATCTGCGAAAGCCAGTAGGAGCGGGAGGAGGATGGTCGGGACAGGCTACGTTTTTTTTCTTCATCTCTGGCTCCCTCGAGTCGTGTCTTAGTTCAACAAACAGTGAGCTTAAAGCATCAGACAAGCTCAATGCATATAATAGTTGATTTTATTAAAACACATTAGGGTGTGTCTATATGGAAAAATATACGTTTTAAAATTTCAACCAATCGATTGGTTGAAAGAACAGACGACTTTCGGTCGACCAAGATTTTTTTTTTTGTCGGGGACAGCCCTAAATAACATATACCAGGAGCACAGGTAAGCAATATCTACAAAACACACACACAATTAAATATCTATACACAAGGACACACACGAGTAATGAACATGTGACAGGAGCACAATGTGTACATACACACCCAGAAGTGAATGTACTAGCTAGGGATGTGAAGGCAGTATTCCTTGCAAATTACTGAAACGTCCATGAAGCTTCCATGAAATGTGCAACCAAAACAGTAGGAGCAGCCTGCTGCAGGCAATACAATAATTAGTCAAATTGTATAAATCCTACTTCTCCTGGAATTTTCACCATATTACTTTCACCTATCCAATCCTTCAGATCTCCACAAGCGCATAGAGGGTAGGGTAAGGGGGCTATGGGTTGTTTTTGGGACTATGAAATGCTCTACACTGCGCCAGTTCCTCACCACTCATCAGCAGCCTGTCTTCGAACGTGGCTCTGTAGGCTCCCGCCGGCGTCGACAGGGCCTTCTTAATTTGACCTCTGACCCCGCTGACTGTTCGGATGGAAGCCCCCTCGAATTTCGCAACCTCCAGCACGGTGTTGAACATCCCCTGGGAACAAAACAGAGGTGTAAAGCTCAACTTTTCTTACATGTTTTTTGGGGACCCGAGTCTCATTCATACTTTCAGAGTATTAGGGCTGATCTAGGATCTGTTTGTGTAAATGATTTAAATCTCAGTTGGTACACGCCACATTAGTGTTCCAAAATACTGTAATACGTATGTATGCTGTAATACACTGACTGTGCAAGCGGCAGGACTTCCGGTTTTCCCCGGATAAAATATCCACTTTTCACTACATTCAGACCACATAATAGGGCAACTATATGTGATCGTACAGATATACTAATCACGATATTTCACATTGTTTGTCTGTATAATTTAAATCTAACATTAATTTGCATGAAACAAAATCCACTTGATCAATAGTTAATGCTCTAGTATCCTATGGTGCCACTAGTGCCAATGACATCTATAGTTCGACCAACTGATCTAGTGCAGCCATCTAAGGTTGCAGTAACTTTATATTCACACAACTTATAAGGACATATACATAAGGTTCACATACCAAATTTCATGGCACCATGTTCATCGGTTCAGTTCTTATACAGTGCCTTCAGAAACTATTCAGACCTTGACTTTTTCCACATTTTGTTACGTTAGTCTTATTCTAAAATGGATTAAATAAATAAAAATCCTCAGCAATCTACACACAACACCCCATAATGACAAAGTGAAAACAGGTTTTTAGACCTTATTTACATAAGTATTTGCTATGAGACTTGAAATTGAGCTCAGGTGCATCATGTTTTGATTTATCATCCTTGAGATGTTTCTACAACTTGGAGTCCACCTGTGGTAAATTCAATTGATTGGACATGATTTGGAAAGGCACACACTTGTCTATATAAGGTCCCACAGCTGACAGTGAATGTCAGAGCAAAAACCAAGCCATTAGGTCGAAGGAATTGTCCGTAGAGCTCAGAGACAGGATTGTGTCGAGACACAGATCTGGGGAAGGGTACCAAAACATTTCTGCAGCATTGAAGGTCCCCAAGACCACAGTGGCCTCCATCATTCTTAAATGGAAGAAAGTTTGGAACCACCAAGACTCTTCCTAGAGCTGGCCGCCCGGACAAACTGAGCAATCGAGGGAGAAGGGCCTTGGTCAGCGAGGTGACCAAGAACCCAATGGTCACTCTGACAGAGGTCTAGAGTTCCTCTGTGGAGATGGGAAGACCTTCCAGAAGGACAACAATCTTTGCAGCACTCCACCAATTAGGCCTTTATGGTAGAGTGGCCAGACGGAAGCCACTCCTCAGTAAAAAGACACATGACAGCCCGCTTGGAGTTTGCCAAAAGGCACCTAAAGGACTCTCAGACCATGATAAACAAGATTCTCTGGTCTGATGAAACCAAGATTGAACTCTTTGGCCTGGATGCCAAGCGTCACGTCTGGAGGAAACCTGGCACCATCCCTACGGTGAAGCATGGTGGTGGAAGCATCATGGTGTGGGGATGTTTTTCAGCGGCAGGGACTGTGAGACTAGTAAGGTGTGAGGCAAAGATGAACGGAGCAAAGTACAGAGAGATCCTTGATGAAAACCTGCTCCAGAGCGCTCAGGACCTCAGACTCGGGCGAAGGTTCACCTTCCAACAGGACAACGACCCTAAGCACACAGCCAAGACAACACAGGAGTGGCTTCGGGACAAGTCTCTGAATGTCCTTGAGTGGCCCAGCCAGAGCCCGGACTTGAACCCGATCAAACATCTCTGGAGAGACCTGAAAATAGTTGTGCAGCATCGCTCCCCATCCAACCTGACAGAGCTTGAGAGGATCTGCAGAGAAGAATGGGAGGAACTCCCCAAACACGGGTGTGTCAAGCTTGTAGCGCCATACTCAAGAAGACTTGAGGCTGTAATCACTGCCAAAGATGCTTCAACAAAGTACTGAGTAAAGGGTCTGAATACTTATGTAAATGTGAAAAAAAAAGAAAATCCTGTTTTTGCTTTGACATTATGGGGTATTGTGTGTAGATTCATGAGGAATCAATTTTAGGATAAGACTAACGTAACAAAATGTGGAAAAAGTCAAGGGGTCTGAATACTTCCCGAATGCACTATAGCCCTAGTGTGATATGGGCCATTAGTGGTGTAGCGGGCTGACTTTGAATACAGCAACTAATCATTCTCAAATTCATTAGAGGCTAATTCATTGAGTCTATAGATGGGATAGCTGACATCACGAAAACGATGAGCACGGGTCAATGGAGTAGAAGTCCGTGAGTTATTGTGATTCTGGATGGCCAGATGGCTACCAACAAACTGCCATGTGGGGAATCATAAGTGACTCGTTTCAGCTAGTTTAATCTTGTTCTTGATACCATGTCTTGTTTTGAGGTCTTTTGACTGATTTCATGTCAATGCTAATATGGCTAAAATTCACTAGCTAGCTAACCAACAACTGTAACAATGTTTTTAAGAGACTAAACATTGAAGAAATATAGTTTACATGTCAACAATCTAAGCCAACCCCATCTGTTTTGGCCCATAGCTGCGCATGTCGGTTTTGTTGCTTAACAACCAACCCATCTATATACCAAATCTGGAGTCAGTCTGACTTAAGGATTTTTAGCATTAGAATGTGCTAAAGTGCATATATCGGTACAGTGCAGCCATATGAATGCAGCAACAATTTTCTCTCACAACCATTGAAGAGTGATGTAATGAGTCGAAATAAAACATCTGGAGTGAATCTGATGTATGGTTCATGAGGAGATGATTGTAGAGGATTGAGTATTAGCGTTACATATGCAAATAATGAGTTGTTAATGGTTTCCTTGTTTTTTTTAGATATCAATACCAAATACAGTTTGTTTCATCTTAGGGACGTCCATGATAGCGATTACAAGTTTCAAGGTGATAGCCACTGTGGAGTGGATTTACAGTGGTTTGAAATGGACACGTAAAATCTGGTTCATGATAATATTTTTTTAAAGGTTTTTTTTAGCATATTAGTGCTAATATGCATCTACTGGTATAGTGTGGCCATCTTTGAATGCATCAACGTTATTTTCTCATTCTTTAGGGACTATTGTGATGAGTCCAAAGACCACATTTGGAGTGAATGACTTAGTCAATGAACATTTTTTATGGTTATTTTAAGCATTTAACGTTACATAGTTAGTCAATTGTTAATAGTTTCCTTATTTTTGAAGATATCAATTACAAACTTAACAAAGTTCATCATGGTAATGACTGATGACCCTAAAAGGTTTAAAGTTGATAGGCCACTGGTGGAGTGGATTTACAAAGGATTTAAACTCTGATTTCCTGATTTATCAATAACCCAGCCATCTCTAAACCAATCCCTTATCTTTTCTCAAATTAAGTTAAGAGATGTACCATTGGCCTACATACATGCATACATACATACTTTGGTGTTATTTTGACTTTTGCTTCATGAAAATACGTTTTTCCAAAATGCCCAAGATGGAGGGAAATCTATCCCGACGGACCTTATGGGTCCTTGAGGCAAATTTGTTCAACATGAGGATAGACACCTACATGAGGAAAGACAACAACCGTTTCAAGTCTCTAGGTCAAACATGGTGGCGGATATGAGGGTTTAAATGAGTGCTGACAACAGCGCACCCTATAGGCCAATCAATTGCATTATTTTTGACCAAGTTACTCATGGCCTCTAGTTTCTGTGTGCCAAATTAGAAAGTAAGTTACCAATCTATGCTTGAGTTATTTGACCATGTCAAAGAAAAAAGAAAAAAAGAATTCAGCGAATAACAATAGGTTACACAGCTTTGCTGTGAACCCTTAATTACATATGAATACATTCACAAAGCATTACTTACACACAGTTGGTCCATAAAGCATTACACAGTTTTTCCATAAAGTGTTAGACTATTTCTGTTATCCTGTTCTACAACAGATGAAGAAATGCCTCAAATGTCTACCACAAAAAAATATATATATCGTAGCTGAATTTTGGTATGTCAGTAATACTATGAGGTGCATCCTACCTTTATGAAGGATGTGTTCTTGTAGATCTTGTATGGGTAGCCAATCAGCTTGAGCTTTTTGACTATGGTCACAGATTTGTCCAGGTCAAGGACAACTCCTGTAGCTGCAATGCGGAAACTGGTCTGCAAGAGAGAGAACGGACAACTTAAACAAAGATGCTACTAGAAATTACCCATACTGTGTACTGGTGCATGGTTGTATGATAGTCGTAAACAATTGTACTAGTTGCAAAATTAACTAAAAAGGTGTAAGTGGTAGAACTTTGGTCATAAAGTCTTCCAAAACTGAGATTTGCGGCTAGCAGTACCCAAGTAATCATTGATTCGGAACACAGCTGCACACAACCCGAACATAGCCACAGAATTAACCTACAGCACAGCTGCACGCTATCCAATCGTAACAGCAGAATCAACCTACAGCCCACCCTTTTATTTACCGACAGCGGAGCTAACCAATTGAGGCATTAGCACACAGCGTCTCGGAATGAGACAGTGTCATCAGAAAGTATTCATACCCCTTGACTTATCCCACATTTTGTTGTGTTAAAGCCTGTATTCAAAATGGATTAAATCGAACTTTTTTCTCACCCATCTACACACAATACCCCATAATGAGTGAAAACGCTGTTAGAAATGTCTACAAATCTATTGAAAATGCAATACAGAAATCTCTCGTTTAGTTAAGTATTCACACCCGAGTCAATACTTTGTATTAGCACCTTCGGCAGTAATTAGAACAGCGAGTCGTTCGGGGTAAGTCTCTAAGAGCATTCCACACATGGATTGTGCAACATTTGCCCATTATTATTTTCATAATTCTTCAAATTGCGTTCAAATTGGTTGTTGATCATTGCTAGAAAACCATTTTCAGGTCTTGCAATAGATTTAAGTAGATTTAAGTCAAATATGTAACTCGGCCACTCAGGAACATTCACTGTCTTCATGGTAAGCAACTCCAGTATAGATTTGACCTTGTTTTAGGTTATTGTCCTGCTGAAAGGTGAATTCGTCGCCCAGTGTCTGGTGGAAAACAGACTGAACAAAGGTGTTCTTGTAGGCTCCATTCAGTTTCTTTTTTTATCCGGAAAAACTCCCCAGTCCTTAACGATGACAAGCATACCCATAGCATGATGCAGCCACCACCATGCTTGAAAATATGAAGAGTGGTACTCAGTGATGTTTTATTTAGGACAAAAAGTTAATGGCTTTGCCACATTTTCTGCCTAGTTGCAAATAGGCATGTTTTGGATTTTTTTAGATTCTGTACAGGCTTCCTTTATTTTCACTCTGTCATTTAGGTTAGTAATGTGAAGTAACTACAATGATGTTGATCCAGCCTCAGTTCTCATATCACAGCCATTAAACTCTAACTGTTTTTAAAATCCCCATTGGGCTCATGAAATCCCTGAACAGTTTCCTTCCTCTCCTGCAACTGAGTTAGAAAGGACACCTGTATCTTTGTAGTGACTGGGTGTATTGATACGCCATCCAAAGTATAATTCATAAGTTCACCCTGCTCAAAGGGATATTTAGCATCCGCTTTTTACACATCTACCAATCACCATCCTTCTTTGCGAGGCATTGAAAAACCTCCCTGTTCTTTGTGGTTCAATCTGTGCTTGAAATTCACTACCTTACAGATAATTGTATGTGTGGGGGTACAGAGATTGGGTAGTCATTCAAAAATCATGTTAACCATTATTATTGAACACAGAATGAGTCCATGCGACTTATGAGATTTGTTAAGCACGTTTTTACTCCTGAACTTATTTAGGCTTGTCATAACAAAGGGGTTGAATACTTATTGACTCAAGACATTTCAGCTTAGATTGTTTTTATTAATTTCAAAAATGTTCTACAAAAATTCCACTTTGACATTATGGGATATTGTGTGTAGATCAACAACAATCTCAATTGAATCAGGCTATAACAACAAAATGTCAAAAAAGTAAAGGGGTGTGAATTCTTTCTCAAGGCACTGTACATGTAAACAGGGCTGAAAAGTGACTGGTAGTAGGAATATATAAATACATATGGTAATATACTAGTGGCAATATATACATGTAAACAAGAGTAATAGTGACCGGTAGCAGGATAAAATAGATAGATACTAAAAAGGTAATGGCAATCAATGAACAGCAGCGTAGTGGTAATAATAAAGCAGTAGTTGTTTGCCATTTAACAGTCTTATGGCCACGATATAGAAGCTGTTTAGGAGTCTGTTGGTCTGAGCCTTGATTCACCGGTACAGTCTGCCGGACAGGAGCACGGAGAACAGTCCATGTCTCGGGTGACTGGAGTCTATGGCACTTCTTCGGGCCTTTCTCAGACACTGCCAGGCATGCATGTCCTGGATGGTTGGGAGCTCGCCCCCAGTGATGCGCTGTGCCTTCCGCACCACCCTCTGTAGGACCTTCCTGTCAAGGGCGGTGCAGTTGCCATACCAGACGGTGATACAACCAGTCAGGATGCTCTCCATGGAGCAGCTGTAAAAGTTCCTAAGGATCTGAGGGGCTATGCCAAATCATTTCAGCCTCCTGAGGGAGAAGCGGCACTGCCTTCTTCACGATTGTGCCGGTGTGAGAGGACCAAGTTAAGTCCTCAGTGATGTGGACACCAAGGAACTTAAAGCTCTTGACCCGCTGTACTGCGGCCCCGTCGATGTGGATGTACACCCACCCCTCCTTCCTGAAGTCCACAATCAGCTCCTTGGTCTTCCTGACGTTGAGGGAGAGGTTGTTGTCCTGGTCCCACACTGACAGGTCTCTGACCACCTCCCTGTAGGCAGTCTCATCGCCGTTGGTGATCAGGCCGACAACCATCAAGTCAGCAAACTTGATGGAGTTGAAGTTGTGCGTGGCCACACAGTTGTGGGTGAACAGTGAGTACAGGAGGGAGCTAAGCGCACACACCCCTGGGGGGCAATGTGGCGGAGGTGTTGTTGCCTACTCTTACCACCTGGGATGGATCCATCAGGAAGTCCAGGATCCAGTTGCAGAGGTGGGTGTTCAGTTCCAAGGTCCCGAGCTTGGAGGGTACTATGGTGATGAACGCTTAACTGTAGTCGAACAGCGTCCTCACATAGTATGTGTTCCTTTTTTCTATGTGGGAGAGGGCAAAATGGAGTGCAATTGAGATTGCGTTGTCAGTGGGCATTATGCAAATTGTAATGGGTCCAGGGTGTCTGGGATGATTGAGTTAATGTGTGCCATGACCATCCTTTCAAAGTACTTCGTTATTACAGATATGAGTTCTACAGGGCGGTAGTCAGCTTGAAACAGGTATGATGGTAGTCAGCTTGAAACATGTGGGGATTACAGACTGTGCCAAAGAGAGGTTGAAAATGTCAGTGAAGACACCTGCCAGCTGGCCTGCGCATGCCTTGAGGACACGCACCGGAAAACCGTCTGGCCCAGCGACCTTAAGAGTGTTGACACGTTTAAAAACCTTACGTCAGCCTCGGAGAGAGAGAGAGATCACCCAGTCCTCTGGATTAGTGTGGTCCCTCATGCAGGGCTCTGTGTTGTTTTTGTTGAAGCCTGCATAAAAAAGGCATTGAGTTTGTCTTGTAGCGAGGCATCATTGGGCAGATCACGGCTTCCTTTGTATTCCGTTATGTACTGTAGCCACTGTCACGTGTTGGAGCTGGTATAATAGGATTCCACCTTGTTCCAATATTGTCCTTTTGCCTCGTTGATGGCTCTGCGGAGGTCGTAGCAGGACTTCTTGTACGCGTTTGTGTCCTCAGCCGTAGCCTCGGGGTTGGCTGCTGTTGTGCATCCAAGTCAGGGATGTTAACCCTCTACACTCCAGCCCGTATACGGGTTGTAAATGTTAGATCTGGACACCGATAACTTCTTACATTGGAACGCAGTGGCTATACAGTAACATGCTGTACATGACGTCAGAGTTCAGGGTCTATGCTTTAAAGCGCTGTATGGGATTCAACTGACAGATGTTCTAAACTTGCGCACCACCTGAAACAAAAAGATGCCCCCATCCCTGCAGCTAACTGGGCTACTTTTGCACACCAAAATAAATGTTTGAGTGAGGAAGATGCTGTAAATCAAGAGGACTCGATCTGTTCTAAAAGATTACTGAGGATTATAATAAATACTGCACTGATGTCCCTGATGTCATACAAGCCAATCTCACACCTGTGAGTCCAAATGTGCACTTCACATTCCGATATTATAAAACTCATGTAATTTACATTATCAACGTTAATGATCGCCATGTTTGATGTACAGTTACAAGGATGACAAGGCATCATACCGTGAGTTGTTTGGAACAGAATGAGCCTGTTTGTCGTATTATGAAGACAATTTGCCATGGAGCACACACCCAAATGCACTCAAGACTCCATTATATGCGCACCAAAATGACTGTTTTTCCTGAAGTGCCTTGTGAAAGCCTAACACTGAGATCGTACCTTAGCTAGTCATGTTGGCAATAGAATAAGCTTTCAAATGATGCCCACCTGACCCAGATTGGGATTTATAATGGACCGTTTTTGGATTGTGTAAACAGTAATTGTGTGATGGTGGGGATGCAGGGCTGTGTTCCAAACAAAAAACTACAAGTGTGCTTGATTCATTTCCTCAACGGCACAGCTAGGAGAGCTCAAAAAAGCACCTAATAGTTTACGGCTCTTCCTTGAGTCATAAAAGTGCATTGAAATTACTTTGGAGAGCTGCGTAGCAACTTCGAGACACCAGTTAGACCTCTCACTCAAACCCTCATCATTGTTTTGACTTACAGTG
Organism: Coregonus lavaretus; assembly: GCF_964263955.1. Taxonomy (NCBI): domain Eukaryota; kingdom Metazoa; phylum Chordata; class Actinopteri; order Salmoniformes; family Salmonidae; genus Coregonus; species Coregonus lavaretus. The sequence continues at coordinate 62,168,700 of NC_139990.1, read as the reverse complement.
CATTCAGAAAATATTCAGACCCCTTGACTTTTTCCACATTTTGTTACGTTACAGCCTTCGTCTAAAATTCATTAAAGAAAACATTTCTCATCAATCTACACACAATACCCCATAATGACAAAGCGAAAACAGGTTTTTAAAAATGTTTGCAAATTTATAAAAAATAAAAAACAGAAATACCTTATTTACATAAATATTCAGACCGTTTGCTATGAGACTCGAAATTGAGCTCAGGTGCATCCTGTTTCCATTGTTCATCCTTGATATTTCTACAATTTGATTGGAGTCCAGCTGTGGTAAATTCAATTGATTAGACATGATTTGGAAAGGCACACACTCAAAGCAAAAACCAAGCCATGAGGTCGAAGGAATTGTCCGTAGAGCTCCGAGACAGGACTGTGTCGAGGCACAGATCTGGGGAAGGGTACCAAAAAATGTCTGCAGCATTGAAGGTCCCCAAGAACACAGTGACCTCCATCATTCTTAAAATGGAAGAAGTTTGCAACCACCAAGATTCCTAAAGCTGGCCGCCCGGACAAACTGAGCAATCGGGGGAGAAGGGCCTTGGTCAGGGAGGTGACCAAGAACCCGATGGTTACTCTGACAGAGCTCCAGAGTTCCTCTGTGGAGATGGTGTTGGAGATTTTTTAGTGGACTATGAGATAATCATAATCATGTGGCTAGGCAAGAACTTAATCCTGTGGCCTTTTGTCTCTCTCCTCAAACAAAGTGATAAAGAGCGGCGCCAGGGTTGAACAGAGTTTAAACTAAACAAGTGTTTTTGCAAGATAAGGGATTGATTGAGTATTACTATTGATTCTGAACTGAATGAAAGTCGAATTTAGCCGCCACTATAGACAAAGGGAGTGGGCGGAGCAATAAAAGAGCAGGAAACTGAAGAGGCAGGGATTTTAAAGCTTGGGTGTGTGGAGGGCACTATATAAGATGGAGAGAGAGAGAGGGAGAGAGGAGGCTACTCTGCAGACCAGCTTCCTTTTATTGAAATTCAATAAAGCAAATCTTGATTCAACTCTAGTAAAAGTATTCAAAACTCTGAATACTTTCCAAATTCACTGTATGTGGCTGCTAACCCAAATTGCCATGAATATTCTTATTATGTTACTGAATATATTTATATATAGAGTATTTTCAGATTTCGTTATCAACAAATGCCGAAAAGTACAGAAAATGTAAAATGCACATAACATCAACAATGTAATGTTTGGATTCAGTCTTGTGTCAGGTAACTGTTGTGTCCTCACCTTCGGTCTAATAATTTCCACATAATCTCCAAACTGTTCCCTTTCAATTTCTACCATGGTTATGCATCTCATATTTCTTCTGTAAAAAATATTTCAATTTAGCCCTATACATATAGCCCAATTCCCACAAGTGTAAAGGATTAAATGTAATTATTTCCTTTGTGGCCTGCTTCTGTGGTTCTTACCTTAGTTCCTGCGACTGACTGCACAGCCAGGAAGCCTGTGCCCTGAGGTGTGATGGGACCTGGGAACACAGCAGAGAAGGACAGGGTTCACATTTATTCATTATTTTACCTATATTCAAACAGGTAAGTTGATTGAGGATCCATGTAATTCTGACCAGGGGGGCATGTCACAAAGCAAGACAATTTAGCTAGTTTACTGAAATAATGTAATATTTCCGACTTAAGAGATATGTAGTTATATTAGCATGGTATAACCGGCTCGACGCCCTCAACATATTTTACAATTTAGCTTCTTCAAGGAACCAGATAATCAAGAGCTATATCTGAATTTGCATCAAATTTAGCTGGTTAACTTAGCGATCCTGCTACGTGATAGTGCCCTCTGATGAATAGTTGCAATGGAGGAAAAAAGGTGCCACCTGAATAAAATAAATACTAAAACTACAGCGCATTACTGCTCTCACCCCAGATGGTGGCGCCACAGTGCATGTGTTGCGGTGTGTACTTGAGCAGGCGGTGGCGCCCGTTGTGGTCCTCGATGTGGTACAGGGGGATGGTCTGGAAGCGACGCCAGCCCAGGGACAGGATGAGGGGGTCGCGCGTCTTCAGGATCCGGTTGTGCCATCGATGTTTCTTTAACCGCATCTGGGACAAGAGAAACATCACCTTGAGTCACCTGGAAAAGTTCTAAACAAATTACACTTATCATTATCAATTAGTCTCACTGACACTGTTTTGAGCAATAGTTTAATGCCATTTGTTTAGATCTTAATTTATTAGGGACAGATGCAAGTAAAAAAAAATGAATAAAACGTTAACGTTCAAATAAATCAACACTGGGATGCGTTGCACAATAACATATGGAACTACCCAGTCTCTGCCTAGAGCTGGCCGTCCGACCAAACTGAGCAACCAGGCAAGAAGGACCTTTGTCAGGGTGGTGACCAAGAACCTAATGACCACTCTGTAGGAATTCCACTACAGAGTTCCTTGGCTGAGATCAGAGAACAACAGTCTCTACAGCACTTCACTAATCTGGGCTTTATAAGAGAGTGAGAAAAGGCACATGACAGCATGCCTGGAGTTTGCAAAAAGGCACTTGAAAGACAGATCATAAGGCAAAATATTCTGTGGTCTGATGAGAAATGTAACTCTTTGGCCTCAATGCAAAGCGCTATGTCTGGAGAAAACCAGGCACAGCTCACGACCCATCTAACACCATCCCTTACGTGAAGAATGGTGGTGGTTGCATCATGCTATGAGGATGCTTTTCAGCTGCAGGGACTGGGAGACAAGTAAGGGAACAATGAATGGAGCCAAATACAGGCAAATCCTTAATGAGAACCTGGTTCAGAGTGCAAATGACCTTCAACTGGGGCAAAGATTTACATTCCAACAGGACAATGACCCCAAGCATACAGCCAAAGCAATGCTGGAATGGCTTCAGAACAAGAATGTGAAAGTCCAAGTCCTTGAGTGGCCCAGCCAAAGCCCAGACCTGAATCCCATTGAAAATCTGTGGAAAGACTTGAAGATTGCTATTCACCGGTGCTCCTCATCTAACTTAACAAAGCTTGAGAAAATCTGCAAGGAATAATGGGAGAAAATCCCCAAATCCAAATGTGCAAAGCTAATACAGACATACCCAAGACGACTCAAAGCTGTAATCGCCGCCAAAGTTGATTCTACAAAGTATTGACTCAGGGGTGCGAATACTTATGTAAATTAGATGTTTTTAATTTTCAACACATTTGCATTTCTAAAAACATGTTTTCACTCAGTCATAATGGGGTATTGTGTGTAGATGGGTGAGGAAAAAAAACAATTTAATCCATTTTGAATTCAGGCTGTAACACAAAATATGGAATAAGTCAAGGGGTATGAATACTTTGAAGGCACTGTAGCGCTGCCCTAACAAATCATGTCAGTTTCTGGCCCCATTACTGACAAAATAGAAATGTGACGCTTTTAACTTAAATTTTGTTCACGCTGGCCACCTCTGAGAATTTAGCTCTACCTTATGCGCAGACAGTAGCAGTGTTAATTGTCAACAATAACTCTGATGAAAAATACTTGTCGTCAACAACCTATTTGTCCTGACTAAAACTATGAAAATAACGAGACAAGATGCCCTGGAAAAAAACTAACTATTAAAAAATTACTTTTCATTTTAGTTGACAAAAATGTGACGAGACGAGAATTCCACATGAGATTACATCTTTCAGTTGCGCGATCTGACTGAGCTGATCAGTGCGGCTCTCCCACACATCTCTCAGGCGGTCTCTTCAGTCACTTGTCAATCTTTTGAACTGATGGGAAGCCAGGACACTTCACTTGTATCTAACCTCAACTAGAAACAATAATGTTTACTCTCTCTCTTACTTTCACGTAGCTAGCTGGCTGGCTCTCTTAGCTAGCTTCTTTACATCGATTTGATGTAGTCAAGACAGGCACTACCAGATGGGATGAGAAATTAAGAAGGAGGGGAGATCTAAAGATGCAACAACTATCAGGGGTAGCTAATTTGACTAGTATAATGCCTTTGGCTGCTAAACAATGAAAGAAAGTTGATTTGAAAACCAATACTACAGGAGAGTGAAGTCTTCAAAAAATAATTGCCTTCCCGTTTCTATGGTGGGATTTTGGCTATAGGCTACTTTGAACCAAGGTATGAAGTAAAACGTCCAGGTTTCAAACAATTAAGGAACAGGAAAAATATAGCGATGCTAATGATAGGCCTAACATTCTTCTGGTAGATCGAAAGGTTTTCCCAAAAAACCTTCTCAATTAAATGTTAACTAGCTACAAAGTAGCCTATGCCTACCTGGCAGAATGATATCATGATATCAATCCAGTGGCCATTTGTTTTGCAAACTCCATCTCATGTTCACTACAGAAAAACAGCTAACCAAACAGTGCTAGGTGCCTGCGGTTTAATTAAAAGGGTAACTACACTCAAATGTATATATTTCTTCGATTTTTCACAGACCTCAAAAGTGGTCTCCTGATGTGGTTTAAGCATTGTTGTGGACTTAGAAAAACAACAAAATTGGATGTTCTATTTAAAAGAAAGTGTGAAAGCGAAAACCTGAAAAATATCTGAAACCTGTGCTTTTCTGACTCAGTTGACAGCCTCATGTATCCGTTTTGGTTCCTTAGTGAAAGACTATAAGCTACACTTTTATGCTTATGACAGTGTGCTGTACTCTCCTGCCTCCTCTGTGAACCAGGCTATACAGTGGGGGAAAAAAGTATTTAGGCCTGTAATTTTCATCATAGGTACACGTCAACTATGACAGACAAAATTCCAGAAAATCACATTGTAGGATTTTTAATGAATTTATTTGCAAATTATGGTGGAAAATAAGTATTTGGTCAATAACAAAAGTTTCTCAATACTTTGTTATATACACCCTTTGTTGGCAATGACACAGGTCAAATGTTTTCTGTAAGTCTTCACAAGGTTTTCACACACTGTTGCTGGTATTTTGGCCCATTCCTCCATGCAGATCTCCTCTAGAGCAGTGATGTTTTGGGGCTGTCGCTGGGCAACACAGACTTTCAACTCCCTCCAAAGATTTTCTATGGGGTTGAGATCTGGAGACTGGCTCGGCCACTCCAGGACCTTGAAATGCTTCTTACGAAGCCACTCCATTGCCCGGGCGGTGTGTTTGGGATCATTGTCATGCTGAAAGACCCAGCCACGTTTCATCTTCAATGCCCTTGCTGATGGAAGGTGGTTTTCACTCAAAATCTCACGATACATGGCCCCATTCATTCTTTCCTTTACACGGATCAGTCGTCCTGGTCCCTTTGCAGAAAAACAGCCCCAAAGCATGAGGTTTCCACCCCCGTGCTTCACAGTAGGTATGGTGTTCTTTGGATGCAACTCAGCATTCTTTGTCCTCCAAACACGACGAGTTGAGTTTTTACCAAAAAGTTCTATTTTGGTTTCATCTGACATACTCCCAATCCTCTTCTGGATCATCCAAATGCACTCTAGCAAACTTCAGACGGGCCTGAACATGTACTGGCTTAAGCAGGGGGACACGTCTGGCACTGCAGGATTTGAGTCCCTGGCGGCGTAGTGTGTTACTGATGGTAGGCTTTGTTACTTTGGTCCCAGTTCTCTGCAGGTCATTCACTAGGTCCCCCCGTGTGGTTCTGGGATTCTGGGGTTCTGGGATTTTTGCTCACCGTTCTTGTGATCATTTTGACCCCACGGGGTGAGATCTTGCGTGGAGCCCCAGATCGAGGGAGATTATCAGTGGTCTTGTATGTCTTCCATTTCCTAATAATTGCTCCCACAGTTGATTTCTTCAAACCAAGCTGCTTACCTATTGCAGATTCAGTCTTCCCAGCCTGGTGCAGGTCTACAATTTTGTTTCTGGTGTCCTTTGACAGCTCTTTGGTCTTGGCCATAGTGGAGTTTGGAGTGTGACTGTTTGAGGTTGTGGACAGGTGTCTTTTATACTGATAACAAGTTCAAACAGGTGCCATTAATACAGGTAACGAGTGGAGGACAGAGGAGCCTCTTAAAGAAGAAGTTACAGGTCTGTGAGAGCCAGAAATCTTGCTTGTTTGTAGGTGACCAAATACTTATTTTCCACCATAATTTGCAAATAAATTCATTAAAAATCCTACAATGTGATTCTCAATTTGTCTGTCATAGTTGACGTGTACCTATGATGAAAATTACAGGCCTCTCATCTTTTTAAGTGGGAGAACTTGCACAATTGGTGGCTGACTAAATACTTTTTTTCCCCCACTGTAGCTGATCTACAGACTGCATTAAATGTCATACAAAAAGCACTTGACCTTAATCTGGTACTGAATGCAGATAAAACAAAGTATATGCTGTTCTCTAGAGCCCACAACATTGACTCCACAGACTTCCATGTCTGCACATTGAATGGAGCCCAAATTGAGCAAGTCCTCTCATATAAATACCTTGGCATTTGGATCGATGACAAGTTGTCATTTAAAACATGTAGGTGAGCTAACAAAGACACAGAATTAAACTGGGCTTCTTCTACAGAAATAGATTGTGCCTTTCGCTTGATAGAATAAATCGTTCAGTTGACATTCCATCACTGTGATCTGTATCAGAAAGTGGGCTGGCCATCATTGGCAACGCAGAGAACACAACATTGCCTTCTGTTCATTTATAAAGCTCTCGGGCAGAAACTACCATACTACATTGCTCCTGACCTACAGAAGTACAAAATACCTTACTCGCTCACAGGAATGGCTAAATCTTGAAATTCCTGTTGTCATTAGTGATTTAGGTAAAATAGCCTTTAGGTTTTACATGCCACAAATTTCAGAATACCCTACAATTGGACGCACCATTGCCTTTCGGACATTTTAGGGTATTGGTACATGACCCGTTTACAGAGGAATGCACGTGTTTTTCCATAATTGTATTTTTGTATGTTTCATGCTCCCGCCTTTGATTGTTATAATTGTGTCAGTAATTCCTTATTTTGCTTCATTTTTGTGAATCAGGGCTACTTGCAAAAGAGACATTGGTCACAATGGGACTTCCCTGTATTTAATAGGATGCCATTTCAGACACAGCCAAGGAGTTAAGTTCTTGAACTGGAAGTCCAATTCACTCTATTTCACTTCTTCAATTGAAATGGAACTGAGCCTGACTCGTTAACCCGTCACTCACCTGCAGGTAACCTACGTTGCCCTCGCTGGCGCCTAGAGCCCCGAGGATGATGGGATAGTGGGGATCAAAGTTGGTGACAAACTCGCAGGGCAGGGAGGGGATCTCCAGACGCACATACATGCCAGGCCGGAAGCCCTCGTACTGGACCCGTGTCTCGTCATCCACGTCCTCAAACTCAGCCCGGTTCAGCTAGGAAGAGGAGAAAGGTTTAGAGATTGTGGTGAAATGAAAGGCTCAGTGGGTTAGAACAGGGTGTTGTCAACACCAGGGTTGTTGGTTTGAATCCCACATGGGCCACATACTGAATATAGTGTCAATGCCAAGGTTGACAATTCTGTAAGTTGATTTAAAAGAAGAGCATGTACAATTTTGTTTTGCGTTTCAAGACTGATTTTCCCTCATTGTGCCTGATGAACACGACTCAATGTCTGATCGGAATGCCACTAACAACGTTGGTTTCCTTTCGGGCATAATAAGATGTTACCTTGACCCCGTTTGAATAATTTCCAAATGCATCCTTCCTTGTTTCTTCGATGTAAGCACATATCTAGTGGTTGGGTAGGTGCAAGTAAGGTTACCCACCCCAAATATACGCTTTTTTTTTTAAAATCTGTGATTACATCAAGGAAGGAAAAAGGAGGCATTTCTGAAGTATTCTATCAGGGCCAGAGACTTCTGCCTCCTGTCATATCAAACATTTACCTATGACCCCTCACCTCTGCCTGTTTCTGCATCTCCTCCTTGAGGTCATCAAAGTAGGTGGCGTCTCCGTCGTCGTACTCCGTGTCGAAGCGCTCCTTCAGCCGCCGTTTCTTCTCCAGACGCTTGTTCTTCTGGGTCTCGTCGTCCACCGTCATCGGCTTCTCCTCCTCCTCATCTTCCTTATCATCATCACTTTCTTCCTTGGCTTGGTCCTTCTGCTTGCCAGCTTTCCCCTTGTGCACTTCCCCCGTCTCCAAGTCCTCAAAATCGCCATATAGCTCCTCTAAAAAGAGACGAAGAGCGAGTTAGCAAGCGGGTGATAATGAACAGTGGACTTCTGATATACAGTACATAGCCCTGATGGATTGGGACTACTCTGTTGGGACAATGAGTCCATATCCGGAGCACATGAAAATAATTTGAATTGGGGAAAATGAATTTCAATTGCTCTCTGTTTACCATATTTGATGTGCACACAGGAGTCAACCTTTACAGATTGCATTTAAAATGGGACAGATTGCAGTTATAAAGCACTTTTAAGGACAAGACCAAGAAAGTCATGAAAACAATCCAAACATTGAGCAATGGGCTGCAAATCCTTACCATCCTCCTTCAGCAATGTAGCAGCATCTTGATCGTCCTCCCATTTCCCTGTCACAAAACAGTCCCGTATCGAGTCCAGCATCTGAGGACACAATATTTATGTCAATTACAAAAAATATTCAATAAATGTAATTTATCTCTTGAGTTGATGGAATATAAATCATTGTATTGACCCCAACCCAGGTCAGAATATGAATGTATGGATGCCTCCATCCATAGCTCCTTCTACTTAATGCCTTTCTTCAAACTGTTGGTCTTTCCACACTTTAAATGTCCAGTGCCAAATCAGGTGTGCTAGTGCTGGGTTAAAACAAAAATGTGCAACCCTTGGGGTCCCAGAGGAAGATAAACCCTGTAGTAAAAGAGATGGGACAAAGGAAAGAGGCGCTACGATATGGTTTTGTAGATTTCCCCTTTTACCTCTTCCAGGTCCCAGTTGTGAGCGGCATCAGGGTCAAAACGGGAGCAGTCCACGCCGTCCGCACGATGCTTCTTGCCCTTCTCGGGGCGGCTGACTCGAAATAGCCCTCCCAGCTCCTCCTCATCCTCCTTCCCATCACCATCAACCTCCGCCACTGAAGGAAATAAACGTAGTCAGTCAGAAATCAAGGCCAGGCACAAACGGAAGCAAATGGGCCGAAATAGGGAGGACCTGAACTTGTCCAATAAGAAATGCTCATTTTCATTGCAAAACATTTTGCTACAGTGTGCATTAATGAATACACTCTAGTGCTCAACAAACAAGATCCGCCATGACATTAGGATAAAAGGGAAAATGTCAGTTAAAAAAAAAAGAGGCAAAAAAACATTCTAAGAACAAAACAAACTAATCTTGTTACTGAAACCCAGGAGGAGACGTTACCTGTGCCGTACACCAGTTTACGTAGATTGGGGGTGGCGCGCTGTTGCCGTAGAAACGCCTCCGACGCTTTCTGTTGCAGACCCTCCTTCCACCGCAGTGCCCCTGAGAAACATTTGGTGGGTTAGGGTGAAATTAATTATTGACTTCAGTTCTTGTTCCATTTGGCTACTTCCCCTCCCCATCAGTATTCACAAGGTGAAAGCAATATGGCAGACAAGAAGCATGCATTCTGAATTCCAAATCATCCCTTAGCCTCTAGGCACTCCTGTAAATCTGATACGATTGGATAGGTCATTAGATTATCCTATCACAAGGCAAGAAACCGATCCAGTCCTGTCAGATCTACAGGAGTGCCTAGAGAGTAAGGGCTAGGTTGTTTTAGAATTCAACAGCCAACTGTACAGGTGAGGTGGATCCATTACAATATTGCTTACACCAGAGAGTGCAGGTTTTTGTTCCAGCCTGCCACTAACACACCTGATTAAAGTACTCAACTTGGTCTTCAATTCAGAGCAGCATTATTGGAATTAGGTTTGTAAATGATGGGCTTGAACAAAATTCTGTGGACACTGAAGATGTAGTATAGACAAGGGGGAGGGGCCACAATGGAACTACGCTGAATAGACCGAATATTACCTGCACTTTCATAGCACAGCTCTCCTCCCTCCATCTCCTCATCTTCCATTTTGGAGGTGGCATTCGACTTCTTGCTTTCTTTGCCCAAGACCTTGGTTTCACAGTCATCCTCTTCCATTGAATCACTCGCATCCTCCTCTTCCTCCGAGCAATGACCAGAGTCTCTTGGTTTGACATCACCCTTTTCCACTGCACCGTCTTCATCTTCTTCCCCCTCAGAATCACTCTCCTCTCCTTCACTCTCCTGCTCTCCCTTCACCCCTTCTCCCTCCTCCTCACTCATTTCCAGCTCATCCTCACTGTCTGCAAAGGCAGGTACCTCTACCACTGGCTCTTTCTCTGCTTTCCTTTCCTCCATCTTCTGTCTCTTCACCGGAGGGGCGGTCTTTATTCCTTGATTCTCTTTTGGTTCAGTGTTGTCCTTTGCCTCTTTCTTCAAAACTGTTTCTTCTTCTTCTCTTTTGTTTCCCCCCTCATTATCTTCCTCATCCTCTTCTTCAGACTCTCCTTCCTCATCCCCCTCTTCTTCACTGCTACCCTCGCTGTCATCATCATCGTCATCATCTTCCTCTTCAGTGAAGACAGCCTTCCTCCGCTCTCTCTGTGTCTCAGGGTCCCAGACTCGGCTCTCCTGTGGTCCTGACGTCAGCCTGTGAGACAAGATGGAGACCAACACAAGTCAGAGGCAAAAATTGATATAATTTTCTATATGCCTGTATTTAACGGCCCACTTTCTATTTAGTAAAAGAACAAAACGGCAGCCACTTGGTTTGCTATAAAGCTAAGGAATAGGACTGGAGAAATGTAGCGACTCTCAAATTACAAGGACTGACAGTCCATGAGATTAAAATGACGATGAGGTTCTCTTTTAACAATACGTTTATAACAGATTTTAACAATGATTTTAGGGCTGTGTCTCAAATGATTCCATAGTGGCCACAAAAGTAGTACACAATATATGGGAATAGCGTATCATTTGAGATTTCCAAGACATTGTGCGAGCGTCACTGTGCACTCACCCGTTCTCCTCCTCCTCCTCCTCCACTTCCCCGGGGGTCAGGGCAGCCGCCCCTGTGAACAGTGACACTTTGCTGGCGGCCATCTTGGCATCCAGGGTGGTGTGTGTACCGATGAGGGATTGGACCAACTCTGTGGTGGGACGGACCTCCTCCTGGTGGACACGGAACAGAAATAACTGATTATAGGAGCGTGTGCACACACATTATCTAGATCATCTGCACATGATCTAGGTTCAGGGGAGAGGGAATTTACAACGGCCCATGACACTTTCGGTTTAGTGTACTCATTCACAACAGTCTCAAGCCATTGTATATAACAGGAGTCAATTACATTCAGGAGCTCTTCCATATCACATCCATCATATGTATTGAACTACCTGACTTTGACCAGTAAAAATACATAGTATTTTCCTTTTCTGTGTCTTACTGAACATGGCCCAGGGGTTGGAACTGACCTGTTCCTGATTGACGTGGCCGCCGGGCAGGTCAATGTAGACTGCGTCCTTATCGTACACGACCCCCCCGACCCCCGCCATGGGAGCGTAGAGCAGCCGCTCCTTCTCGTTCAGCGCCCTCTTCTTCTGCGCCTCAGGCAGACCGCAGGGGTCTGGCAGGAAGCTGATGTCTGCCACCGCAAAGTCCCCCACACCTGCAGAGGGTGCCACCATGTGTTAGGTTTCAAACCAAATAGCCCAATGTTAGGACAATACAGCTTTCCGAATCAATGTTTTCAAAACCCCATCTTTGTACAATTGAGATAAAATCTCTGTTCAGAGGTGTGTAGGAGTGAAACATTGCCCAAATACACCACCGCAGTAACCACATGCTATGTTTATTTGCTAAATGAATTGGTGAATGTGAATAGTGCAAGTCAATATGTACTAGCTTTGCGAGTACTGATACAGTATTCAATTAATCTCTTCTCTACAAGTCAGTGTTCCTCAAAAGGGCTCAGATTCTTATTTGCTCTTAACCCAATGAGCGTACTTACCAGGGATATGGACCTGGCCTTTATTCTTCAAGTATGTCCCCCTCAGGTAGCCATAGAGAGATACAGTACGATCACACTTGGGGTCCACCCTCACCATCTCGGGGTCGGTCAAATCCTCCATGCTGTGTAGATGACGAGTGTGAATGAGGAACAGTGAAGGGGATCAGTTAAACAAAAAACAAATTAACAGGGAGTGAAAATGCAAGCAGGGTGCTGGGACCCATTGCTCGCAGGCATGCAAGTGTGCACAATTACACACACAATAACCATACATGTCACCATTCAACTGCATCATAGCATTCACAGAACAAGCATAGCAACATACAGAACACATCATTTGCCCAAAAGCCAGACAGGTAAGAATACAATAGTCTGGGCACTCAAAGCCGAGCATCGAGGTACTGCTTCTCCCTGGTAGTTAATTGATTTGATCCATGTCACTTTCCCTACGCTGAATCAGTCCTGGCTACATAATGTATGTTCCATTACAAACACATCGCTCTAAGAGGTCTGGACACTCACCGGTCGGCCACGACGTAGGGATGAGATTGCTGCCACACCAGCGGGCGGAACTTCATGACGGAGATGAAGCGGCCCAGGTTCTTGACCTCCTGGATCTGGTACTCTCCGTACACCATACCGGACAGGTAGAATAGTTTGGCACCCTGGGGGAAACAAAGAGGGAATGTGGAACACTCTTCAGGAAAGGAACTTGTGGTGGATTAGGTTCAGAGAAAGACCGTATGCCATGTTGATGAGATTGTGATGACCTTTATAACTATATTATACACATTCACAACATGCAAGCTCTGACAGATTGTGTACACGTTAAACGTCTTATCAAGACAAACCTAAGAAAATCACAAGTCAACTTGTCACTTCCATAGCACAAGAGAAAAACGCTGAGTTTCAGGATGTATGAAGGGGATATGTAGGGTTGGCACAGACTGGCCAACTCTGCTAATTTACCTCCAAGGTTTATCTAGCACATCATAAATATCTCAGCTCTTGCCAAGAAAGAATAAGACAATGAAATATGAAATGTGCTAGCTATAGATCGTATATGGGTAGTTACAGTATGGTGTTCAGTTGTTGTTACTTTTGGTATTATCCATGCTTTGTACAGTTTGAATATCTTTGTGAAAACCAATAAAAACACTTTGCAAAAAAAAAAAGTCAAACCAACTCAATCATCAAGTTTGCTGACGACGCGACGGTGATAGGCCTGATCACCGACAACGACGAGAAAGCCTACAGGGAGGAGGTTAGAGCCCTGGCAGAGTGGTGCCAGGACAATAATCTCTCCCTCAACCTCAGCAAAACCAAGGAGGTGATCGTAGACTACAGGACTGCTGAAGAGGTTTGGCATGGCCCCTCAGATCCTCAGGGACCTTTACAGGTGTACCATTGAGAGCATTCTGTCTGGCTGCATCACCACCTGGTACGGCAACTACCAGGTCTGAACCGCAAGACTCTACAGAGGGTGGTGAAGACTGCCCAGTCATGCAGGTAGAAGGACATCTACACCAGGCGGTCTCTGAGGAAGCCCGGAAGATCGCCAAGGATTCCAGCCACACCAGCCATGGACTGCTCTCTCTGCTACCGTCCGGCAGGCGGTACCTGAGCATCAGGTCTCGGACGAACAGGTTCCGAGACAGCTTCTACCTCCAGTCCATAAGACTGTTGAGCAGCTAACCCTAAGCTGTCTACCTGCACAGACCCGTCTACCTGTACTCACCTGCACCTTAAGATAATATTTGCACTGACTCTTTTCACAGCTGCATTTGAAGAGACTATTTGCACTGACTCACTCACCCTTATATACACACACACACACAATTGCTAATACTATTTATGGTGTGAAGCCAAAGATAAAGTCTCTCATTCTAATTCGGTGCTTACCTGGTAGACCTCGGTCCAAAAGCGGTGTTTGAGCCGCTTCTTGGTCTTGCGCAGGGCCTTGTTATTGCGGAACGAGTCCAGGTGGGTGAGCACGCCCATGATGCGCGGGAAGCCGTGCACCTGGCAGATGTTGAGAAACTCAAAGGTCTCCATCTCAAAGCCGAAGCTGGCGTCAATGAGCATCAGCACCTGGTGGACCACAGGGATGTCAGTCTTTATCTCACTGATATAATAATATTATAATAAGCCATTTAGCAGACGCTTTTATCCAAAGCGACTTACAGTCGTGCGTGCATACATTTTTGTGTATGGGTGGTCCCGGGGATCGAACCCACTACCTTGGCGTTACAAGCGCCGTGCTCTACCAGCTGAGCTACAGAGGACCATCAAGTCAGGTCTATTTTTATTGTCTGGTAGGGAAATCTGGATTCAATTCAATTGTCACAGATATGTGCATCTCAAATGTCACCCTACTCGCTATATATGGCACTACTTTTGACCAGAGCCCTATGGGCCCTGGTCAAAAGTAATGTACTACATAGGGAATAGGATGTCATTTGGGACGCATCCATAGTGTTTATGCCAACACTGCATTTTCGTAGTGTGATAAAATATACTAAAAAGTCAACAATAAGGCATCAAAACAGACATTACTCCAATATTATAAGAAGTTTAAAAAAAAACGCTAACATTAAAGTTTACGGTGGGCCTCCTGTAGCTCAGTTGGTAGAGCATGGCGCTTGCAACGCCAGTGTTGTGGGTTCGTTTCCCACGGGGCCAGTATGAAAAATGTATGCACTCACTAAACTGTAAGTCGCTCTGGATAAGAGCATCTGCTAAATGACTAAAATGTAAGTACATTTCTATCTAGTTTTTATCACTTTAAAATTCGGTCATTTTGGCTTTAACTTACCAGGTCAGCAACCTTTGCCAAGTCAATCATTGTATTGATGTCATTGCTACACTCGACAAAGGTAAGACGCCTCTTCTTTCCTGAAAGGAAAATTAAGAAATTAAGATTGTGGTGGGGCGGCGTTAGCACACAAGGAAAACAACACATTAAATTACAGCCCTGTGGTCATGCAGGGTGGTATTCACTAGGAACTAAACAGAAGCAAACGTGACAAAACGGGGAGGGACTACCTTAACTTGTCCAAGAAGAAGTGCTTTCTGTTGCAAAATGCTTTGCTATGGTGTGCACTAATGAATACGACCCAAGCTCAACTCACCAGAGACTATGGTCACAGGCCCGCAGATGTCCCCTAGTTTCTGCCGCGTGAAGTTTTTGATCAGACAGCGGATGAGGGTGCTCTTGCCCACCTTGGGGGGTCCTACCACCACCACCACTATCGGGGGAGGCTCCAGAGGGGTGCGGTCCACCAGGGGTATGTGATGTTTCTTGGCCTTTAGGTCCTGGGCTCTGGGAGAAGGGGAAAGAACAGTGTTTATAGTTTCCTACAATGTTGAACTGTGTCTGTCTGCAGTTGTTATGCTGCCTCCTCTACACTGCTTTTCTAAATCTCAATGTCTGTCTGAAACGCTCAAGATACATTAACAGTATTCAGTCCTAAGGTTGTTTCTATAAACTTGTAAAACCACAGATTAGTGTCACAGTAACTAAAATACATACAACAAAATACTATGTAAACCTTGTGAAACAAAACTAAATCAATGCTAAAAACGCAAACATTAAAGTTTAGGGTGGGATGATTTTTCATGTAGTGTAGTATAATGGGGCATGTATACGAATGCTGCTGACCTGTGGAAGGTTTTGGCCATGCGCACTGCTGACTGGACAGCAAACGCTTTGGGGTTCCTCTTGCGTTCGTCATCTCCGGCTGGGGTTCCCAGCTGCTTCCTGCTCTTCTTCCTCTCTGCCTTGGGCCCGCTGTGCTTCTGCTGGTGCCGCTTCTGTTCCTTCTTTGGCTCCTTCCCCTCCATCTTCTCCTATCTGACAATCACACACACGTCAGAAACTGAAGCTTGAAGGATCAAATGTAGCTTTGCCTAAGGCACATCCCACTTAATTAGGTGTTTCACGTAACAATAATTGTGATAATTCCAACTACCTCCCTGTATGCGAGTGTACTAGCTAGTCTCTCAAGAAACTTGCCCATAATGGTTGCAGTGCATTTGCTAGTAACAACAGGATCACTCTACTGAAATAAGTATCAGTAAGAGGTGATGGTTTTTTCTGACAATATAAAAGTAACTGCATCAACTTGGTCTATGCTACACAATGTTCCTACACATTGTACAAGCATTTTCCACAGCTAGCATCATAGCTAGTAGGGCCGGGACGATACCAGTATAGCGATACTCGTTAGTATCGTAGCAAGAAACAAAACTGATTTAAATTCTTTAGGAAAACAGTCCTAATGTTGGAAACAAACATCATTATGTTGTCATCCAGAGTCATTTTATTTATTTTCCAAGCTATAGCACACTATTTTACATAGAGCAGGTTTTTTAAAAGGACCAAATAGTTATTTGCTTTGTATTTTCATTTTTGACATGGAAACAAATATTGAGATACTGGTATCGTCCCAGCCCTAATAGCTAGTGGGTGTTTTGGGAGCACCACTACCTTCAATCAACTAACCACTATCATAAATTGTTTGCCTCATTTGTCGACCATTACGTCAGTCGTCTTCATGTTTGTATTACGACATTTACTCATCAACAAGTGTTGATGAGTCTCTTTTTGTACTTCTTAAAGAAAACCTGACTGTTATTACACTAACTGCATGTCTAGCTAGCTAGCTACCATGCAAACAGATTTAGCTTGGAGCTCATTGTAAGCTACAGTTTGTACGCCAGATAATGCGATATAACTTAATAATACGTTTCCATTACTGGGCATTACAGGTTAGCTTAGACAAAAGCCATAGATTTTTCAACTTACCTGTTCTTGGCGATACTTCTTTCACCAAATCGAGAACGAAGAAAGTATCTTAAAAATGTCAGTGTCCGGTTGCAGGTGGTTCTCCAAAAACCAGAGAATATTCAGAAAGATATTACATCCATGTTTTGTATCGAGTGAGAAATGCCTCTTGCATGTGTGTACATCTGTTTTGGTCGCAATGTGTGATGCGCTGCCATCTACTTCTACAAGTGGCCGCGGCACATAGAAATGACTAGTTCCTGCAAAGATGTTAGGAAATGCAAGATGTCTGGCAGCTAAAATGGCGAGGAAACTCCTCACTCGGTGCAAAACATGGATTTATTATCTTTCTGAATAGTCTCTGGTTTTTGAAGAACCACCTGCAACTGAACACAGACTTTCTAGGATGCTTTCTTCATTCTCGATTCGGTGAAAAAAGTATTGTTAAGAAAAATCTGACTATGGCAAAGTTTTGTATAAGCTAACCTGTAACGCCCAGTAATGGAAACTTATTATTAAGAGATCATATAATATGGCGTACAAATTGTAGCCAATTGATGCCAAGTACCCCAACTCCTTCACGTAGTTGAGAGCAGACTATAGTTTTTTTTATGAACCTATGTGCGTTCTCTGTTGTTGCGTGCCTTTCTTTGTTTGCTGAAAACAAAACATTTTAATAAAACGTTAATCAAATACAACCACTTACTGTTTCCTCATTGCTGTTGCTCTAAGAAGGCAACTCAGTGTGAATGCACATGTGCCAATTGAATCTTAACAAGGAAAAAGTTGGTGGTTGTATTTGATTAACGTTTTATAAAAATGTATGGATTTCAGCAAACTAAGAAAGGCCCGCAACAGAGGACAAACATAGGTACACGGTAATGGTTTAAGAATGTACATTTTTGAAGTATTGACGCATAGCAACTCAAAAGGAGTCGGAGGTTCATTTCAAAAACTCTAGTCTGTTCTCAACCAGCGGGCAGATGGAGCCATTATTCATTTTACGTCATTTGTCAACTGCGTCCAACTGGAATCTATGCAGCCGACTTGTTTACACCGAGTTGCACTGGAGTCGGAACGCCATCATGGTTAGATTAAGACACCACAGAGCCGGCGAGAAATATGGGTTGGAAAACATACCTCAATGCAGGGATGGGTTAACCTCACCTTAAACCCTAGCCTAGAATGTTGTAAGTTTAGCAAATTTGTAAGATATAATACGAATTGTAATTCGTAATATGTCATACACACAAAAAGCTTATTTCTCTCAAATTGTGTGCACTAATTTATTCGCATCCCTGTTAGTGAGCATTTCTCCTTTGCCAAGATAATCCATCCACCTGACAGATGTGGCATATCAAGAAGCTGATTAAACAGCATGATCATTACACAGGTGCACCTTGTGCTGGAGTAAATAAAAGGCCACTAAAATGTGCAGTTGTCACATAGCACAATGCCACAAATGTCTCAAGTTTTGAGGGAGCGTGCAATTGGCATGCTGACTGCAGCAATTTTCACCAGAGCAGTTGCCAGATAATTTAATGTTAATTTCTCTACCATAACCCGCCTCCAACATTGTTTTAGAGAATTTGGCAGTACGTCCAACCGGCCTCACAAACGCAGACCACGTGTAACCACGCCAGCCCAGGACCTCCACATGCGGCCTCTTCACCTGCAGGATCGTCTGAGCCCAGCCACCAGGACAGCTGATGAAACTGAGGAGTATTTCTGTCTGTAATAAAGCCCTTTTGTGGGGAAAAACTCATTCTGATTGGCTCGGCCTGGTTCCCCAGTGGGTGGCCCTGGCTCCCAAGTGGGTGGGCCTATGCCATCCCAGGCCCACCCATGGCTGAGCCCCTGCCCAGTAATGTGAAATCCATAGATTAGGGCCTAATGAAATTATTTCAATTGACTGATTTTCTTATATGAACTGTAACTCAGTAAAATCGTTGAAATTGTTGCATGTTGACATTATATTTTTGTTCAGTATACATGGAGTGTGTCGCATTTACATACAGAATAATACGAATTGCTCTGAGACCAGGTTTCTGGTTGAGGTACTTGACAAAGCTAATTGCAACGTATGAAGGCAGGGAGAAATAAAGCCACATTACCTGTGAGAAAGCTACTTCCAACGACTTGATTTCCAGTCAGTTAATGAAATGCATTTGTTTACTTCATCTGGATAAATACAATAGTTGCAAAACAAACGTGTTTCCAACTTTCTCACGTGTGTAATGCAAATCCGGAAGTAATGGCCATCTGTATTTCCAGTCGTATAGGAAACATCACACCAATTTAAACGTTCCGCCTCCAAAAACGTTCCGCTGTAGTCTAATCGCTGCACAAATATATCTACCAAAACTATTAATGACAAAGGAAGACTGATTTAAAAGCTTTCTCCTAAATTAGATGGGAGTCACATGCTACTTACCGCACATTTGACTCAAATTACTGCGGGTATGGTATGGTTGTCCTATTTCATTGTCAATTATTAGAGAATCAATTATCAAAACAGCAGTTCACATAAAGCAGGTGTTTATTTTGAATAAATACAATAAATAGTGATAAAATATGTAAAATAAATTGTCAATGTATTATTCTACTTATATTATAGACCATGTATAGCCAATAAATATGTGTTTTTCTTAACTGACTCGCCTGGTTAAATACATGTAAATATATATTTATATATATAGATTAAGCCTATATTATAGTAGTAACTTACCTCCCTACATAACAGCACAGCAGCTATTACTGTAACAGTCCTATTGTACATGGCGAATACATTCAGGTCTGCCTTAATGTTGCCGAACTCATTCTGGGATTGATTATAAGTACATCGACATAATAAAATTGTTCGTTATTTGTTCAATTTAAACAGTCCCGGAATAGCACTAATTCTCACAAGAGCTAGACCTATTATGTGATACTCCAGGCCAAACCTGGAGTGTTGGCAACCCTCGCCATTGAAGACTTAGAAAATGGCAGGGGTGTTTACTGGTCCTGCCACTGAACTCTACTCCGTCTACATCTGCCCAAAGATGTCTTCCACACACTGGGAAGATAGTTCAGGTAGTGGGGCTTCTTTCGTAGCATCAAAGAGCCCTGAGGGACTTGAGTACTCATCTGAGACTTCCCTGTACAGGAAACCCTGGTCTGTGGGTGAGGGATTCTCAAGTCCTATGTCCCAGCAGGCTGAGTCCGGTGTGGCAGGGAAAACGGAGGATGGGTCAAAGGTGCTGTTGGCATGAACGGACTGGAGTCCACCGTTGGCGTGCTGGGGATGAAGAAGTCCAGACGGAGGTGAGTAGCGGAAGGCCTGGCCCTCGCCCTGGGAGCAGAATGTGAACTCCTGGGCAACGTTCCACCATTGAGCTTCTGGCAAAGCACCTGGAGAGCTAGTGCCCAGGAGCCTGTGTCTCACTCCCACACTGAATGAGGGACTGCTGTATCCGGCATCCCCCGGAGAGAGCGGGAAAGAAGGGGGACAAGATGAGGAACCGTAGATGCAGTCCTCCCCTCCCTCCTCATGCATCTGGCTGTGGCTCAGCGGCTGGTAATGAGAGACTTTCTCTATGTCGACCTGGCGGGTCACATCTTTGATCCCATGGAGAAGTGTGGAGAAAGGTTGTGTAGGTAGAAAGGGACTGGGGATAAGGTGAGCTGACTCTGGCTGCGGGGAGAGTCTGTGGCCCCTGTGCTTCAGGGTTCTGGCTCTCCTGTTCTGAAACCACACCTGCAACAGATAGGGATAGCTACATGAGAATTTGCTTTTTACAATGTAATTGAATAGGAAAGGTGTGTGCGTGTGTGTGCGTGCGTGTGTGCAACCACTTACCTGAATGCGGGATTCTGGTAGGCCAGTGGCCTGGGATATGCGCTCCCTCACAGCAATGCTTGGGTAGGGATCAACATCAAAAGCCACCTGCAGAAGCTCCAGGTGCTCTTTGGTGAAGCTAGTTCTCTTCCTGCGCCCCATGGTCCTAGCACCCATCTGTGCGGAGTTGTCTTGACCTGCAGAACAGCACCAATGTTACTCACATTGACTTAGATATTGTATTTTGAATAATAGAACGAAATGGCCACTACAGCTCTAAATACCTCTGGCATCCCAATGATTACATCAAGCTGGGAGCCAATGGCAATGGGACAAAGGGAAGTGCATCAGGGAGGGAAATATCCTCTTCCTCACTGCCCAACCATCTCCTACTGGTAATAGATGCACACTTCAAACAATACAAAGAGATAACAAACAAAACAAACACACACAAAAGATAAAGGACGAATGAATCACAAGTATATAAGACAAACAGTGTAAAGTATAAAACAACATGTCAAGACAGTTAATACAGTAAATACATACAATTCACTTAGGACAGTTCACATGTTAAGTATGTAATAATACGAATAGACAGAAACACAAACACTTGGATAGTCCGAATACTATGTCATAATATCAACAAACTATCTATTGATAAGCAACTGCTTGCTAAGGTTACGATTAGGGTTAGGTTTAGAATAAGGGTTAGGGTAAGGGTTAAGTTTAGGGTTAGGATAAGGGTTAAGGTTAGGGCTAGGGTTAGGGTTAGTAGATAGTTAGATGGACTATCCAAATAAAGTCTTACCAACCACATAGATACAATCAGGTTTGCCTTGTTGCATGTAACTAGACTATATAAATATATCAGAGAATGTAAGTAAAAACAGCACAACTGTGATCTTAAAAGTAAAAAATATATTTAAAAAAAAAGGCAAAATCCAGAAGCCCAAAATCCATTGATTTTGTCCTCACCAATGCTGCAGTCCATCAACATTTCTCTGTTGTTTAGCTCTGTGTTTGGTTGCTCTAGTCTTGGTCTAGTCCTCAGTCTCTGTGACTGACGAACTTGTGGATCTAAGAAATGTTTCTTGCTAGAGAACTCTGATGCTCTAACACTGGAGATCAGCTGTGCTGTTTTTATACCAAACTCCAAAGAGGAAGGTGGAATAGTGGGGTGTGGTGTTTCATTTGAAGTCAATATGTTTTCATCTCTTAAGGAGGTCATTTACAACACATTTCCCCCCACCCCTGCCCTAATTGCCTTAACCATGTGACACACGTACAGAATTAACACATACCACACCCTCTCCTCAAAACAATCATTGCATCATTAATGTGTTTGATTTCAGGTAGTGTCCACACATTTACAGCTCATTGACTTTATGAAAGAGAAAATTAAACAGATTAAAACAGCTAACAAGTGTGAATGGAACTTTTCTTTTCAAAGTATATGGTGCCTTTTTATTTCGAGCCAATTTTAATCTTGACTTGATCATTTGGTGTGTAGAGCATGTACGGTATGCAAAGAATGGTTAGAAATACAGTACCAGTCAAAAGTTTGGACACACCTACACATTCAAGGGTTTTTCTTTATTTTTACTACTTTCTACATTGTAGAATAATAGTGAAGACATCAAAACTATGAAATGACACATATGGAATCATGCAGTAACCAAAAAAGTGTTAAACAAATCAAATTATATTTTAGATTTTAGATTATTCAAATAGCCACCTTTTGCCTTGATGACAGCTTTGCACTCTTGGCATTCTCTCAACCAACTTCATGAGGTAGTCACCTGGAAAGCATTTCAATTAACAGGTGTGCCTTCTTAAAAGTTAATTGGTGGAATTTATTTCCTTCTTATTGCGTTTGAGCCAATCAGTTGTGTTGTGACAAGATAGGGGGGGTATACAGAAGATAGCCCTATTTGGTAAAATACCAAGTCCATATTATGGCAAGAACAGCTCAAATAAGCAAAGAGAAATGACAGTCCATCATTACTTTAAGACATGAAGGTCAGTCAATACGGAACATTTCAAGAACTTTGAAAGTATGTGTTATTTCATAGTTTTGATGTCTTCACTATTATTCTACAATGTAGAAAATCGTAAAAAATTAAGAAAAACCCTTGAATGAGTAGGTGTGTCCTAACTTTTGACGCATGATGTATATTTGATTGAAAACATATCAAAATGAGGATCAATATCTGTGTGTTCCAGAACCTGAATGAATTCACAATCAGAATTCATTTTTAAACATATGCACAATGGTAAACAAGTCAATGTCATAAACAACAAATACATTTATAAAACAAATTCAGGAATTGAGTTCATTGAAAACATTTTGTTTTACTGAAGTACAATTGTCATTAATACAAACTATAGTAATTGTGATATAAAAGGAGGGCAAACTTGTTTCATGTGGCTATTAGTTATTGATTGTAACAGAAAAATTACAGAATATGGGTTTGTGAAATTGTTTTGGACAGATACATGTGCATATGTCTACTTTATATTTACTGACCTCACTTCTATGTATAATTCATTATATTAAAGTTTAATAAAATTCACAAATCATATGAACATGTTGTAAACCTTTTTGATACATTTCCAGTAGCCAGATGACAGCAATTGAAGATAGACAATTATCACCTCACAAGAGTTGTAATGCGACCTGGATTTGAACCCTATTGATTAGAGACCCTATCAATCACATTTTAATTACAGCTATTATCAATCACATGTTGCATTGTGTGTGCCAGAAAAGGGGGCCATTTGAGGTGTTATATAGCCTAAATAGCCTAGTGTATTCTTTAATGTTTTGGGAGTAACCTTAATACTTAAAGCATTAAACACACCTATAAACTCACTGCCAATAGGTACTTATCACAGTGGTAGAACAAAAGCCGTACCTGCTGCGTGCCGCCCCATAGCGACGAACCTACGGTTTCTACTTGTAGAATAGTCGCCAACAACTTCACTTTGAGCCAATCAGAGGGCACGATCCCCCACGCGGGGGAGCCAACACAAAAAGTTAAAACGGAGGGCATTTTCTACATCCACGGATGAGCCAGTCACACTTCATATGCAATGTAGGCTATGGGATGGTAGCTGGGTCACTGCCTCATGACTTTTGTAGAACGTATATATTTTTTATGTTTTTGTATTCTATCAAAAAAAGAACATGTTTGACTTTCAGAAAAACATATTGGTCAATCTCAATAAATTTGGAGCCTAAATTAGCCATAGCTCTGTGAGTGAGCGATATTGAGCTAGCATAATGGTGAACACTTGAACATAATTTTTACTTCAATAACATATTTTAAAAAAAAATTCTCTATAATTTAGCCTAGCAGGGTGTATGAGTGGGACATACAAACAACATGAAACATGGAAAAATAGATACAACTGAGTGTTTGTATTTATTTAGCTTTGCACCATTATTTTCACACCAAATAAATGAGGACACTTCCTGAATGTGGTGTCATTGTAAAGGGGTTGTTTTCTTAATTGGAGAACAACAAACTAACAGGGTGGAAAGTGATATCATGGACACACAGATAATCTTAAATAAAATAATAATAAATACCCTGTACATGTGACTATTAAACTGAATATCGGAACTAAATACTTCCTCCAAGCTAGCAAACCACTGTGGCTAGTATTGACATTATAATTACATCATTACATTAGCTATTTTTCATGAAAAACTGCCTGTGTTAGCTGCCGAGTTAGTGGTGTCCTTTATGTTGTGTTAGCTTGCGAATATGCTAACGTTAGCTAGCTAGCTAAACATTTGGCTATGGACTGGCAGTGTGGGATTATGGAGAGTGACTTTAATTGTTTCTTCGTCATCTTGCTAGGTAGTTATCTAGCTGTTGCCATCTGGCTAGTATAAACAAGGTTTTCTACAAAATAGCAACATTAGCGCAATCTAAACCTACACACAGAGACATGCATTGCCAAACAACGCTAGTACCACCTCCTGGTTTGGCGTATTTTAACAAGGTGGCTGACCAATTCAAGGTCTTTGTTGTGTGAACACAGAAGATATTGACTGCTGACACTGTTCAGGGGTGCTAAATACTGTTTAACAATCCTACTGGTGTGTCTGAGCTAAAAGTGTCACATTATCACGGAGTCATGTGGACAATTTAGCAAGTTTAGAAGATTAAGCAAGATTAGTGCAAAATGAACCCATGCATTTACCAAACATTTAATTTAAGTGATGTTTTGTGAGACCATCAGTCATTCGCATGACATTAGCATGACAAGCAGGTTGACTCACCTCATCGGTAGGTCACAGGTCACATTACTTTTGTTTTTATTCATTTTGATCTTATTACAAAACTTGTTCCAGTTATAAACATGTTCAATTGAAACCCCAAAGAGGCATAATAGTGTCCACAAGATAAGGCACTGGTAAGGAATATATAAAAGGGGGCCAAGATACATTATGTAAGACAGGAGTAAAAAGGAATAGTGAAATACATCAACATAATTTAGTTGAATTTAATGCTTATTTTGAACTACATTTTTATTCAATTTAACCAATCCTTTCTTTCAGATGTTGTTCACACCCAAAAAGAGTGGGTTTGGAAAAGTTTGGATTCATATTAATATTTTTTGTACACTTTAAATAATGACCAAGCAGTATAAACAATTTTGCAAGAAGACTGGTCAGTATCCGAACTTAAAATCTAAGCACTAGTGTTTTCAAGTTAAAAAAGTTACTTTGAAAGCTTGTTTGCCAGGATACATATGGGCTACTGTATTCATGAAATTCTAAACAAAATGAATGATCACGTAATCAAAACAGATTGATTTACTCCTGTTATTGGTGTATGATGAATCCACAAGGTTTTCCTTCTGCATTTCTTCCATCGCAACAATGCAGTACAATATTGCCATTCACCAATGAACTTCCACCTTCCTTCCTTCCTTCCTTCCTTCCTTCCTTCCTTCCTTCCTTCCTTCCTTCCTTCCTTCCTTCCTTCCTTCCTTCCTTCCTTCCTTCCTTCCTTCCTTCCTTCCTTCCTTCCTTCCTTCCTTCCTTCATTCCTTCCTTCCT
This sequence comes from Coregonus lavaretus, assembly GCF_964263955.1. Lineage (NCBI taxonomy): Eukaryota > Metazoa > Chordata > Actinopteri > Salmoniformes > Salmonidae > Coregonus > Coregonus lavaretus. The sequence goes on along the minus strand of NC_139990.1, from coordinate 62,143,083 downwards.
GTGTCTTGGTTCAACGTCGTTATGACATCATTTGAACCAGTTTTGCCCACTAGGTAAGGAGTCTGGGGTCTATTCAGTGAGGTGAAACGTTTTGAACGTTGCAGATAGAACAGTAATGGATAGAGCTAACATGATTCCATATTCTACCTGAAAGATAATCATGTCTCTCTATACAATATATTTGTATCTGAACATTCTTTAAAAAAACAATTATTACGTTTTTTCTCTATCTGAACATTCTGTAACATTGCTCCCTCCTGAACACACCCCTTGCTGTGAAACAATATTCACAATTTTCATGAGCCCTACTCTTGTGCCATCACCAGACATCAGACAAACGTATATGTGTGCGTTTGTGTCTGTGTGTGCATGTATGTCTGTGTACGTTTTTGCATATATGTAGGCCTACTAGGTCTTAATTATATAGGAATGAGAGGCACTGATACCCACCCTTGACAGTACACTCCCAAGAATATACACATGGAAATAACTGTAATCTGGCCCTATAACCACATATATAAGGTCATAGCTGGCTTTCTCTGTCTCTTTCTCTCTGTAGGTATCTTCTCTCGCCAGGAGTCTGAGTCTCTGCTGATGAACGCTTCGGAGAGATCTGGGTTACACCATAGAGATAGATAGAAGACTCATCTCTTTTGTGTTTAAAAAAAGTGTAAAGCTAATATTGCTGATTTAGTCCTGAAACCAAATATTGTGTGTCATTCATTTATTGTGGCCACTAGATGGCGTTAATAAAGTTTAAAGCCATTTACAAACCATAGCATCCAATTTAAAGAAGAAGGCAATACTCTGATCATTGGCTGATTGCTCCCAACCCAAAAGAACCCCCGGCCAGTTGACTACTTTAAAATGGTGGATGTCCATGATAAAACAAGTTATATCCATGATGATTCCTCTATCTATCTCTATAGGGTTACACCCTAAGCTACCCCACCACCTGTGGCTTCAAACACTTCCTGGTGGAGGTCATCACTACATCGGGAGGAGAGCTCCAACAGGAGTCACGTTGATTAAGAAACTGTTCCACTGACGTCAGGGGTCTATTTCAGTAATACCCCTCCACCCTCCTGACAAACATACCTGTCCTCCATGACACCTGGTGAAAGGAAATTTAAATTCTAGTTCCAGAATGGAAAACTTTCTCATTGAAAATGAATGACACTTTTCAGTTCTTACTTTGACATTTCAATTTATCTCCTGACTTGATGGAATTGAAATTGCATTTCAGCCCCCGGAAAGAGAGCACTGTCACACAAAAACAATGGAGTGAACTTATGGCCCTATTCAGTCAAAACAATGACTGGGTAAAAACATCTGTAAATCACAAACAACATTCCTGTGTGGCCACTGTAGAATTCGATAAGATATTCAATTTATGCTGAGGATAACAGATTAGTGTTTCAACAAAATATAACCTTCAATGTTTAATCTGATTCCATATTATGTTATCAAATGCAAGAGGCTTAGTCAAGACTGATGGATCTAGGCTGGTAGCAACTAGGCAGCCATCATACAATCAGATCTCCCCAAATGTAACTTATATAAATATATAGTTTACAATTACCAAAAGGCTACAATGAGCTGATACTGGTAATCAAAGTCTATCTTTATAATTGAATATATTTAGATCAGAGGATACACCATGAGTATTGACGCGTTCACATGCTAGTCGGAACTAGGAAACTCCGACTTGCAGCTAACATTTCAGAGTTTCCTTGTTCCGACTAGGATGTGAACGTGGCATAACTTTACCAATTAACCATAAGCAGTCAATAAGTATTGCTCTGAAATATGAGGAATGATATAGGCTAATGCTTCAAGTAAAAGTAATCAAAGTTTATTATTACAATGAATGCAACAAGATACAATTAATAATGTGAAATAGGCTATACCGTAGGCTAAGGTCGTCAAGGTAAAATGGAAAAAAAAGTATACGAATAATGCTGCGGTCAAAACAACTGGGAACTCGGAAATCTCTGACTTCCGACTTCAGTGCATTCAAGACAACTGGGAACTCGGATTTCCAAGTCGGAAACTCAGGCATCTATCTTGAGCTCTGACTTTCCGACCTGAAGATCCCTGACCTCATGATTTGAGCTCGTTTTTTCATAGTTCCCAGTTGTCTTGAAAACACCATTATTGGCTTGAATGGTTCCACCTCAACTAACCTCCTCCCGACCGCCTTCCCTTTTTGAAGACATTTATTTTCATTGTTAGAGTGGCCAATGGAGTATCTGGTCAATATAATGGATAATCGGTGAAATTGTTTTATTGAAATTCCATACATTTTGAAGGAAACAAATTCAAATGTGTTACAAAAATCTATACATCCTTCTAAAAAATTGTAACACAGAACATCACAAACAAACACAAAAACACAAAAACAGAAACACATAGCCTACAGGGCTTTTGCATTCAAAGACATTTGAAAAGCTTAAGAGTATCAATTGATTTCAATACCTTCTTATTCTTACAGGACATAGTATACAATGTGGCAAAGTAATTATTCAAATCTACCTTTCAAAATATTGAATAGGATGTCTTTTTCTTTAAAAATGGATTTTATGGATGTAATATTTAGCAATTATAATCAAATTCATCACATACTTTTCGTTAGTGAAGAATCTTGGACTATCAAAAATAAAAAGCTTGCAGATGGATGTCCTTACCAAATCCGAAGATCCACCTAGTCACATACACACATTGGAAAAACAAATGCTCAAGTGATTATTTCCCAGATTGTACATTTGAACATTTCTCATCAATATTTCTAATATATTTAGAAATACTTTCGTTGGACGACTAACACCTATGAGTTATTATAGTGTCCTCTATCTAGCTCGATGACTGGCACCCACTTAGCTGTCAGTGTAATATTATGACGTAGTTTCCGGTATCACGCCCGCGGCCCGACTCACCAAAAAAACAAACAGTCGAACTGGCAAGGAGCAGTCAAAAAAGGGGTCGAAAATACTCAAAACATCTACAGTAAGTTAACGTTGTGTATGAATAAACCTCCCGTCCCTGATACTGTCATGACGTTCGTATTATCAAGACAAGTAGCAAACAAACGTTTCATGATATGCTAACGTAACGTTAGATTGGCTAATAGCTAGCTACATCTGCCAGCTAGTCTAGGTAGCTAGCAACACTAATCTCTGACGTTTTGATAGCACAACACTAGTGAGACTAACGTCTATTTGTCAGATATGCCAAAGTAGTTGTCATACATATATTATCAACATAGACTAGTTTTGGTAGCTAGTGTAAACAATAAACAAGTAGCTAGCTAACTAGTGTCTGGCTGGATGGCTCGTTTTGACAGCTGTATGACGCAACGCGACAGGTGTTCAGAAGTCAAGACTCGAATGTCTCCCCCTGAATTGTTGCTAGCTAGGTCAGGGGTGTCAGAGGTCCAGTGTCTGTTTATCCGTGACTTGTCTGTTGAATATAGTCAAATGCTGACTAAGCACTTGAGCAACAATATTTTCTTCAACTGGCCATACATAGGATAACATAATGATCATCAGGACTGGCTGTGTGTATCACTCATTAATTACACTATAAAAGCATTTAAAAGTATTAGCTAGCTAGCTAGCCAATATCCCAGTTTTTTTAATCAATTGACATAAACAATTCCAGACTGTCACTGTGTGATATTTCAATCTGTGCATGTCAATACATTTGAGTAGCCTAGCTAGTACCACAAGTAAGGACATTCAAAAAGTTTTGATTAATAACTGTATGTTTGAGAAGTATCGTCTCAATCACTTTCTCTCTATTTGACAGAACCTCAAGAAGCATAGCTACTTCACTCTCCACCAGGATCACATCGTGATTGGACACAGAACTGTCTCCCCACCAATGATAGCTCTTTAGAGGGGAAATTACCCTGTCCACCACAGTCATTGGCTGAGCTGGACTTGTGGTCACAATGATGAAGAGGATCTGAGGGAGTCTTCCTCCTCAGGTGTAGGAGACGAGCACTGTCTTCTCCCATCCCCTGGACACACCCATTAATATGAACCATGGACCCAGGAGCAGTTGACAGTCCCGTCACCTTAGTCATCAAGGCCCCCAACCAGAAGTATGACGACCAGACAATAAACTGTTTTCTCAACTGGACGGTGGAGAAACTGAAGAGTCACATCTCTAATGTGTACCCAAGCAAGCCGGTAAGTGGGTACTGCCTTTTTTTTGTTTCCTCATCCCCACCATTCCATGAACTAAGTGGAGTGGATAGGGCAAGGGGAACTGTCCGCCTGGAGAGCTACTGGGTGTGCAGGCTTTTGCTCCAGCTCTGCTCTAGGCCTAACTCTCAAAGGAATAACCACAGTAAAAGTATCTGCAAAGTATACTGAACAAAAATATAAACGCAACATGCAACAATTTCAAAGATTGTACTGAGTTACAGTTCATATAATCAGTCAATTGAAATAAATGCATTAGGCCCTAATCTATGGATTTCACATGATTGGGAATACAGATACCTTTTTTATTTTTTTAAGTAAGGGCGTGGATCAGAAAACCAGTCAGTATCTGGTGTGACCACCATTTGCCTCATGCAGTGCGACACATCTCCTTCGCATAGAGTTGATCAGGCTGTTGATTATGGCCTGTGGAATGTTGTCCCACTCTTCAATGGCTGTGCGAAGTTGCTGGATATTGGTGGGAACTGGAACATGCTGTAATACACGTCGATCCAGAGCATCCCAAACATGCTCAATGGGTGACATGTCTGGTGAGTATGCAGGCCATGGAAGAACTGGGACATTTTTTAGCTTCCAGGAATTGTGTATAGATCCTTGGAACATGGTGTTGTGCATTATCATGCTGAAACATGAGGTGATGGTGACGGATGAATGGCACAACAATGGGCCTCAGGATCTCGACACGGTATCTCTGTGCATTCAAATGGCCATCGATAAAATGCAATTGTGTTCATTGTACGTAGCTTATGCCTGCCCATACCATAACCCCACCGCCACCATGGGGCACTCTGTTCACAACGTTGACATCAGCAAACCGCTCACCCACACGACGCCATACACATGGTCTGCGGTTGTAAGGCCGGTTGGACGTACTGCCAACTTCTCTAAAACGATGTTGGAGGCGGCTTATGGTACAGAAATTAACATTACATTCTCTGGCAACAGCTCTGGTGGACATTCCTGCAGTCAGCATGCCAATTGCACGCTCCCTCATAACTTGAGACATCTGTGGCATTGTGTTGTGCAACAAAACTGCACATTTTAGAGTGACCTTTAATTGTCCCCAGCACAAGGTGCACCTGTGTAATGATCATGCTGTTTAATTAGCTTCTTGATATGCCACACTTGTCAGGTGGATGGATTATCTTGGCAAAGGAGAAATGCTCACAAATAGGGATGTAAACTAATTTCTGCACAAAATTTGAGCAAAATAATATTTTTGTGTGTATGGAACATTTCTGGTATCTTTTATTTCAGCTCATGAAGCATCGGACCAACACTTTACATGTTGCGCTTATATTTTTGTTCAGTATAGTATTGAAGTAGACTTACTTCTCTAGAATTTGAGGAAGAAACAAGCCCAGATTTTTCATGTTATACACTTGTGAGGTAATTGTAATTGGGCTATTCATCTTAGCATTTTATATAACCAAAGGAGGCTATAGACAGAGTCTCATTGTTTTCTAGCTGAGCTCCATAAACCTGAAGAGATATCACAGCTGTTGAGTAAATCTCAAAAGTGGACATCCACGGGGGAAAGCAGAACAACACTGTAACCACAGCAACAAACCAAGCATCCTAAATGAAGGGATTAGTTCATGGTTATTATCTTAATAGTTCAGTTACAAGGGTAAGGTTTTCCACAATGAATGACACAGTGTGTTCTCTGCCACATAGTTTATTTGTGAGCACTATCTTGCTGCGCCTTGACCACAAAAACAAAACAGAAACACATCTATCACTTCTGAACATAGACTACATTTTTGGGATTTGAAATGTTTGCTTTTACATGTACATAGGTCTACATTTACATACATCATGTGAAACAATTATGTAAGGCATTGTCTTGTGACGCTGCAGGCATGCATTCCGGTGTGTAATCTACCCTAATGTAATCTAATCTGAAAATGCTTAATCTCTTCTGGAACACAAACTAGGTTTCCATCCAATTGGCGCCAGATTTTCATGCAAATATTCTAAAATCTACATTAAAAACAATATGCACATTTTCCAACCAGAGATGTTTCCAGTGCGTGATGACCTAGTGCACATACAAATATATTTAGCGGTTAAATTCCCATGTACCGAATTAAAAAAACAAACAAGTTAAATGTGTTTCCATTGCATTTTCAACTCTACTGATGGTTTTCTCACAAAAAATGTTGCGTTATATAGCGAATGTGCCCACTCTGGTATTGGCACGTGCGCTCTAGCCAACAGAGCAAGCGCACGTGTACGTATAGCCTACTTGATGTGATTATTATGGAAAAAAAGAGCGAGATTATTTAGATTTTTCAAACGGAAGCCAACCATTGATTATCATGTCACCAGAATAAGACCCTCAATATTTATTGGAAAGGAGCATTAAGCTCATCACCTTGCACTTTAATCACCCTGTGAAGTTCATCATAACCTATTTAATCTGTAGCCTAATAAACTGCATGCTTTCCCGACGAGTCATAGTGGGATGACCACACATGTCATCGCGTGACTCCAAGTTTACTTTGATATGTTGGTTATTATATCAATATTTGCGCATAAAAGCATTTCCATCGACGTTAAGCCTTAATTCATTTTACAGACACAAAAAGATCCCACCTTGTCTAGCGTATTTTGTTTTGTCGGAATTTGGAAAGTTTACCCAAAAACGTTCTGTTTCCATCAGGCCTGTCATTACATGTTTTATCCGACATGTACTTTACTCGCATAGAAATGTTGGATGGAAACCTGGTGATTTGAGGAATGCTTATCTCACCCCACACCTTCATATTATCCCACACCATGTTTTCTCTAAAGACAGCTGATTCCTCCCAGGTACAAAGCCTATTCTGTTACTGATGTCATGTACTGTCACTGTATCAGATTAGTGAAACATTTAGGTCTATGGTTACAATAGTACTTCTGTATTAATAAACATACATACAGTGGGGAGAACAAGTATTTGATACACTGCCGATTTTGCAGGTTTTCCTACTTACAAAGCATGTAGAGGTCTGTAATTTTTATCATAGGTACACTTCAACTGTGAGAGACGGAATCTAAAACAAAAATCCAGAAAATCACATTGTTTGATTTTTAAGTAATTAATTTGCATTTTATTGCATGACATAAGTATTTGATCACCTACCAACCAGTAAGAATTCCGTCTCTCACAGACCTGTTAGTTTTTCTTTAAGAAGCCCTCCTGTTCTCCACTCATTACCTGTATTAACTGCACCTGTTTGAACTCGTTACCTGTATAAAAGACACCTGTCCACACACTCAATCAAACAGACTCCAACCTCTCCACAATGGCCAAGACCAGAGAGCTGTGTAAGGACATCAGGGATAAAATTGTAGACCTGCACAAGGCTGGGATGGGCTACAGGACAATAGGCAAGCAGCTTGGTGAGAAGGCAACAACTGTTGGCGCAATTATTAGAAAATGGAAGAAGTTCAAGATGACGGTCAATCACCCTCAGTCTGGGGCTCCATGCAAGATCTCACCTCGTGGGGCATCAATGATCATGAGGAAGGTGAGGGATCAGCCCAGAACTACACGGCAGGACCTGGTCAATGACCTGAAGAGAGCTGGGACCACAGTCTCAAAGAAAACCATTAGTAACACACTACGCTGTCATGGATTAAAATCCTGCAGCGCACGCAAGGTCCCCCTGCTCAAGCCAGCGCATCTCCAGGCCCGTTTGAAGTTTGCCAATGACCATCTGAATGATCCAGAGGAGGAATGGGAGAAGGTCAGGTGGTCTGATGAGACAAAAATAGAGCTTTTTGGTCTAAACTCCACTCGCCGTGTTTGGAGGAAGAAGAAGGATGAGTACAACCCCAAGAACACCATCCCAACCGTGAAGCATGGAGGTGGAAACATCATTCTTTGGATATGCTTTTCTGCAAAGGGGACAGGACGACTGCACCGTATTGAGGGGAGGATGGATGGGGCCATGTATTGCGAGATCTTGGCCAACAACCTCCTTCCCTCAGTAAGAGCATTGAAGATGGGTCGTGGCTGGGTCTTCCAGCATGACAACGACCCGAAACACACAGCCAGGGCAACTAAGGAGTGGCTCCGTAAGAAGCATCTCAAGGTCCTGGAGTGGCCTAGCCAGTCTCCAGACCTGAACCCAATAGAAAATCTTTGGAGGGAGCTGAAAGTCCGTATTGCCCAGCGACAGCCCCGAAACCTGAAGGATCTGGAGAAGGTCTGTATGGAGGAGTGGGCCAAAATCCCTGCTGCAGTGTGTGCAAACCTGGACAAGACCTACAGGAAAAGTATGATCTCTGTAATTGCAAACAAAGGTTTCTGTACCAAATATTAAGTTCTGCTTTTCTGATGTATCAAATACTTATGTCATGCAATAAAATGCAAATTAATTACTTAAAAATCATACAATGTGATTTTCTGGATTTTTGTTTTAGATTCCGTCTCTCACAGTTGAAGTGTACCTATTATAAAAATTACAGACCTCTACATGCTTTGTAAGTAGGAAAACCTGCAAAATTGGCAGTGTATCAAATACTTGTTCTCCCCACTGTATGTATGTGCAATAAATATTGCCTTACCCCACCACCTTGTTGATATACTTTCAGCACCATTGTTCTTGCAAAATTAAGAGCTAGAGACACGTTACATTTCCATAATATTTGCATTCGGGGCCTATCAGCCCAAACTATGTGATTTAAATTCTCTAGTAGCGTATTCTGCAACATAGGCTTTCTCAGACTGACAGTTGTGTTGTCTTAGTCATCCAAGGATCAGCGGCTGGTATACTCGGGTCATCTCCTCCAGGACCACCTGCAGCTGAGGGATGTCCTCAGGAAGGTAAAGACCACCCTCGACCTTGTCTCTGTTTTTCCGCATATGGTCGAGAAGTTGGGAGGATGGTGGACTAACACTATATCTGAAATGTTAGAATTGGTATGCAATATCACAGAAACCTCACTCAACATAACAGGCTGACTGCTGACCATTTACTGCATAGGGCCCACCCCCTTGTGTGTCTGTGAGAGAGGGTGAGCGTGAGGTTGAAGAGACTGTGACGGTATAACAATAGCTGATCTGATGTAGTAAGCAACATTGTTGAGGTTGGCTTTGACCCTGAATTCTAGCCTCTTCCCTGAAATCCCCCCCCATCCCCCCCTCTATTTCTCTCTCCCTCCCTCTCTCTCACTCCCTCCAATCACCAAAACAGAATCAAATGATTAATTACGCCCCTCTCCTTTTTCCCCACATCCAACCCTCTATTTCCGCCAACAGCAGGAGGGTTATCACATGATGCACCTGGTGTGTGCCTCCCGTAGCCCCCCAGCATCGCCCACGCCCCGCAGCGTCGCCCCCAGCCCTGTGACCTCTGACCCCAGCTTCAGCTCTGGGGTACGTCCAATGGTGTGGAGTCATTCTGTGGAGCTCAACAATTCAATCAGATAGAAATTAAATGTCTAGAACACATAACAGAATGCTCTGTCATGTGGAATGGAGAGTAGGGTGGGGTCTATATGTTACATTTCTAGTTGGTGACTTGGAACGTATCCCTTAGTTGTCTTTGCAGTAGGGCTGGGCGATATGGCCAAAATATCATATCACAATATTTTTCAAATTTTTTACGGTATTGGAGGTTTTTGAATAACATTTTTAAATATGCTTTATTAGTAGTGCATGACCCTAGGGTGGCAACACATACATTCTAAGTGTTTTTAATAGGGCTTTGTACATTCAATGAAACTTCAACCAAAAGTTGGAATATAGTGGGCACTTTGAATCCAGTGTTTGACACAATGAATGAAAAAGCAAGGGAGGGGTTATCGTGACAGGGTAGGAACCAAAGTGTTGGTCAGTGTTTCCCATTGGACCCTAATTAATGTTACATTAAATGTTTTCACTTACTGTAGCTTTGATGTAGCTAAAATATGAATGCTTCTCCTATTCCTCTCTGATTTAGGATATACCGTTGCAGAAACAACATGCTGATCTAGGCCTACACCATCGCTGGTATCAGGCTGTATTAGATAGCTAGCTACGTTTTCTCTGATTAGCCAGCTAACTAGCCATTAGCATTAGCGGCTAACACGATTTATTTACATTTATATACAACTTGCTAAGAAAAGACAAACTAGCTGTTTGCAGACAGTAAGATACACAATCTAATAGTGTGATTATCGAATGCTTATGGAAAACAGCACCGTTGTCACCAACATCTGCAGCATTGACCATGCATTGACTTGAAGCATTGACTTCAAGTGGTTGTTGTGACTTGTGGTAGCGCAAAAACTGCTCTCCTTGAGTGACGGGGCGGGTCTTGGTGTGTGTGGAAGGAGAGAGACGACTCAAGTAGCAAACTGAGTAAACTATAAAAACTGACATTATTACACACGGTGGAATGGCGTAACACATTTAACAAAACAAACATTGAAATACCGTTATACAAGGTAAAGTAAAAACCCAAACCTGACCGTGCATCAATACCGGTATATAGTCAAATACGGTATACCGCCCAGCCCTACTTTGCAGCAGTCCTTATTCCCATAGTAGCATTGTTTTTTTTACCAATACATTAACGTTTTTTTTGTGAGTAAAAGTTTTTATTCCTCTTTCCTTCTTTGCTGGTTTATGATTGGTGTATATCTTGTTACTCAGAGTTCAAACAGTGCTGGCTCCACCTCCCAAGCCACGACACCAAATCAGGACAGTCAGTCCGCCTCCTCCTCAGTAGCAGGAAGTTATGATGGACTAAGGCATCGTGGAAGCTTCCCCCAATTTAACCCTCAAAATCCTACCTCCACTGCTATAATGCAATGGTAAGCACTGTTCTCGTGTATTGGGATCAATTCTACTTCCGTTTCTACCTAGTCAGGAAATGAAGTGAAGTTCAATTTAAAACTTAAAAAGATGGGGGGGGGGGGGAATGCAGAAAATATTGTGTGTGCATGGTTTTCATAGTTTTTGAATGCGTGACTTTGTTTTTCCTCCACAGGCCAGATGGGACGCAGGTCCCGGTACAGGGGGGTATGGCTGCAGGTGTGCCCCCCCACCCCATGTACATGCCCATGCAGGTCCTCTGGTGGCAGCAGATGTATGCACGCCACTACTACATGCAATAGTAAGTCAGGGTCGTCTGCACTTAGGGCCCAATCCTAACAACCCGTAAGGACCACAGACTTCTCTACGTGGGAATGAGTTATATTCACTAGCTTCTATCCGGTAAGACTTATTTATGTTTTTCTTTCTCTCCCCCAATCTCTCCCTCTCCCAGTCAAGCAGCAGTGGCAGCCTCACAGCCCCCCTCCCCCCCCAGTCCCACCCTCTCCCCCCAACCCGCACAGCCCAATGAAGCTCCGCCTCCCCTGGGGCCTAACCCCGCCCCTAACCCCATCCCAGAGGACAGGCCGGCCAATCCCAACATCCAGATGAATGCCCAGGGTGGGGCCGTACTTGACGAGGACGAGTTGAACCGTGATTGGCTGGACTGGATGTACACGGTCTCCCGCGCCGCAATCTTGCTCAGCATCGTGTATTTCTACTCCTCCTTTGGCCGCTTCGTCATGGTGATAGGCGCCATGCTGCTCGTCTTCTTGTGAGTTCTCATCTGTACACTATCAGTTTGACATTAGAATGGATACTTTTGAAGGACCCTGTTTACTTTGTATTTGTGTGTGAGATACTCATTTTGTGATTGTGTGTGTTAACTAGGCACAGGGCTGGTTGGTTCCCTTTTAGGCCAGAGCTGCAGAACCCCAGAGGAGGTGGAGGAGGAGTGGGGTTAGCTCATCAGGATGAGGCAGAGAGACACCAGGACATCCAGGAGATGGTGGGTGCTCCCCGTCTAAGATGGACCCCATCTCTGTCTGTGTGGTTATGTTTTTCTGTCTGATCTGTCTCTGTGTCGAAGCTGGTCCACATTCTCTCTCTCCGTTTCTGCTTTTCAAACCGATGGTCCTTCTCTTATTCTCTTTCTTTTTCTCGTCCTGTTTCTCTCCATTTCAGGAGCAGATCATAGATGAAGGGCTGGAGGATGAGGAGGGCGACAGTGGAGAGGAAGGCCCAGAGGACCCGGCAGCCCCCGCTGCCCCCCGCCACCACGGCTTCCTGGCCGCCGCCTGGTCCTTCATCAGCACCTTCTTCACCTCCCTCATCCCAGAGGGACCCCCCCAACCCGCCAACTAAACCATGGAGGGAGACCCCCCCCCTCTCCTCCCCACCAACAAACTCCCATGCTGCCAACTAACAGACTGTAAAAAGAGCTGCACAGCAAAGGTGTGCAGTGTGGGAGAAGTCTTGAATAAATCAATGAACATCGAAGAAACTAACATGTTATGCCATGTTAAACAAGCTAACAATACTTTATATTCCCGAGGCTTCTCTGCTTTGAGCATACAAACCGGTACACACACCTTTTTCCTTTGATCATGTCTGCTCATTCAGATTTTGGTGGCATTGAAAGGCCTCGAAGGGTCTTCCATTTTAAGCAGTAATACAGCCATTGCATTTATCTTTTTTTTTTTTTGAGACTAGATGAAAGGAAAGGACATACACACCTAAATGTGTATGAATATTGCAGTGACTCTAGCACATACAGTGGGGAGAACAAGTATTTGATACACTGCCAATTTTGCAGGTTTTCCTACTTACAAAGCATGTAGAGGTCTGTAATTTTTATCATAGGTACACTTCAACTGTGAGAGACAGAATCCAGAAAAAAATCCAGAAAATCACATTGTATGATTTTTAAGTAATTAATTTGCATTTTATTGCATGACCTAAGTATTTGATACATCAGAAAATCAGAACTTAATATTTGGTACAGAAACCTTTGTTTGCAATTACAGAGATCATACGTTTCCTGTAGGTCTTGACCAGGTTTGCATACTCTGCAGCAGGGATTTTGGCCCACTCCTCCATACAGACCTTCTCCAGATCCTTCAGGTTTCGTGGCTGTCGCTGGGCAATACAGACTTTCAGCTCCCTCCAAAGATTTTCTATTGGGTTCAGGTCTGGAGACTGGCTAGGCCACTCCAGGACCTTGAGATGCTTCTTACGGAGCCACTCCTTAGTTGCCCTGGCTGTGGGTTTCGGGTCGTCATGCTGGAAGACCCAGCCACGACCCATCTTCAATGCTCTTACTGAGGGAAGGAGGTTGTTGGCCAAGATCTCGCGATACATGGCCCCATTCATCCTCCCCTCAATACAGTGCAGTCGTCCTGCACCCTTTGCAGAAAACGATCCCCAAAGAATGATGTTTCCACCTCCATGCTTCACGGTTGGGATGGTGTTCTTGGGGTTGTACTCATCCTTCTTCTTCCTCCAAACACGGCGAGTGGAGTTTAGACCAAAAAGCTCTATTTTTGTCTCATCAGACCACATGACCTTCTCCCATTCCTCCTCTGGATCATCCAGATGGTCATTGGCAAACTTCAGACGGGCCTGGACATGCGCTGGCTTGAGCAGGGGGACCTTGCGTGCGCTGCAGGATTTTAATCCATGACGGCGTAGTGTGTTACTAATGGTTTTCTTTGAGACTGTGGTCTCAGCTCTCTTCAGGTCATTGACCAGGTCCTGCCGTGTAGTTCTGGGCTGATCCCTCACCTTCCTCATGATCATTGATGCCCCACGAGGTGAGATCTTGCATGGAGCCCCAGACCAAGAGTGATTGACCGTCATCTTGAACTTCTTCCATTTTCTAATAATTGCGCCAACAGTTGTTGCCTTCTCACCAAGCTGCTTGCCTATTGTCCTGTAGCCCATCCCAGCCTTGTGCAGGTCTACAATTTTATCAGTGATGTCCTTACACAGCTCTCTGGTCTTGGCCATTGTGGAGAGGTTGGAGTCTGTTTGATTGAGTGTGTGGACAGGTGTCTTTTATACAGGTAACGAGTTCAAACAGGTGCAGTTAATACAGGTAATGAGTGGAGAACAGGAGGGCTTCTTAAAGAAAAACTAACAGGTCTGTGAGAGCCGGAATTCTTACTGGTTGGTAGGTGATCAAATACTTATGTCATGCAATAAAATGCAAATTAATTACTTAAAAATCGTACAATGTGATTTTCTGGATTTTTGTTTTAGATTCCGTCTCTCACAGTTGAAGTGTACCTATGATAAAAAATTACAGACCTCTACATGCTTTGTAAGTAGGAAACCCTGCAAAATCGGCAGTGTATCAAATACTTGTTCTCCCCACTGTATGTTTCTCCCTCTGTGTATATGAGCATTATCTATTTACATATAAGTATATACATCTTAATTCCTGACAAAATTGGTTTTTGAATAAAAGCCTTGTGGTTTCATATGTGTGAACTGCCTTCTATGATTGGTTCAATTGAAGGACAAGTGAAATGTTCTCTATTTGACCTACTGTATTTGGGAGTCACTAAGTGGAAGTTAGTGCTCTTTTTCATCTGGTGCAGTTGACATAATGGAATTTAATCATCCAGTCAAAGCCCTGTAACCATAGATATCCTATAATGAATATTCTATGTGTGAAACAGCTTAGATAACTCAGGAATTCTACTTCATCCTCCAAGATGGCTGCTTGATGACTTTACTCAAATCAAAATCAAATCAAAGGTTGTGTACACAGATTTGCAGATGTTATCGCAGGTGCAGTGAAATGCTTGTGTTTCTTGCTCCAATGGTGCAGTAATACCTAGCAATAAACTTCATACCCAACGGGCACCATGATGTTAAAGTAGAGGAGCAGCCCCAGGAGGAAAGGGAGAACCCATGGTATGTATGATGGTGGTTACTTCAACCCAGAATCCCTAACGGATTCTGAGGCCTTTTTTGAGACCACCTTCTGGGCGTCTGAAAACTGCAGAAACCTCTAGCCGACTTAACCTCTATAACAGAGGTAGGCAACCCTGTTCCTGGAGTGCTGCAGGTACTGCCAGATTTTGTGCCAACTAGGCACCACACTTGACCAATTGAGCTAATTGATCAGTTCAGAGATTAGGTTCTGAAAAAAATGTTTTGCCAACACTACAGATGGCTATATCGGTCTGCTAATACAAGACTAGTAAAGGCCCAGTGCACTACATTTTGCTAAGCTTGTGACGTGTATTATAAATTCTGAGGGTGATAGTTGATTTTGAGAAATAAATATTCTCATTAGATGACAAATTTGTGACAGGCTATTTTAAGTTTTGATTGTTAGTGCATTTTGCAAGAGAAATGTGTTGTTTCTCTCTCAACTCACTTGTGACTGATACATTTCTATAGGTAATCTCCAAGTAAAATAATTTATAGAATTGCTTCAATTGAATGACACTCAAGAGAGGTTCTCTAATTGTCCTGCAGGTGGTGCCATTGTAAACAAAATAAGAAAAAGCTCTGACTGTGATTTTAGAACAGAACTGTTTAGCTGTCTACATGTAATCAGTGAATGCTAGGACCTTGTCGGTGTCCACTGAGCCTGAGTGGTTCGGTGATTTAAAAAAAGTTCAAGGTGGCGCGCATGGCCTGGCAGACTCTTGCTATTTTTCATGCGGTCAATGTCAGGTGCAGGAGAAACGTGACTGGTGGCACTGCTCAGTGGACAAACCCATACATATATTTTGGTAGTAACAGAGTGCATTCATACATTTCAGTGCTCTTTTTCATCTGGTGCAGGTGACATAGTAACAGTGGGAAATGTATCAGCCAAACAGAGCCCTGTAACCATAGAGATCTTTTTGAAATGGCATGTAATCCTATGCCTGTAACAGCATGTATTATGATGTCACAAAACCAGCATAATGGAATCCATCAGTGACATAATAATTGCATCAATGACAACAATGACAGAAGTCAACACTCCAATGACAGATTGACCACGACACTACCTTCATTGACATATCCACCTTCAGAAAGGACTGTTGAGATCCATTGAGATAAATAGTCTACATTTGGTTTTGAATGCAGCGAACGCATCTTTCGATAAAATGATCCCTTTGATGTACTCTATTTTGACAATTATGTCATGGATTTATTTAGGTGTGAACAATACAGAACTCATAAAAGTGTTTTTTTGGACTGTCATAATCTCAGTTAACCTGGAACCAAAATCTTGTGTAATTTGGTCAGATTCTTTATGTTGACGTAGTCTGTCCACCAGGGATTAGGACTGCCATGACTGTCATGTGATTTTTTTGTTTAATTTGTATTCCTCAGGTCAGTACTTAAGACAAATGATCATCATTAATGACAGCAGTGATGAGGAAGTCGTTATCAGTAGTGAAGAGGAGAGGAGCTCTCCCTCCAGCCCCTTCAGACATGATGATGATAATGCTGATGATGTGGAAGATAATGAGGGGGAAGATTATGAGGAAAATGACTGGGACCCCTTTTTTCGTCATTTGTCTGATGAATACATTGACTATGCAACCTTTTATGAGCGTCAGTGAAACGTATTTTGGGCATCTGGTGATTTTAACCCCCTCTCGCCCTCTGAAGTCCTCTATGGTCCTAATGATGATTCTGGCTACGAAGAGCTGCCCAGACTCACCCTGCCCTCTGTCCAAATCCATATCAGATTACTATTGGAGAGGGAGGAGGAAGAACAGAGGAGAAAACTGACGCGGGCCTTAGATGCTGCAGCAGCAGATTTTCAGCCACCCGTGGGCCGCAGTGTGAGCCAGGAGCTGAGGTCCAGGAGGACCAACAGCGAGAAGAGGAGTCAGGAGTGGGAGGACGACACTCCTTCTGTCAAGAGGCAGCGGAGATCCCAGGACAGTGACTCCGAGGTGATGGAGCAGTGGGCTCTCCCCTGAAGTGCCCAGGGTGTCCCACAAGAGGGCCAGGCCTATCCAGAGACAACAAAGAGGCAACGAGTTGACAGCAGCGACTCTGAGTAGCCTCTGGAGCTGTTACAGTTTTGCTCAATTGCTTGAACACTGATTGAAACTGGGATCCACATGAGCTAAACTAGCATCCACAGGGCCAAAACATACTGTAACTTGTTTTTGCATAGGTTTTTCATTTGCAGCTGCTCATTTCCATACGCTGCTGCTGTGCTGGCCAATGAACTGATAATAAACTGAATTAATTAAGTCATACATTCTGTATTTTCCTTGTGTTCTTTATATTAGCATTATTTCGAGATTTGATACTGTATGTAGCCTATAGACAGAGGTGGGCAGTTTTTCTTTTTCAAGTATTTAAAATATATATTTCAATTTCTTGTGAGTATTTTGTAATTTGTGTATTTGTAATTACTGGCAAAAATTACAATGTAATTTGTAATGAGATACTTCAGAGGATGGTCTATAGCAGGGTTCTTCAATTCCGGTCCTGGAGGGCCGAAACACCTCTGTTTTTCATCCTCTCCTTCTAATCAGGGGCTAATTCAGACCTGGGACACCAGGTGAGTGCAATTAACTACCAGATAGAAATAAAAAAGAGAAGTGTTTCGGCCCTCCAGGACCGGAATTGAAGAACCCTGGTATATAGTTTTTTCTAAATACAGTGAGCTCCAAAAGTATTGGGACAGTATCGATTTTTTGTTTTGTTTTGGCTCCTTACTCCAGCACTTTGGATTTGAAATTATACAAATATCATACCCCCAAGACATGCCAACCTCTCACCATTACAATAAGGGGGAGGTTAGCATTTTTTGGGGGGTATGATATTTGTGCGTCTGTAACTTTCTCACTCATCATTATTCACGATTCATTCAGAATGATCCGTATTCATGGTAGCAGCCACATTAATGTAGAAGTGTTTAGAAACATGTGACTAAAAAATGACACAATACATTATTTACCATTAATTTCTATTGGGCACAAAATTATCTGAAACACAACCAAAACAAACAGCAAATGCATCCAACAAATGTGTAGTCACAAGCTTGATGTAGACATTGCATGCTATGAATATGGGACCAAATACTTTTTACTACTTTAATACACAAGTGAATTTGTCCAAATACTTTTGCTCCCCTAAAATGGGGGGACTCAAAAGTGCTGTAATTTCTAAATGGTTAACCCGATATGGATCGAAATACCCTCAAATTAAAGATGACAGTCTGCACAACAAAATGTGTCACTGTCCCAATACCTTTGGAGCTCACTGTACCTATATACCATTTTTTATAGCACTTCCCAATGTTGTGGCCCATTATCACCCCAAATGTGTTGCATTGTTATCAGAAGTCTTATGTCATGATCCTGTGAGGCCATGAGAGATGCTGGTGGATGAGGAGCTTGAAAGAAATTTGAAAAACAGGGATGCACTTCTAGAGGGAAGATAATGCAGTGAATTTGGTCCAAAAGGTGAACTTGACTTTCAATATTATTGCCACATTATCACTACTCTCACTGTTATTCGGGAAGTGAGTCCTGTGTTGTGACTTTCTTTCAAACCCCTCCCTTGAAATGGAAAGTCAATTGGCTATTAGTCAGTCTGCTATTAGCAGATGACACCACTGGAATCCTCAAGAACACAACACAGATTCCATAGATAGTACTAAACACTACCTATTTTTTCCAAAAGCTTCTCATTTACATTTAAATATAAAAATAAAGTGAATTAATGGCTATTCATGATCACGCTCTGATCACAGTACATATAATATACCAGTTAAAGGAAGTAAAATATTTAGGTATTGTCATTATAAAGGATTTAAAGGTTAGGGAAAAGCCCAATAGACATAATAATTAACAAAAGAGTCTAACCTCAATAGTTGGTTACAAAGGGATTCATGTATTTTTGGATGCCTTTTACTTACTAAAATGGAGTGTATCAAGTCTATATTATCGAGCATATTTCCTAGCTATCCATGACAAGTTAATCAAGACAATTTCAACTTTATATGGAAAAATAAACATAATTACTTAAGAAAAGGGGATATTGTGAAGTCTATTGAGGAAGGTGGTCTGAATTATTTAAAAAATGCTACTCTCTATCAACAGGGAAACAACTGGATACATTATACTGGTGAAGTGGTATGATGGAGGATAGTAGCTCCTGTTTACTGTTTTAGAAGAGATGAGAGGATAGGTTGGCAAAATCGTATTATAATTGGGCCTCTATAGGTGATTCAGAATTTTACACACACACGTATGAATATCCGCCAGGGCATATATTTATAAAGGTTTTATTACTATTAGTTAGGCTGTCTTGTACAAATTCACAGCTAAAAGCTGAATGACAGTATACAGACAAAAGAAAGAAAAGGAAACATGAGATAAAAGTTGAAGAAAAAAGAATGATATGGAGAATGAAGTCTCTAGTCTTACTGTATGACTGCAAACACAATAGAATGCTGAGTCCCAAAAAATAAGTGTGTACATGTGTTATAAAAAATATGGCAAGAGAATGTACATAAAAATATTCAAACAGACATCATATTGAGGTGGACATCAGTCACAAATAGTACAGCACTATGACAACCATTTTTGACAGGCATGTACTAAAAAGAAGCAGAATGTTGTTTTTTGGTCCAAAACAGGTTACTGCGTTGCATTGCATTTCAGGTCAATGGAACTCTTGCTCGTGACTGGACAAAAAAAATGGTTTTGGGGGAAGAAAAATGAATAAATAAACTCATATAAAAGTGAACTCAAAACAGAAACAGGTGAAGGATACATCTTCTAGAGCCAACAATATGTGGGCAGTTTGAAGACTTAGTGCTACAATTGAAGTAGACAAGAACATACATGTATAAATGAAATACACACATACATCATATATAATGCTTTAAATTCAAGAAACCACAACTAACATTGGTCCCGAACAGAGTGACCAAGTTCATTCAGCCTGACCAGGAGTTTCTCAGCCGTGAGTTGCTGTGGAGACCAAAACACACAAGCATTTGATAGGATAACGGTAGTATTCTCCATTCTCCACTTGCCACCTATCCACCTACTCCCACTTCTCTTCATACATTCCTCATTAAATACATTATGGGTATCATTCACTTGCTACATTTAAATAATTACTCCTCAGTCTTCAGAAACAAATATTTTAAAACACACCACGGGATTACTGTCATTTTTTTTGTACACATCTCAGACAGTACTGAAATTAGCGTTTGTAACCTTTTTTGTGTAAGGTGACGATACCGCTAGCATGCACCCTGCTGGGTCTGTAGCAAAATAATGAAAGCCAAATCATTGTTGCAGTCACTACTGGCCCATATACTTTTTCCAAGGTATTACTGAAATATACAACTTGGAGAAACTATTGATTTATTAAAAGTGGTGACTTGAATAAGGGTTAAAAATGACTACAGTGTCGGTACCTACTCTCACGCATGACTCCTCTGAAAGGATTCACTGCTCAGATCATCAGGCCAGGACATCCCAAACGTATTCAACACACTGTTACACCCCAGTTTGGCTCTCTCACAAAGGGATCTGCAAGGGCGGTGCACCTCCCCTTCCACACACTGGGGAGCATAAACAGAACACAGAAAGAAGCGGATATCCACAGAACAAGTCAATTTGACTACAGACTCCAATTGAGCCATCTTGAACGGCTGCCTCCGCCTGTTTTTTGTGTCCCAGCAGGTTTGGCATGGCCGTCAGGTTGTAGGAGATACCCTGGCACAATGGCATGGTAATTGGCTGGCAGGGGCCCTCAGGGTGACCACTGCTCACCCCAAACTGAAGAGGAAACAACAAAATACCTCATTTTCACCAATCAGCAATAATTATTATTCAAGGTTGTTTACCTTTATTTTACCAGGCAAAACTGATGGAGGTTTCCTTTCTTTCCTTGCCAAACATTTTGATATTGACTATTTCAGAGGCCCTTCATTGGACACTGTGTTAACAAACCTCAGAAACGAGCTTCAATGCCATACAACACTCCTTCAGTAGCCTCCAACTGCTCTTAAACACTAGTAAAACTAAATGCATGCTCTTCAACCGAACGCTGCTTGCACCCGCCCACCCGACTAGAATCACTACTCTGGACGGGTCTGACCTAGAGTATGTGGACAACTACAAATATCTAGGTGTCTGGTTAGACTGTAAACTCTCCTTCCAGACTCACATTAAGAATCTCCAATCCAAAGTTAAATCTAGAATCGGTTTCCTATTTCGCAACAAAGCCTCCTTCACTCATGCTGCCAAACATGCCCTCGTAAAACTGACTATCCTACCGATCCTTGACTTCGGCGATGTCATTTACAAAATAGCCTCCAACACTCTACTCAGCAAATTGGATGTAGTCTATCACAGTGCCATCCATTTTGTCTCCAAAGCCCCATATACTACCCACCACTGTGACCTGTACGCTCTTGTTGGCTGGTCCTCACTACATATTCGTCGCCAAACCCACTGGCTCCAGGCCATCTACAAATCACTGCTAGGCAAATCCCCGCCTTATCTTAGCTCATTGGTCACCATAGCAACACCCACCCGTAGTCTGCGCTCCAGCAGGTATATCTCACTGGTCATCCCCAAAGCCAACACCTCCTTTGGCCGCAAATTGCAAAAATCTCTGAAGCTGGAGACACTTATCTCCCTCACTAACTTTAAGCATCAGTTGTCAGAGCACCTTACCGATCACTGCACCTGTACACAGCCCATCTGAAATTAGCCCGCCCAACTACCTCATCCCTATATTGTTATTTATTTTGCTCATTTGTACCCCAGTATCTCTATTTGCACATCATCTCTTGCACATCTATCATTCCAGTGTTAATACTAATTGTAATTATTTTGCACTATAGCCTATTTAATGCCTTACCTCCATAACTTGCTACATTTGCACACACTGTATATATATGTATTTCTGTTGTATTTTTGACTTTGTTTTGTTTTACCCCATATGTAACTCTGTGTTGTTGTTTTTATCGCACTGCTTTGCTTTATCTTGGCCAGGTCGCAGTTGTAAATGAGAACTTGTTCTCAACTGGTTTACCTGGTTAAATAAAGGTGAAATAAAAAAAAAGTATTTATGTTTAAAGGGGCACTTTACCCTTTAAAAAAATATAATTTATCATCTGGTGTGCATCATGTGACTTTGACCAACTATGAGCAGGCAAAAGAAACTGAAACACATTTTCCTAACCTTTGCCTGCCATGATCATAGTTGTTTAAATAAAAATGCAGTGTAGTGGTGTGCTGGTTGGAGCCTGGTACTGAATCTGTAAGGTTGATACACTATATATGCAAAAGTATGTGGACACTCCTTCAAATTAGTGGATTCGGCTATTTCAGCCACACCAATTGCTGACAGGTGTATAAAATCGAGCACACAGCCATGCAATCTCCATAGACAAACATTGGCAGTAGAATGGCTTTACTGAAGAGCTCAGTGACTTTCAACGTGGCACCGTCATAGGATGCCACCTTTCCAACAAGTCAGTTTGTAAAATGTCTGCCCTGCTAGAGCTGCCCCGGTCAACTGTAAGTGAAAACGTCTAGGAGCAACAACAGCTCAGCCGCGAAGTGGTAGGTCATACAAGCTCACAGAACGGGACCGCCAAGTGCTGAAGCGCATAGCTCGTAAAAATGGTCTGTCCTTGGTTGCAACACTCACTACCAAGTTCCAAACTGCCTTTGGAAGCAACGTCACCACAATAACTGTTTGTCGGGAGCTTCATGAAATGGTTTTCCATGGCCAAGCAGCCACACACAATCCTAAGATCACCATGCGCAATGCCAAGCATCGGCTGGAGTGGTGAAAAGCTCTCTGCCATTGGACTCTGGAGCAGTGGAAACACGTTCTCTGGAGTGATGAATCACGCTTCACCATCTGGCAGTCTGACAGATGAATCTGGGTTTGGCAGATGCCAGGAGAACGCTACCTGCCCCAATGCATAGTACCAACTGTAAAGTTTGGTGGAGGAGGAATAATGGTCTGGGGCTGTTTTTCATGGTTCGGGCTAGGCCCCTTAGTTCCAGTGAAGGGAAATCTTAATGCTACAGCATTAAGACATTCTAGATTATTTTGTGCTTCCCACTTTGTGGCAACAGTTTGGGGAAGGCCCTTTCCCATTTCAGCATGACAATGCCCCCGTGCACAAAGCGAAGTCCATACAAAAATGGACTTTTGTCAAGATGTTGGTTACAACATCTCTTAACACCATCCATATTGGATTTCTATTTGTCATATATTTGTGCTATCTGCAGAGTTAGCTCTAGGTAAATGTTGCTATTCTTCAGCCATTCATGGACCTGTGACCAAAAACTAGCTACAGTGGGGAAAAAAAGTATTTAGTCAGCCACCAATTGTGCAAGTTCTCCCACTTAAAAAGATGAGAGAGGCCTGTAATTTTCATCATAGGTACACGTCAACTATGACAAACAAATTGAGAGAAAAAAATTCCAGAAAATCACATTGTAGGATTTTTAATGAATTTATTTGCAAATTATGGTGGAAAATAAATATTTGGTCACCTACAAACAAGCAAGATTTCTGGCTCTCACAGACCTGTAACTTCTTCTTTAAGATGCTCCTCTGTCCTCCACTCGTTACCTGTATTAATGGCACCTGTTTGAACTTGTTATCAGTATAAAAGACACCTGTCCACAACCTCAAACAGTCACACTCCAAACTCCACTATGGCCAAGACCAAAGAGCTGTCAAAGGACACCAGAAACAAAATCGTAAACCTGCACCAGGCTGGGAAGACTGAATCTGCAATAGGTAAGCAGCTTGGTTTGAAGAAATCAACTGTGGGAGCAATTATTAGGAAATGGAAGACATACAAGACCACTGATAATCTCCCTCGATCTGGGGCTCCACACAAGATCTCACCCCGTGGGGTCAAAATGATCACAAGAACGGTGAGCAAAAATCCCAGAACCACACGGGGGGACCTAGTGAATGACCTGCAGAGAGCTGGGACCAAAGTAACAAAGCCTACCATCAGTAACACACTACACCGCCAGGGACTCAAATCCTGCAGTGCCAGACGTGTCCCCCTGCTTAAGCCTGTACATGTCCAGGCCCGTCTGAAGTTTGCTAGAGTGCATTTGGATGATCCAGAAGAGGATTGGGAGAATGTCATATGGTCAGATGAAACCAAAATAGAACTTTTTGGTAAAAACTCAACTCGTCGTGTTTGGAGGACAAAGAATGCTGAGTTGCATCCAAAGAACACCATACCTACTGTGAAGCATGGGGGTGGAAACATCATGCTTTGGGGCTGTTTTTCTGCAAAGGGACCAGGACGACTGATCCGTGTAAAGGAAAGAATGAATGGGGCCATGTATCGTGAGATTTTGAGTGAAAACCTCCTTCCATCAGCAAGGGCATTGAAGATGAAACGTGGCTGGGTCTTTCAGCATGACAATGATCCCAAACACACCGCCCGGGCAACGAAGGAGTGGCTTCGTAAGAAGCATTTCAAGGTCCTGGAGTGGCCTAGCCAGTCTCCAGATCTCAACCCCATAGAAAATCTTTGGAGGGAGTTGAAAGTCTGTGTTGCCCAGCGACAGCACCAAAACATCACTGCTCTAAAGGAGATCTGCATGGAGGAATGGACCAAAATACCAGCAACAGTGTGTGAAAACCTTGTGAAGACTTACAGAAAACGTTTGACCTGTGTCATTGCCAACAAAGGGTATATAACAAAGTATTGAGAAACTTTTGTTATTGACCAAATACTTATTTTCCACGATAATTTGCAAATAAATTCATTAAAAATCCTACAATGTGATTTTCGGGATTGTTTTTCCTCATTTTGTCTGTCATAGTTGACGTGTACCTATGATGAAAATTACAGGCCTCTCTCATCTTTTTAAGTGGGAGAACTTGCACAATTGGTGGCTGACTAAATACTTTTTTCCCCACTGTACATATGGACAGTACCAAAATAAATCAAGAGGCTGATTAAGCGGCATGATCATTACACAGGTACACATTGTGCTGGGGACAATAAAAGGCCACTAACGTGCAGTTTTGTCACACAACATAATGCCACAGATGTCTCAAGTTTTGAGGGAGTGTGCAATTGGCATTCTGACTGCAGGAATGTCCACCAGAGCTTTTGCCAGAGAATATGATGTTAATTTCTCTACGATAAGCCGCCTCCAACATAGTTTTAGAGAATTTGGCAGTACATTCAACCGGCCTCACAACCGTAGACCATGTGCATGGCGTTGTGTGGGCGAGCGGTTTGCTGATGTCAACGTTGTGAACAGTGTCCCCCTTGGTAGCGGTAGGGATATGGTACAGGCAGGCATAAGCTACGGGCAATGAACACAATTGCATTTTATCGATGGCAATTTGAATGCACAGAGATACCGTGATAAGATCCTGAGGTCCACTGTCGTGTTTTGGCATAATGCACAGCCCCATGTCGCAAGGATCTGTACACAATCCCTGGAAGCTGAAAATGTCAAAAAAATGTCCATGGTCTGCATACTCACCAGACATGTCAGCCATTGAGCATGTTTGGGATGCTCTGGATCGACGAGTACGACAGCATGTTCCAGTTCTCGCCAATATCCAGCGACTTCGCACAGCCATTGAAGAGGAGTGGGACAACATTCCACAGGCCACAATCAACTGTATATGAAGGAGATGTGTCGCGGTGCACACCAGATACTGACAGGTTCTGATCCCCGCCCCTCCATTTTTTTTAAAGGTATCTGTGACCAACAGATGCATATTGTATTCCCAGTCATGTGAAATCCATAGATTAGACCTAATGAATTTATTTCAATTGACTAATTTCCTTATATGAACTGTAAATTGTTGCATGTTGCGTTTATATTTTTGCTCAGTTTAATTTAAATATTTCCATATAGGCCTATCTATTATTTTCTGCTTTATCTAAATATTTGCACATGTTCCTGGACTTCGTAACTTCCCACATGTCAATGTCAGTTTTCGTTAATATTTTCAGTTCACATACAGTACCAGACAAAGGTTTGGACACACCTACTCATTCCAGGGTTTTTCTTTATTTTTACTATTTTCTACATTGTAGAATAATAGTGAAGACATCAAAACTATGAAATAACACATATGGAATCATGTAGTTACCAAAAAGGTGTTAAACAAATATCAACAAAGAGACCTGTCTGCTGCCTTTGATACTGTGAACCATCAGATCCTCCTCTCCACCCTCTCCGAGTTGGGCATCTCCGGCGCGGCTCACTCTTGGATTGTGTCCTACCTGACCGGTCGCTCCTACCAAGTGACGTGGCGAGAATCTGTCTCCGCACCACGTGCTCTCGCCACAGGGCTCAGTTCTAGGCCCTCTCCTATTCTCGCTATACACCAAGTCACTTGGCTCTGTCATATCCTCACATGGCCTCTCCTATCATTGCTACGCAGATGACACACAACTAATCTTCTCCTTTCACCCTTCTGATAACCAGAGGTGGCGAATCGCATCTCTGCATGTCTGGCAGACATATCAGTGTGGATGACGGATCACCACCTCAAGCTGAACCTCGGCAAGACGGAGCTGCTCTTCCTCCCGGGGAAGGACTGCCCGTTCCATGATCTCGCCATCACGGTTGACAACTCCGTTGTGTCCTCCTCCCAGAGTGCGAAGAGCCTTGGCGTGACCCTGGACAACACCCTGTCGTTCTCCGCTAACATCAAGGCGGTGACCCGATCCTGTAGGTTCATGCTCTACAACATTCGGAGAGTACGACCCTGCCTTACACAGGAAGCGGCACAGGTCCTAATCCAGGCACTTGTCATCTCCCGTCTGGATTACTGCAACTCGCTGTTGGCTGGGCTCCCTGCCTGTGCCATTAAACCCCTACAACTCATCCAGAATGCCGCAGCCCGTCTGGTGTTCAACCTTCCCAAGTTCTCTCACGTCACCCCGCTCCTCCGCACACTCCACTGGCTTCCAGTTGAAGCTCGCATCTGCTACAAGACCATGGCGCTTGCCTACGCTGTGAGGGGAACGTCACCTCCGTACCTTCAGGCTCTGATCAGTCCCTACACCCAAACGAGGGCATTGCGTTCATCCAACTCTGGCCTGCTGGCCCCCCTACCTCTGCGGAAGCACAGTTCCCGCTCAGCCCAGTCAAAACTGTTCGCTGCTCTGGCACCCCAATGGTGGAACAAGCTCCCTCACGACGCCAGGACAGCGGAGTCATTCACCACCTTCCGGAGACACTTGAAACACCACCTCTTTAAGGAATACCTGGGATAGGATAAAGTAATCCTTCTTCCCCCCCTTACCCCACCCCCAAAAAAATGGTTGTAAAGTGGTTATCCCACTGGCTATGAGGTGAATGCACCAATTTGTGAGTCGCTCTAGATAAGAGCGTCTGGTAAATGACGTAAATGTAAATGTAAATATTTGAGATTCTTCAAAGTAGCCACCCTTTGCCTTGATGACAGCTTTGCACAATCTTGGCATTCTCTCAACCAGCTTCATGAGGTAGTCACCTGGAATGCATTTCAATTAACAGGTGTCCTTCTTAAAAGTTAATTTGTGGAATTTATTTCCTTCTTAATGTGTTTGAGCCAATTAGTTGTGTTGTGACAAGGTAGGGGGGTATACAGAGGATAGCCCTATTTGGTAAAAGACCAAGTCCATATTATGGCAAGAATAGCTCAAATATGCAAAGAGAAAACGACAGTCCATCATTACTTTAAGACATGAAGGTCAGTCAATCCGGAAAATGTCAAGAACTTTGAAAGTTTCTTCAAGTGCAGTTGCAAAAACCATTAAGCGCTATGATGAAACTGGCTCTCATGAGGACCGCCACAGGAAAGGAAGACCCAGAGTTACCTCTGCTGCAGAGGATAAGCTCATTAGAGTAAACTGCACCTCAGATTCCAGCCCAAATAAATGCTTCACAGAGTTCAAGTAACAGACACATCTCAACATCAACTGTTCAGAGGAGACTGCATTAATCAGGCCTTCTAAAGGACACACCAATAATAAGAAGAGACTTGCTTGGGCCAAGAAACACAAGCAATGGACATTAGACTGGTGGAAATCTGTCCTTTGGTCTGATGAGTCCAAATTTGAGATTTTTGGTTCCAACCGCCGTGTCTTTGTGAGACGCAGAGTAGGTGAATGGATGATCTCCACATGTGTGGTTCCCACCGTGAAGCATGGAGGAGGAGGTGTGATGGTGTGGGGGCGCTTTGCTGGTGACACTGTCTGATTTATTTAGAATTCAAGACACACTTAACCAGCATGGCTACTATAGCATTCTGCAGTGATACACCATCCCATCTGGTTTGCGCTTAGTGGGACTATCATTTGTTTTTCAACAGGACAATGACCCCAAACCCTGTGTAAGGGCTATTTGACCAAGGAGAGTGATGGAGTGCTGCATCAGATGACCTGGCCTCCACAATCACCCAATCTCAACCCAATTGAGATGGTTTGGGATGAGTTGGACCGCAGAGTGAAGGAAAAGCAGCCAACAAGGGCTCAGCATTTGTGGGAACTCCTTCAAGACTGTTGAAAAATCATTCCTCATGAAGCTGGTTGAGAGAATGCTAAGAGTGTGCAAAGCTGTCATCAAGGCAAAGGGTGGCTACTTGGAAGAATCTAAAATCTAAAATATATTTTGATTTGTTTAACACTTTTTTGGTTACTACATGATTCCATATGTGTTATTTCATAGTTTTGATTTCTTCACTATTATTCTACAATATAGAAAATAGCAAAAATAAAGAAAAACCCTTGAATGAGTAGGTGTCCAAACTTTTGACTGGTACTGTATTTCAAACTTCAATTAATTTTTCATATCTTTGTTTTCTCAACATTTCACATTAAGTTTCCAAAATCTATTTGATAATTTTTTAACCATAGTAATTACTGACTTAATAAAAAGCGTCAAACATGTATAGTCTCTCAGGGGTTATATCTCTCTTATTTTAATATTGACATTGTCCGTAGTTTGTAATAAATAAAGTATTTTCAGACATTCTGTGATGATGGGAGTGCTGGTAATCAGGCCATCATTGGGAGGTAGGGATGGAGGGGAAGAGGGGCAGGGATAGGGACTGTGGCTCACCTCTTCTTTGCTGTTGAACTGCAGGGTCGTCGGTGTATTCGCTGCACTTTCATAGGTGTGGTCTTCATCTCTCTCATGTTCAGTTTTGGCCTCGCTGCTGTCACATTCTTCCTCACCGTCACTCGGGATGGAGTTGGAGGACTGGTGGGTGACGTCTGCTTCAGGGCTCTGGTGGTCGACCTTACTAGTTCCATTTCTTTCGTCTTATGCCGTCTCGACTCTCTCTCTCCTGGGCTCGCTCTCTGTCACAGCTCCTGGAGAAGCAGAAGTGACAGCACACACTGCCACAGCGCGAGTTGTAGTCTCACTGATGGTCTAGGATGCTGGGTCAGATACTGCGGGCTCACTTTCTCTTTCTCCCTCTTCATCAGGCCATGGATTAGAGGCTGGACCTCTTCTTACCATGCCCGCATAGGACACTGGACATTGGAAGAAGGTGTGACCTTCACCTCCACACAGCTGCACATGGCTTCTTCAGTACAGTCTTTTGCTTTGTGGCCCAGGCCAGTGCATTTCCAACATTTAACATTATGACAATCTCTGACCTGATGGTCCAGACTCTGACAGATGTAGCAGCGATGGGTCTGACCTTTATAACTGGCTTTCCCATTGTAGGGACCCATTGCAGTTGAGTTAGGAATCTGTACTTGAAATCCGTTGATTTTCCTCAGACGTACTTTGTACCTTTTGACGCCGTACCAGATCCCGAACTTGTCTAGTGGCTTAAAGAGAGGCTGTAGAATTTCGCAGTACCGGTTTAGGAAAAGCTCTACATCATGGTCCGGAATTCTCCCCGTCCAGAACTTAACGAAAATGGTCTTTACATCTAGCTCAATAGAGGACTCGAGGACCCAGTCCACTTTGGATGTGAGGAGTGGGCGGACTGGACCTTCAGGAAACTTGAAAGTACTTCTTAAGTCGTTTTTTGGGGTATCTGTACTTTACGTAACTCTGATCTGGCGGACTAACTAAACACATGCTTCGTTTGTAAATGATGTCTGAATGTTGGCACGTGCCCCTGGCTATCCATAAATTAAAAAAATGATGCAGTCTGGTTTGCTTAATAGGAATTTGAAATGTCTTAATACTTAAGTATATTTTCATAATTACATGTATTTTTTATACTTAAGTTTATTTAAAACCAAATACTTTAAAACTTTTACTCAAGTAGTATTTTACTGGGTGACTTTCACTTTTACTTGAGTCATTTTCTATTAAGGTATCTTTACTTTTACTCAAGTATGACAATTGGGTACTTTTTCCACCACTGAGTGGAGGTTATACCTGCTCAGGTCATAGCCTCCTCAGTCTCTCTCCAAGTGGAAAAGAGTGATGGAGTGCGTGGTCAGAAGTGAGTGATGTTGTTATTGAAACTTGTGTGCAGTTCGCCTTTATTAAACCATAAAATCACTCAGAAGTGAAATCAATAATTTTCTTGATTCATACCTTGTTCTATTACTCTGGTTTTCCCATGGAGAGTGTATGTGGACCTACAGCGTGAAATGCTGATAATACTCACTACATTTTCCTGAACTGTCCCCAAGACCTAATAAGAAAACAACCAATCATCGGAGGTGTATTCCACACATATATGGGCGCGTTTATTACTCTCTTTCACATACAGAGAAGATTTCTCCCAGCTATAGTTAATTTTGCACAGCACCAGGCACTCTTTGGGATATCTTGATTAGCATGATGAATAGTAAAGACTTTCAACAGTGACATAACATACAGAGGTGACATGGGTTTATAGGCACACCTAGTGGTTATAGTTAGCTAATATTCCAGTTTCCTATGGTAATGTTACGATTTTATAGTAACTTCCTATTTCAAAACCATTAATGTGGAATGTGACAATTAGGTTTTAGTCATGTTTGTATAAAAGCAATAAAAACAAAGTGATTTGTGAGTATCAAAAATACATGTCAGGAAATAATTAACATGCTAAATTTTTCAGATTATGGGATGAGTCAAAAAAAAAATCTGCTCTGTCTCTTCATGTGCACATCGTGCACAGGATGAACTGAGAGTGAGAAAGAGAGTGAGAGCGAGAGCGAGAGAGAGAGAAAGACAGAGATTATAATACTTTACATTTAAACCAGGGAGATTTACAGTGCATACAACAAGGAAGAGGATATGAAAAAAAAAAAGACTTACATCATCGTATGGAAATGTGGCCATTCCCTGTCCAGCTTGGTCCCGCTTCCGGAACAAATCTGTAGCAAACATACAGAGATAATGGTCAAACAATGATCAAAAAACAACACATACACCGGTCATACTGATAATGGACAAACTGATTAAAACTGTCCACTCACCAGTCAGGGCTCTGAGTTTTACACAACAAGCTACGTAGTCATCAAAGGTGATCTTCCCCTGAGAACTGAATCTCTTGATGATGCTGTTCATGGCTTGTGGGCTCAGCCTGTAGCCTGTAACACACAAACATACATGTCGAATTAACATTTCTCTCTCATATTGACTCTTTTGATCATCACTTATTGTGTACACACATACAGTGGGCTCCAAAATTACTGGCACCCCTGATTGGCAATGCACAAACAATACTTTAAAAAAATAAACAATATGCAGTGGCGGTTTTACACGGAGGCCGGGGGAGGCCCGTGCCTCCCTGGAAATGTCCCTGGCCACCCCTGTGGCCCCCCCGTGCTGACCAAATAAAAAATTATGAATTTATAACTATTTTACACGCGAGCGCCAAAAGCGGAACTAATGCAACGCTGTACACGGCAACGTTCTACACGGGTAAATTAGAGTGGCGCACCCAAAAACTGTATCCTGCCATCTGCCTGCCTGCCACGTGTGGTGCTGCTTCGGTGAATGAGAGCTCAGCAACTACTATTTGCGAGAGGAGCTACGATTTGCAGGAATCGAAGGTAAGCAAAACGATTTAATATCATAAGTGACTTGTTGTTCTTGCACATAGCCTACATGTTCCTTTTGTTCCTCACACATAAATCAAATCAAGTTTTTAAATGTCTGGTCTCGATTTGTTTAGAAATGTAATCATATCTAAGCAAACTCATCGAAGCAGAAGCAAATATCCAAATGTTAGTAGGCTATCCTTGCTAGGTCTACACAATGTTGTGATGTTAACCACGTAACTTCATCCGTCTTGGCTGTTGCATCGCGATAACAAATACATTTTTAGTAAAGTAATCAACAGGTTATCTGCCAGTGTTAAGTAGGGAGGGATGGTTAGGTAACAAAATGTAATGCATGCCCCTACGTTTTTTCTTCTTCTAATAGTTATCATGAAACGAGGAAGGGACATAAAGTCATTTTTTGCCCCAGCAAACAAAAAAGTGAGAGAAACAAATCGAGGTTTTGAGAAAGTTGAGGAAGAGGGAGAGCCAGCATGTGATGAAAGTGAGGGGTCTGACAAAGAGAGGGAAATTCCAGAGGGTGAGGAGGATGAAGAAGAGGGTGAGGAGGATGAAGAAGAGGGTGAGGAGAATGAAGAAGAGGGCGAGGAGAATGAAGAAGAGGGTGAGAAGCATGAAGAAGAAAGCATACAGGGACAGAGAGATGAACAGCCAGAGGGACAGCAAGTGGATCCATGTGGATCAAGTACTGCACCATCAGGTTTGTGATGAGGAAGGTTCTTACTATTTGCAAAGCAATGCAATTACAATGTAATGGTAGGCCTGCTGGGTGTCCTTAAAATGCTGCTTTCTGCTGTTAATTCTTTTTTGTGTCAATATGGCTCTGTTTTTTTTTTTAAGTAAATACTTTGCCTACATTTTGAAATACATGCAGATATACAGTAAATAAATGTTGTAGTTGTGCCCTATGTTTACTGTCCATCTTCTTCAGATATCAGCAAGTCTAAGTATGACGTACCAGTACAGCCGAACTTGAAGATATTCCCAACCACACTGATGGGGGACAGAAGACGAAGCTTCAGACCAAACTGGTACACTACTCATCCATGGCTTGAGTATTCTGTAATGACGGACTCTACATGTTGCTATGCATGTAGACATTTTAGCACACCAAATGCCCCAGACACCGTTTTTGTTTCAACACCTGGTTTTACAAACTGGAAAAAGGCAACTATGAGAAATGCAGGGTTTTCACTACATGCAAAGTCTGAACGACACAAGTGTGCAATGATCGCATGGAGGGATTATCAAAGAGCTGTTAGAACTGACGCAACACTAACAGATCTCCTTGACAAAGAACACACTAAACAAGTACAAGAAAATCAGGCATACATTAAAACAGTTGGGGAAGTGCTGTTGCTTACAGCTACACAAAACATAGCACAAAGAGGACATGATGAATCTGAAGGGTCCACTAACAAAGGAAACTTTAGGGAAATTCTTAACACAGTTGCTAACCACGACCAACTTGTTAAGAGAAGATTAACTTCCATTCACAATGCAAAGTACACAAGCAAGATCATCCAGAATGAGGTTTTGGGTTGTTTGGCAGAAATGGTTCGGTCTGAAATCATAGAAGAAGTGAAGAAAAGTGAGGTTTTTAGCGTCATGGCAGATGAAACAAAGGATATTTCAAAAAAAGAACAGATGTCCTTCACACTCAGGTACTATTACAATGGGGCCATTAAGGAGAGTTTTCTCCATTTTGAATCTGCAGAGAGGTTAGATGCAGCAGGGCTTACTGGAAAAATAGTACACTTACTGGAACGTTATGGCCTGGACTACAAAAATAACCTCGTAGGCCAAGCGTACGATGGCGCTGCCGTTATGAGCGGTAAGCATTCAGGGGTTCAGGCAAGGATCAAAGAACAGGCTAAATTTGCCTTCTACGTCCATTGTAGTGCTCATTGTCTGAATTTAGTGTTAGTTGATGTAGTCAAAAGTGTCCCAGAAACGGAGGAGTTTTTTTCTTTGTTACAGAGTCTTTATATGTTTACTTCTTCCTCATATGTGCACCCAAAATGGCTGTCTCTCCAAAGAGAAATGTATGGCAGAACCAGAGAGCTGCAACGTTTAAGCGACACACGTTGGTCATGCCGATTTCTAGCCCTACGTAATATCATGGACACTCTACCTGCCCTTAAACGACTACTGCAAGATATTGCTCAAGAACGTCATGGTGAAAGAACTGTTGAGGCCCGAGGTCTTCTTGCTCAAATTGACCTAGAATTTGTTGTGCATCTTGTTACTCTGCGTAAGTTGTTTGGGGAGACAAAGCTATTGTCTGACATGTTACAGTCACAAACTGTTGATCTGTCAAGTGCTGTTGACTTAGTAAATGCTTTAGTCCTGACATTGAAAGACCACAGGCAGGAGTCTTTCTTTGATGAGTTGTGGGATGAAGCATTGAATATTTGTGAGCAGTGTGATTCTGCAACAAGGTCAGTGGCGAAACGTCAGAAAATGCTGAGCTCTAGACTCAGTGGCTACTGCACGCTAAGCACTGTTGGTCAGAGGGAGGTAGAACGTGACAAAGATATGTTTCTCACATCATTTTTCTATCCTGTAATTGACAGCATGCTCAATGAGTTGAACAGACGTTTCTCCAATACAAACTGTGAGCTCATGAGAAGCATACAGTCTCTCAGTCCCCAGAGTGATACCTTTTTAAAGGAGAGCAATGTTTTTTCATTTGGCCGTTTGTATAATGCAGACATTGATGATTTAGGGCATGAGCTCCATCAATTTAAGAGAGTTTTGGACAGAAAAATACAGAGTGGTGAAGTCAAAAAGCCATGCAGTACAGTGGAGCTGGTTTGTTTTATTGAGCCATACAGGGAAGTTTTCTTTGAGCTCTTTAGACTGTGCAAGATTGCTGTAACCCTTCCTGTAAGCTCAGCCTCTTGCGAACGCAGTTTCTCCACACTGAAACTGATAAAAACCTTCCTGCGGTCCACCACTAGTGATGAGAGACTCAGTGATCTTGGTGTCCTGAGCATAGAGTCCAGAAGGGCCAAGGCTCTGGATCTTGATGTATTTGTGGACCGTTTTGCCAGACAGCACAACCGCCGTATCCTGTTGCTGTAGTGTATCTCTATGATATATACGCTAGTAGCGTATGAGTGCCGCTGTGAGGAAAAAGAGATATAATGAACAATAAAACAACAAGCCTGAGCTTCTTAAGACACGGTGGGTTTATCTGTTCTCAATACCACCGGTAAAATGAATGGAGTTAGTCTGGTGTCCACATGAAGTTACGTGTGTAGACAAAGAGTCTGGTGTCCATATGAAGTTACATGTGTAGACAGAGACAGTCTGGTGTCCATATGAAGTTACATGTGTAGACAGAGACAGTCTGGTGCCCATATGAAGTTAAATGTGTAAACAAAGACAGTCTGGTGTCCATATGAAGTTACATGTGTAGACAGAGACAGTCTGGGGTCCATATGAAGTTAGATGTGTAGACAAAGACAGTCTGGTGTCCACATGAAGTTACATGTGTCTACTTAGATGAACCCACCGTGTCTTAAGAAGCTGAAGCTTGTTTTATTTTTCATTTTACATCATCTATCTTTTTTTCCTCACAGTACCAGTAGTTCCACACACTACTAGAGTGTATGTATGTTTGTATGTATGTATATATATCCCACCAATCCTCTCTCAAGAGGTTTTCAAAAAGGGGCAAACTCATGTCTCAAGACCTGCTTCTGTTGGTTCCCCTCTCCTGCCTGTAACTTTCCATCCACATCCCCAAAGTTTTGTGGCCCATTATGACATCACTCCATTAAGTGATTGCTGCATGTACTGCTCTAAGGAAACACTTCTCTCTCTCTCTCTCTCTCTCTCTCGATAGATAGAGTTTATGATTTTATTCTTTTGAATTATCTCTGCCAAACATCTATGTACTACAAATCTTCAAGCTCCACAGATGTTTTATGGCATCCACTAAACCTCTTTAGATATTTGTAAATTATACAGTGTGATACCTTTCAACAAAAGTTTATTTTATTTTTTACCAACTATGATTTTTCCTTTTGAAAACAAGCAAAGCAAGAAAAAAAAGAAACAAAATCACTCCAATCATTGCACACTTGTGTCGTTCAGACTTTGCAGGTCCAGCTTTGACATGATGATCTAACTAACACTAATATTGTAACTAATATTGTAACTGAAATATGTATGATCCTATGATGAGCGATTGCTTACTTCCCTTTCACTCTTAAAAAATTACTGAAAAAAAATGTGTATAAAAAGGTATATGTAGTATATGTTTGTTTAGTGAGCATTCATGCTGTCATTTTTTCCTAATGTGAACTATGGTGGAAATGTGCTGTCCTAAATGGACTTGCCCATATATGTTGTAAAGCCTTTTTTTGTACACCTCCTCATCAACTGACAGTGAAGTACACAAAGACACAGACACACACACACACACACACACAGACACCTGTAATATTCTTGTTTTCATGTTGTTGCTGATATCCATCAGTGTTGTTCATATTGCTACATTGTGTTGACATGATTGTTGCTTTTAAACGAATGTTAACTTAATGTTTATTGTCTGCATCCTATTGGACTACTGGATGTTAATGTGTAACACGTTTCCCTGTTTATGTGCTTTAGCAATACTGTATGTCAATATGGTCATGCTAGTAAAGCCTCTTTGAATTGAATTTCTTTTCTGATTTGGTTTATTTTACCTAAATGGATACAGGGTAGTGTGTTTTGTTTATAAATCACTCAGAAAGTTTTCTTTCTTAAAACAAAATGTGGAATCAACTGTCCACAGTAGTGGGGCTTCCATAAATAGGAAATGGCACATTGTTGTACCCTTTGTTGTATCCTGGAGTTTTGTTCACATTGAATATGAACCCTGTATTTGTACCCTGTACTTTTTAATTTTTTTTCATTTTTATTTTTTTTCATTTTTATGGCACTATCTCTCTTGCATCTGCACTCTTGTACAAAATACGTGTTATAATAAATGTCATATGATTTTAAAGTAAAATAAAGTTTATAATCTTTGAATATCATGTGTTGCCAGTTTTTTTATGTGTGCCCCCCTGATTAAACACTGGCCCCTCCTTGGCCCCCCTAGTAAAATGTGTCTAGAACCGCCACTGACAATATGATATTAGAGATAAACTCAAAATACAGTGGGGAGAACAAGTATTTGATACACTGCCGATTTTGCAGGTTTTCCTACTTACAAAGCATGTAGAGGTCTGTCATTTTTATCATAGGTACACTTCAACTGTGAGAGACGGAATCTAAAACAAAAATCCAGAAAATCACATTGTATGATTTTTAAGTAATTAATTTTCATTTTATTGCATGACATAAGTATTTGATCACCTACCAACCAGTAAGAATTCCGGCTCTCACAGACCTGTTAGTTTTTCTTTAAGAAGCCCTCCTGTTCTCCACTCATTACCTGTATTAACTGCACCTGTTTGAACTCGTTACCTGTATAAAAGACACCTGTCCACACACTCAATCAAACAGACTCCAACCTCTCCACAATGGCCAAGACCAGAGAGCTGTGTAAGGACATCAGGGATAACATTGTAGACCTGCACACGGCTGGGATGGGCTACAGGACAATAGGGAAGCAGCTTGGTGAGAAGGCAACAACTGTTGGCGCAATTATTAGAAAATGGAAGAAGTTCAAGATGACGGTCAATCACCCTCAGTCTGGGGCTCCATGCAAGATCTCACCTCGTGGGGCATCAATGATCATGAGGAAGGTGAGGGATCAGCCCAGAACTACACGGCAGGACCTGGTCAATGACCTGAAGCGAGCTGGGACCACAGTCTCAAAGAAAACCATTAGTAACACACTACGCCGTCATGGATTAAAATCCTGCAGCCAGCGCATGTCCAGGCTCGTCTGAAGTTTGCCAATGACCATCTGGATGATCCAGAGGAGGAATGGGAGAAGGTCATGTGGTCTGATGAGACAAAAATATAGCTTTTTGGTCTAAACTCCACTCGCCGTGTTTGGAGGAAGAAGAACGATGAGTACAACCCCAAGAACACCATCCCAACTGTGAAGCATGGAGGTGGAAACATCATTTTTGGGGGATGCTTTTCTACAAAGGGGACAGGACGACTGCACCGTATTGAGGGGAGGATGGATGGGGCCATGTATCGCGAGATCTTGGCCAACAACCTCCTTCCCTCAGTAAGAGAATTGAAGATGGGTCGTGGCTGGGTCTTCCAGCATGACAACGACCCGAAACACACAGCCAGGGCAACTAAGGAGTGGCTCCGTAAGAAGCATCTCAAGGTCCTGGAGGGCCTAGCCAGTCTCCAGACCTGAACCCAATAGAAAATCTTTGGAGGGAGCTGAAAGTCCGTATTGCCCAGCGACAGCCCCGAAACCTGAAGGATCTGGAGAAGGTCTGTATGGAGGAGTGGGCCAAAATCCCTGCTGCAGTGTGTGCAAACCTGGTCAAGACCTACAGGAAACGTATGATCTCTAATTGCAAACAAAGGTTTCTGTACCAAATATTAAGTTCTGCTTTTCTGATGTATCAAATACTTATGTCATGCAATAAAATGCAAAATAATTACTTTAAAATCATACAAATGTGATTTTCTGGAGAAAAAAAATCTGGATTCCGTCTCTCAGTGTACCTATGATAAAAATGACAGACCTCTACATGCTTTGTAAGTAGGAAAACCTGCAAAATCGGCAGTGTATCAAATACTTGTTCTCCCCACTGTACCAACATGTGAGAAATACTGTACTTTATTAATGTTTCAATGGAACCAACCAAAATACCAAAATAAATGTCACCAAAATCAAGGTTTCATAATTATTGCCACTCCTCATTTAGTACTTAGTGCAACCACCTCTGGCAAGGGTAACAGCATGGAGTCTTTTCCTGTAATGTTTGACAAAGTTAAGGAACACATTTGGAGGGATTTTGGACCATTCCTCTATGCAGATCCATTCAAGATCCTTCACATTCTTGGGTTTGTGCTTATCAACTGCCCTCTTCAACTCAGCCCACAGATTTTCGATTGGATTGAAGTCCAGCGACTGAGATGGCCATGGCAGAACATTGATTTTGTGGTCACAGAACCATTTTGTGTGGATCTTGAGGTATGTTTTGGGTCATTGTCTTGTTGGAAGGTCCACCTACGGCTAAGTCCCAGCCTTCTGGCAGAGGCATCCAGATTGTCAGCCAAAATTGCCTGATACTTGGTGGAATTCATTATGCCATCAGTCTTAACCAGTGCTCCTGGACCTCTGGAATTAAAACAGCCCCACCATCATATTTCACCGTGGGTATGAGGTGCCTCTCCTTGTATGCATCTCTGTTTCGACGCCAAACATGCCGATGCTGTTTCTGACCAAAACGTTCGATTTTGGTCTCATCTGACCAGAGCACCTTCTTCCAGTCATAATTTAAATGACGTTTGGCAAACTCCAAGCGCTTGCGTCTGTGTCTTGGGGTCAGAAAGGGCTTTCTTCTGGCAACCCTTCCAAAGAGCCTGTGGTTGTGGAGGTGGCGTCTGATGGTGCTTTGTGAAACCTGGTGACCCCAAGACGTCCACCAAGGCCTGCAATTCTTTCACAGTGATTCTTGGGGATTTTGTTGCTTCTCTCACCATCCTCCTCCCTATCCTGGGGGGCAAAATGCATTTACATCCTCTGCCCGTTAGGTTTTCAACGGTTCCATATCTTTAAATTTTTTTAATAATTGCCCTGACAGTGCTCAGTGGTATATTAAATTGTTTGTGGATGTTCTTGTAGCCATTACCAGATTTATGAAGGTCTACGACCATCTGTCTCTTTTGAACTGCCAGTTCTTTCATTTTCTTCATGGTGTTGGATGACAAAGGGATATTGCATGCGTGTTACCTCATTTTTATACCCCAGTGAAACAGGAAGTGATGTAATGGCTCAATATAGTTCCTTAAGGCTTAGATAAACTTAAATAAGTGGAATTTAATTCCTGGTTTAATTTTGGTAGATGTTATTTACAATAATCTTTAAGGGTGCCATTAATTGTGAAACCTTGATTTGGAGGACATTGATTTTTAATTAAATCAATAAATGATTTTGGTGGGTTCCATTGGAACATTAATATAGTACAGTATTTCTGTATGTTTATATTTTTTTAAGTATTGTTTGTGCATTGCCAGTCAGGGGTGCCAGTAATTTTGGAGCCCACTGTATAAACAAATACACCCTTTGTGCTTGTACGTACCCATAGAAGTGACTGCCTGGTGCATCTCCTGGGGGTCCACGGTCCCACTCTGGTCACGGTCAATGGACATGAAGTGCTGCTTCCAGCCGTTGAGCACTGTCCACAGCTCCTTGAACTCATTGAAGCCCATAGTACAGGACATGTCTCTCTGAGGGGTTGCTTCAGTCAAGGAACAGGAACAGCAGTGACCTCGCAACCTTACCTCAAACCTCAAACATGAATATAGACGGCTAAAGGTTTTCGGAATAATTTCAATTGATTTATCTAGTTTTTTTTTTTTCCAATTCAAGACATTGCTGTGAAATCCATGGAACACAATGTGAGAGGACTTTCTGCAAACTCTCAGCGCACAAAACACTGTCACTTATGCATATTCCACCTCATATTATTGTACTGGTAGCTAGTGTGACCATAGTATTTTAAAAACCTGTGTGTCTGTACTGACTGGTTAGTCAAGGATACATCCAGCATGTTGATCATCAGTCTGCAGGTCTCCAGGTTAAAAGCTGTCAGAGATAAGATAACAGTTAATCAAACCACAGTCAGCGCTCCATATAGTGTAAAGAATAGAATTAAACAAAATACTGCATTGAAAAATGGCTGGGAATTAGTGGTTCCCTTCGGTCTTGTACATGGTGTTAACTCTTACGTTTGTAGCCACCAGAGAAGTTAGCCTGTGTGAGGCATTGCTGGAGCTCTTCTGCTGATATGTGCCCATCCTTCCAATGTCAAAAGATGGAGGGGGAAAAAATACTTATTGAGACCGAAACAATGCTTTACATTTTTAGACTACAGTATGCTGTTTTGACTGTGTTGAGATTAGCAGATAGCTTAATATGTTAAACTATAAGCCTTATTACCTGGCCTGCAACAGCAGCAAAAAATCCATAGAGAGGGTCTTGCTGCTGACCAGGGTATCCTCCAAAACCAGGGCCACCAGGAGGGTGGCCACCAGCAGGGGCACCTCCATACTGTGAGACAGACAATGATTTAGAGAGAGAGAGAGAGCAGCAAACACCATAAGGTTACTATGAAACAGTTAGTGACAACATAGGTCAGGTGCCATGCAAGTGAACATCCCAATGACCCACCTAACCAATTGCCTATAGACAACAGACAATCATGTCTCAAATCAGTGCATTGCCAACTTGCTCTGCAGAGGTCAAGGGGCTGAGAATGATTTCATATAGATTGTTTATTGCAATCAGTAGGTGTCAAACTGTACTTCGGCCAGCAACAACAAGACAGCGAGTCCCAGCTTTTATGTGAACCTGACCATTCCCAGGGTTGGGTGAGATGAGTCAATCCAAAACCAGTATTTCCATCGATTTATACGCTACTGAACTGATTATACAAAGTGTAGGCCCTATAATCCAACATAGTAGAGATAACATTGTAACATTTGCCCTTCATGTAACCTTTTGATCAACTCAGATTTTTACATTGTAAGAGAGTCTTTGTTGTATCGAGCAAGGGCATCAAGTTTCTTCGTCTCCCGGAGCAGAGGCGAAAGTGCATCAAGCATAAAATGCCTACTACGGCTTGCCCACGGCAGCAATTCATTGGCAGGGAGGCCTACAAATTGTATTAGATACAACAAATAGTCTACTGTATTCGGAAAACACTGTGCAATATACGCTGTTATATTATGTAGGATATTATGCCCATTTGCAGTTCTACTTCCGGACAACTAAGCGTTCCTACCCACACCCATTTATCTTCATATTTGTGTAGAAGAAACGTGTCTGTAAGATCTTACCCCTCCAGGGCATCCGCCTGCGGGAGCACCATATCCCGGATAACTCATTTCTATGAATTAAAAGAATAACACTGTGATAGCAACTGGCAATAAATAATCTCCTTTCCCTGATTTACACAAGGGGAGTGTCGGATGTCCTGCTTTACAATAAGCAATGGGAGGGATTAATTTGAGTTTTAGGCTGTTGTCTTTGGGAACCTTTATTTGGAGTAAAAGAGTGGATGTAGTTGAACAAAAGTCAAAGTATAAACGTTTACCAGAGTATGTTTTGTTCAAATGAAATTAACACTCGAGGAAGTAAATGGTATATTCCAGGCACCATTCCAGTGTTCTGTTTCATTGACGTTGATCATCTCTAAAACCCGAGGTCAGCGCACTATTCCCTGATTGGCCTTGCATTAACATGTGACCGGATGCCTGCCAATCATGTGATAATAAAAATTGTCAACGAAGATAAATGCAACGCTGACTGCATTTCTCAAAGTAATAAAATAGATAGTAGTACTTACAGTAATAGATTTGCATAGTGCCGACTTTTAAAATAATTTTTACACAAGTGAATATGATGCCAAATTGTGAATTGTCTCAATTGTTACTGTGTCTTACTATTGTGCTAAACAACATTATTTTCACCAGGCCAGCCATCGTGTATTGTATTTTGTGTATATGCGTGAGTGTGCACATGTTCCTAATGCTACTGCACAGCATTAACTGTCCCAAAGGCTAATAATGTTGTATTGAATTTGTGTTGTATTGTAATACAGTAAGACCACCAAGAGTCATCATTACATCATTACACTTGTCTCAGAACCATTGTGGTGCACTTCCTTTCTGGACAGGAAACACTGAATCGTGCCTCAACTGAAAAGCTGTTCTGCAGCTGATAGGATCAGAGGGCACTGCTGCGGAGCCCATGCAGCTCCAGTCCATGGAAAAACCTGGCTCATCTCTAGCCTATAGACCTGCTATCAGCAAGTAGGGAATCAAACACGCATAGTGATTCTTCTTTGCCTTGGTGTAGAAGCTCTGATTGAGATGTATGGACAGAACCCTAACTGGTTGTGGTCGAGCGGGGCGAGCGGGGCGCCTCTACGCCACCACAGGCACCTGGGCAGACTTGGCTCAGCAACCCTGAGGCAATGGGAGGATGAGGAGGAGGAGGAAGAAGGAAAAGAGGAAGAACATGCTATTTGGACGAGGGAGCATCCAGCAATCTGTTGCTATACTACAGGTAAGAGTGAAGTGTATTAGGTAACTGTGAGAGAATATTGCAGGCTCATTGCAACCCTGTTTTTCCTGTTTTACGTTTGTTTTCAAGTGGCATGCCTTGTTGTCTGCCTCTGTCTTAGGGTAAACAGGGTTTATGCTGGTTTGTATCAATTAACATGATGTATTCCCAATGCTTCTATTCTGGCTTTGCTTACCTACCACTCCCTCAGTTCTAGCCAGTGTGGGCGGATAACTTGTGACTAAGAGCCTTGCCCAAACTCAGCAGGCCCATTGGCAGGCCAAAGAGACAGCAGGACCAAACACGTGATACAACGACAGACTGCAACAGAACAGCACCCACCCTTCCATCCTACCTTACGTCATCCCTTCTCACCACACCTCACTATTATCGCTCCTCCATCTTTTCCCTGCCCCTCCTCTCTCAGCCTTCTATCTCCTCTCCTTACAACTCTTTATCCACTTTTCAGTCTTCATCTCCCCCATTCCCATGTCTTTGTATGCTCATTAAAGTGCTATCCAACATATAGACATAATGCCATTTGCTTGGTTTCTCCATTCACTTGAATCCCTTTAGACATCATAAATGGTATGAACAGAATAGCTTTTTGTTAAATGTTCTTAGGTTCTCTCCTTCTCTCCTCTGTCCCTTGTGTCTTCAGATGGCCATGGCCTCACCCAAGAGTGTGTTCAGAACCACTGGGGCTGGGCTGGTACAGAGAGTCCCTTTGGCCCTGTCCACACAGACCTAGTTAGCATCCAAAGCCAGAGTGACACAAGGCAGGAGGCCCCGGAAATGTGGATGGATGTCCCCCCACACCTGCCCTCCTTGGGTGCTGCTGATGGAGAAGAATCATTCCAGCATTGTTTAGGCAGTCATCGGGGGAGCCACAGGACAGAGGGCCATGGTTGTGTTTGTATGCATGGACCAAGAAGATGTTGCCACAGTTGGGCTGGTTCCCCTCTCTTCAATTTCGGAGGTAAGTGTGTATGTGTCTGTTCATGTGAAAGAGGGTAATTATTCTCTATGATGATCCAGTATGGCTGCTATGTAGTATTTTCCTCTAATCAAATACTTCTGTTTCCCAGTGAGGAAGACAATGATGGTAGGAGTCGAGGTGGAAATAGTGGAGGAAGTAGCCTATGAGAACACAGAGACACTTGAAGTAATGTAAGTAGTTAAATGATTCAAGGTCATTGTTTATTTACACATTGTTGACGCACATAAACATGAAGTAGGGCTATGCAGTAGCCTAATGTTTTTATGTATTTCTTTTTAGATCAGAAGGAGTGTATCCAAATTATTTGATGGAACCCATATTGCTGCACGATGACCAGCTTTCCCCCACCTAAACCTGCATTCCTTCAAAAGTTGTTTGCAATTGAACTTTAACTGTGTTTTTAAATGTCAGCCTTGTATTTTGAATGTCTTTTAAATGTATTTAAATGTAGTTTAAATATAAACATGTATTTTACAATAGTT
Organism: Coregonus lavaretus; assembly: GCF_964263955.1. Taxonomy (NCBI): domain Eukaryota; kingdom Metazoa; phylum Chordata; class Actinopteri; order Salmoniformes; family Salmonidae; genus Coregonus; species Coregonus lavaretus. The sequence goes on along the minus strand of NC_139990.1, from coordinate 62,098,390 downwards.
TTTTTTTTTTACCCAATAAAATAAGAAAAACTTTGCTTGTTGTCTTGATTTGAACTTCTAATGAAGATATACTATATGTAACTTCCAAGACCTTCTGACAGTCTACACCTGCTTTGTCCATCCAGTGCTCCGCTCAAGTATGGCACCCAGGTCTCACAGCCCACCAACACAACCAACTTCAGAAGATCCAACGACATGCAACCAAAATCATCATGAGCACAACCTACACCTCCCACGACTCTGCATGCAATGACCTGGGCTTGCAGTCCCACCGCACTCACCTCTGCTGATCCTTTGCCCAAAAGCTTGCAAAATCCCAGCAACGAGTAGCTGCCTCAGATGAAAGGTCATGTCAGTGGCAGATCTACTCGATCCAGTCACAAACTGAACCTTCTCCCTACTCAGACTCAGATACTACAACAGCCTATACCTTACTTTGTGAAACTGCTTAATGCTGCTTAACTGTAATATTGTATACTACATCTCATATTTTTTATTTGATTTACTTACTTACGTAGGCCTATGTATGCTGCAATTCAGCTTTTAGCTGCAAATGTGTATAATAAAAAAAATAACCTTAAATATATAGAAACTTCAATTACCAGAATGGCTTACGTCATCCACATGCGCCACACAGCCTACCGTAGTCAGAATGCGACAGTGGCGCTGAACAGTGTTCGAAAATCCGCATATCCAATATAGGTTGAACATTAACTAGTAAAATGTTAGGAAAAACCTTTTCAATGTAAACACAATTTTGATTTTTGCTTGACTACGACATGTGCGACTCACCAGAAAATCAAACGCTCCAGGCTCGTCTGCGAAGTTTGGAAGAGTTGACCGAGTTCACCGAGAACTGCCAGAGACAACTGAATGAGCTGTTGGAAACGCTGGGATGGAGACAGGACCTGGACAACGGCTCAGTTCAGGTAGGTAGGAAGCTAGTTAGCTATATTTTTTCAACTGCTCAGATACGAGGGGTGGTTCACCTAGCCCTGAAAGCGCGGCGTCCTTTATAGGGCTAGTTTACACCAGAATCAATGTTTTCATGACGTTACCTGAGTTAATAATCCATATTTAAAATGTGCACCATCTGTTGTGTATGTGTAGTGTAATGATGTCATGTCATAGTATTGTGAGGACAGAGGAAGAGTTAAGAAAGAGATGAGTGGTTTGGGGCAATGAAGTCTACATTCCTTATGTCAAGGTAGATTAGTGATGTTTAGAATAGCATGAGTGATGGGCAGTATAGTGACTTGGGGGTAAGGGTGATGAACATCAAAGACAGGTAGTGCCCATGGAGACTTGCCAGATGTATGCCAGGAGGAGGGTAATAAAGGGTATATAAGGTAGAGTGTCTTCTTTGTTCAAGTTAGTTCGTAACATCAAGGGCAAAGCTCTGGTCATTGTTGTAACGAACCCGGTACTGATCATTAAATATTTGCATTAACTTTCTACAAAGTGTCTCAGTATATCCTTGCATCCTTGATTATTTGAACACCCGAGAAACTCATCATAACATGTAGTTAGCTAGATATAAGGCCTCCAAATGAATGGGAAAACCATAAATGATGGGCGATTCATTAAGTCTCCGTACACATGCATGCTACAACAAACAGAGAGGAGATTATAACTTGTAAATGTTCTTCCACAGGAGCCGATGGAGGTGTGTCCCTATGACCCGAACCACAGAGTGCCAAGCAGGAGCATGGAGAGACACAAAGCCACCTGCCAACTCAGCCAGATGGGCTACTCCCATGAGGAACAGGTTAAAGAGCTATACTGTATCACATACACACACACTCAACTGAAATATCAACTGAGCCATCAACATATTTTGATGTAGCTTGTCATTAGGGTAAGGAGTTATTCCTGACCATAGGGCTAGACCTAGAAAAACTGGACCCTATAATTAGAGCGGACCAAAGTTATTTCTGGTGAGGTCAAATGATCAGGAAAAACTATCCACCCTAATTATACAACAACCTTATCTGTTATTATGTTCTTAAAAGCTTTTATAAAAAGTTAACTCCTTTCCTTTCCCAAGGCTGAGATGTATGACCCCTCTGTGTGTTATGAGAATGCCAACATTACCAGCTTCACAATGGGTGAGTGTCACACTATTCCACTGCAAAGTGAATCTCAAATTAATGTAGTAGTCACAATTCCCTGAACTGACCCAGGGTGGGGGAGCCCACTGCTTGTCTCACATCTTTCTTTGTGTTCTGCCTCACCTGTAGACAAACACACACAACAACAAGTGATTATTCAAGCAAGAGCAAGTGCACCGACAATTAGGACAGAGGGACTGTACAGCCAAAGTAAGATCATTACACCCCTACATTACTGTTAGGTCACTGATAAAACCCTATGCTTGTATTCATGGCCATCAGCATTAGTTTCACTCTGTGGTAGACATGTCCCACAAAATATTTATGTTTTTATTCTGGAGAAGCAATTAATGGTAATTTCACCAAAGAGCAACCAATGGTACAATTTTTTTTACGAAGTTCGTAGTTCTTCAGTGCCTTGCCCATGTCTAAAAAGGTCTCAATTAACATACATTAATTCATTATAAACGCGGCTAAATATGGTGCCTGTTGTTTTTTCTTTTATTATATAGTTTCTTTGTTTGTCATCTGTATGTGTTCTGTGTTTTGTTTTCAGTGACAGGGGTGAGTAATAACAGGAGGTTCTTCCCTCGTTCAGGCTTACTGATTACGTGCAGTATCCTTTAATGCCATATCCTTTCAAACATGCTGCCTCTGTTGGCGGCATTACACATGTGCACGCGTACTCACACATTTTCCCTGTACGTGTTGGGGAAAGTCCTTTACTCTTTTCTAACCCTTTCATACTGAAGGTGTGAGTGATCATCTCAATGTGATCAATGTGTTCTTAAAAGCTTTTGAATTAGTGACTTGTCATGACTCTATCTGTACTCTGTGTGATAGTATTGTAGCATGTGAGTGTGTGTAAAGCCCTTTTAATTGTGCTGCAGGTGAATACTCCACAGACCCTTCAGAAGTTCCTCAGAACCACAAGCGAGCTATCTGTGACCTTACTATGGCAGACCGATTGGCTCTTTTCGATCACGTGACAAGGGAGGCCAGCCAACAGATGGATCAAGCTGGAGCAACCAACAACGAGGACCTCTATGTTGATTTGGTGGCCAAGCTCAAAAAGGGTAGGCCTATAAACATTAACTATTGAGATCAGTAGGATGGTTTAAGCCAATTTTCCAATGAATTGCTCCTCTAAAGCCATTCCACTGAGTCTGTTGTGTTTGTTTCTGTTCTTTAGGTAACGATCAGAACGAGCACAAGTCTCACCTGGAGCTGATGGCTGAGATGAGGGACTACAAGAGACGTCGGCAGTCTTACAGAGCCAAGAACGTCCACAACACCAAGAAGTCCTACACTGAGGTGTGTGGGGATGTGACTGTTTCAATAGAATGTTAATGGCTGTACTTTACTTTGAGATGTGTGTGTGTGTGTGTTATATCTGGTTATGTTTTTCTTGAATCCTGCAGGTGATTCGGGAGGTGATTAATGTCCACTCTGTTGAACTGTCCAGTCAGTGGAAAGAGGAGGAGAGGAAGGAGGAGGTTAGAGAGTCAAAATATGCCCCTCACAGGTAATCCAACCATTGTCTTCTCACCTACGTGATGCCTCATACAAAATCCAATTAGTACTGTAATACTAATCTGAGGAGCATGTGGATTAAAAAAACCCGGGACCGTTTTGTCTCTCAGGAGAAGGTCTGAGGACAGGCGCTCTGCCTCCACAGAGTCCCGCCAATCTCACGTCAGCTCCAGGGACGGACACGGCTCCCACCACAAACGCCACCGTAACACAGAGCGCAGCAAAGACCCCAGCCCAGAGCAGAGCCAGGAGTGCAGCCGAGAGAAGGAGAGCAAGAGGAAGAGAAAGAGGTGAGTCAGAGAGTAGTGGCTTGCATTCACATCTGACAGTGTTTAATTGTATGAAGTCACCATCAGGGTTGGTTGCAGACATTCAGTGGTTGATGAATGCTTTGGCTGTATATGTTTGATAGGTTTTTACCTGTTGGTGAATTGAATGTGTGTTGGCATTCACAGGGATTCCCGGTCCCCGGATGAGAGACATCATGATCGAAAGAAGAAAAAGAAGAAGAAGAAAAAGGAAGAGAAGTGATTTTCAAGTTTAGTACCTTGGCTTAGAAAACCAGAGAAGGAGCCAACCAAAGCTATGTTCCAATGTTCATAATAGCATACCACTTAGAATGCGTGCCTTCATACTACAGTGGCTTGCGAAAGTATTCACCCCCCTTGGCATTTTTCCTATTTTGTTGCCTTACAACCTGGAATTAAAATTGATTTTTTTGGGGTTTGTATCATTTGATTTACACAACATGCCTACCACTTTGAAGATGCAAAATATTTTTTCTTGTGAATCAAACAAGAAATAAGAAAAAAAAACTGAACTTGAGCATGCATAACTATTCACTCCCCCCAAAGTCAATACTTTGTAGAGCCACCTTTTGCAGCAATTACAGCTGCAAGTCTCTTGGGGTATGTCTCTATAAGCTTGGCACATCTAGCCACTGGGATTTTTGCCCATTCTTCAAGGCAAAACTGCTTCAGCTCCTTCAAGTTGGACGGGTTCCAATGGTGTACAGCAATATTTAATTCATACCACAGATTCTCAATTGGATTGAGGTCTGGGCTTTGACTAGGCCATTCCAAGACATTTAAATGTTTCCCCTTAAACCACTCAAGTGTTGCTTTAGCAGTTTGTTTAGGGTCATTGTCCTGCTGGAAGACTGAAACAGCTTTCCCTCAATAATTTCCCTGTATTTAGCGCCATCCATCATTCCTTCAACTCTGACCAGTTTCCCAGTCCCTGCCGATGAAAAACATCCTCACAGCATGATGCTGCCACCACCATGCTTGTTCTCGGGGTGATGAGAGGTGTTGGGTTTACGCCAGACATAGCGTTTTCCATAGCGTATTTTAGTCTCATCTGACCAGAGTACCTTCTTCCATATGTTTGGGGAGTCTCCCACATGCCTTTTGGCGAACACCAAACGTGTTTGCTTATTTTTTTCTTTAAGCAATGGCTTTTTTCTGGCCACTCTTCCGTAAAGCCCAGCTCTGTGAAGTGTACGGCTTAAAGTGGTCCTATGGACAGATACTCCAATCTCTGCTGTGGAGCTTTGCAGCTCCTTCAGGGTTATCTTTGGTCTCTTTGTTGCCTCTCTGATTAATGCCCTCCTTGCCTGGTCCGTGAGTTTTGGTGGGCGGCCCGCTCTTGGCAGGTTTGTTGTGGTGCCATATTCTTTCCATTTTTTAATAATGGATTTAATGGTGCTCTGTGGGATGTTCAAAGTTTCGGATATTTTTTTATAACCCAATCCTGATCTGTACTTCTCCACAACTTTGTCCCTGACCTGTTTGGAGAGCTCCTTGGTCTTCATGGTGCCGCTTGCTTGGTGGTGCCCCTTAGTGGTGTTGCAGACTCTGGGGCCTTTCAGAATTTGTGTATATATACTGAGATCATGTGACAGATCATGTGACACTTAGATTGCACACTGGTGGACTTTATTTAACTAATTATGTGACTTCTGAAGGTAATTGGTTGCACCAGATCTTATTTAGGGGCTTCATAGCAAAGGGGGTGAATACATGTGCACGCACCACTTTTCCGTTATTTATTTTTGAGCATTTTTTGAAACAAGTTATTTTTTTAATTTCACTTCACCAATTTGGACTATTTTGTGTATGTCCATTACATGAAATCCAAATAAAAATCCATTTAAATTACAGGTTGTAATGCAACAAAATAGGAAAAACACCAAGGGGGATGAATACTTTTGCAAGACACTGTAAGTGCCCAATTCATGGCTTCATACTAAGTGGTATGTGTGTTTAGATATTGTAGTTTGACTCACAGACAAATCTTTCTTTGATGTAATCTAATGATGATATTTTAAAGCAACAGTTCAGCTCTAAACATTTTTCTTAAACTGAGAGGTTATTAAATGCCTGTTGTATTAGATTACAGAATGGAAATAAACTGTTAGAACACGATTCTCAGAATTCTGTTGTACATTCACAATTACACCTGTATTTGATTCACTTCCAAAAAAAGAGTTTGATGTTTAAAGTTAAAACAACATTGTGTTTGAACTTTGAATAGAAAATAAAAGCTTCATATGTGTACTTTAATGATCATGGTCATAATCTGTGTGTATGAGCTTTCGTGTGTATGATGACCCGTATTTAGAAATATTAGGAGAAAACTTTACTGAAAGTAAGACTGTTGAAACTTCCATTCTCCCAAAAATTACTTCTGTTGTAAAGCCACTATTACTTTTGAATTCATGGATTATTTTTTAACAAGTACTCTGCATAAACAATAGTCAGTGTCTCCATACTGCGACTAGAAATGGTCAGAAAAATCAACACATTTCTATCAGATATGTATTCATATTAATGTAATAATTTAGTTGTAAATGGCCCCTCCCAGGCCAACCGTATTGGTTGAGACCCCTCAGGGCAGTTTGTCCATTTCTCAGTGTGTACTGTATGGAATGTTGGACAGGAGTGTCATAGCTCACACACTTTTACCAGCAGGTGAAAAGGACACAGAAGGTCAGACCTGGAGTCAATGTGCGTCTGCAGTCTTTTAATGATGGGATAAAAATACTTTGCAATATCTGCCACAACTCTATTCAATTTGTACTGAGGTTGATCACCCGTTAAACCGTTACTTTAAATGGGTATTCAATTCATTATCAGAATGTCAACAGACTTTTTAAATTGACTGAATGAGTATAGAATTGACCTTAACTTTAGCTGTACTACTTGAACATAACTCTAAATGTAAACGTGTAAATGTTTTTAGTTATTGGGGTATTCACAACCTGCACAACTATGTGTCAGTCTACTGAAATGCTCACAACAAAATGGACCCTGCACTAGTCTCCTCATCTCTGTTTTAAACCCTCTCTATCAAATTCTGTATCACATTCTCCTTACTCTCTCGTCCCTCTCTTCTCTCTCCTGTCTGGGTCTCTGCCCCTGTGTGTATTTGGGGTTAGGGTTAGACTCAGGTATTTCTCACCCTGTCGAGGAGAAGAGGGAGCGGAGCCCGTGGCTGCCTGAGAACCTTAGGGATCCCTGAAAGAGAGAGCGGGAGGGAGAGAAAGAGAGGCAAGGGTCCAGCGCCTTGAGTGCGGAGTGAGAATGCTGTAAGGAGCACAGTTCAGGGAGGAAATAAACAGGACTTTTCCATCTTTATTTAAAAAAAGACAGTGGACTATCCGATCCCCGATACGTAGGGTGAGGGTCTGGTCTGAGTGGATTGTACAGAACCAAACAGACATAACCAGCACCATGGGAGCCCCCAGGGTGAAGGTAAGCGAGGAGAGCAGGCATCGTGTTGCTACTCCAGGTTCTGGATGTGAACGCTGTGTTTGGTCCATGGTTCTTGGGCCTAGGTTCCCCAGGTGGTGTACTCAGTGATGCTTGATTGAGGAACCTAATCTAACTATTGGTTGTGTAATGATGTGGTAATGAGGGTTTATTTTTGGTACTGTGTGAGAGTGTATTTGACATGGACTGATTTAGCTGGTGTGTAGTGAGCACAAAGAAACCTAAATATACATTAGTGTTTAAATGAAATACTATGTGACCTATTTGCAGGATGATTAGCCTAGCAGTTCACATGCATCCCCCAACAGTGTTTGAGTTCCCTCTGAATTAAGGGTAGTTAGGAGGTAATTACTTTATTTGGTATGTTTCTCAGGAAGGTGCCGATTTGACTTTATTGACCCTACAGAGTACTCCACTGTACACAACAGCAAGTCAAATGACAAGGCTTGAAACATTGTACTTCATAACTTTGAGAGGTGATTTTGTTATTTGACAGTTTGGGTAAAAAAATGTTTTTGTTAACAGTAGCTAAATATAAATGAACAATATAAAATGTGCGTCAATCAAGAAGTCCAGGATCTCCGTTTACACTGGTACAGATTGAAGCAGTTGCATTTCTTTCTTTTTTTGCAGCAGCATTCCTTTGCGGATAGTGTATTACTATTCAATGAATAGTGATTATATTGGAGAATAAGTCTAAGTAATGAAGAGACAATAAAGCTATTTCATCACTACTGACCGTTTCAATGGAAGGATTGGGGTTAGTAGAGGTGAGCAGTCTGTATCCCACACTGCACCTCAGTGTCCCAGGGGGCCTGGAGGTTGGTGATGATCACCGATTTACACCACCAGGCAGACATATGGTGTCAACTCTATGTTGCAAAGCATTCTGGGTACTTGACCAGGTAACGTATGGAACACTACAGATCAATTGGTTTATTTTCAACAGATAGTCCAAATTGTCTGCCTTATCATTGAGCACCATTTGTCATGTGAACACTGATGTTTATTTATTGCCCATTGTCTTTTAATAATTTATTTAAGTCCATTATAGACTACTGCACAAGTGTTTTATTGATGATGTCCTTTTTGGAGTTTTGAATAAAAAACTGGAAATGGCATGGATGAAAAGTGGTGGACACATGGTGGACAGACAGCTGCTTGACATCACACCAAACAGAAAAAAGGACTTTTACCATATGAGGAGTGGGATGAAGAGACAGCCTTTAGAGAACAGAGAAATTGGCCTGGAATGTGAGAAGGGCCTGAGAACTGCTGTGGCTCACTCTGTGGTTTTACCCTAACAAAGAGATTTTTGAGCCTGTATTTCTCTATCTTGTTCAAGACGCAGATTAGCTCTTGCCTAAATCTACAGAGCATTATACAGCCCTATCACCTGGATGGCTGATCCCTGCAGAATCTCTTCCCACATGTCTCATGTCATGTGACTTCACTGTGGCATCCAATAGGCTGCAGTTAATACAAGGATGTGACTTCAGTTTATTGACCCATTTTCACTCTGGAAAATAAATAGATGCTACTCTATTTTTGGACATGATTTAACCATATGGCTCAAAACCATTTGGCCACATGGTTGTCTCCTGTAAAGTCAGGCACACATAGAGGAGATAATTTGTCAAAAAACATCTGTGGCCAACTATCACCCATTTAGTCCCCATGGTGTGTGGTCAAGTGGTTGAACATTATTGTAGCACAGGAGGTTTGTGGCACCTTAATTGGGGAGGACGCACTCGTGGTAATGGCTGGCACCGAATTAGTGAAATGGTATCAAATACATCAAACATGGTTTCCAGGTGTTTGATGCCATTTAATTCGCTCCGTTCCAGACATTATTATGAGCCGTCCTCCCCTCAGCAGCCTCCTGTGGACTGTAGGTAGGCCTACTCTTTCCAATTTTGACAAGTAGAATCTTGGATGGCAGTCGGTGATGACTTTCCACCTGACTGATCAGAGCACAACTTTCCCCATTGGAGATGTAGGCTGAAGAAATGTAGGCTACGTGACATGTTCCAGTGTGTCTTTATAACAAAGATTCACCAAAGATTCTGGCCAACTACCCAACCACAAATCATCTTTGGTCATCTCCCCTATAGCATATAGCCTTTTCTAGTGATGGTCTGATAGGCTACCATGCAGCCCAATTTTTATTTCAACAACCCCAAGCAACAACACCACAAATTGTTGCTTTCTGTGAATTCCTTTTGGAGTAGGATACTCAAGCTTGCTGCTTGTCATACCGTAAATACAGTTATATGAAAATAAAGTTAGCATTTTTCTGATTGAGTAGATTAGTCATAGGCCTAATAGGCAGGCCTACATTTAGTCATTGAGCTCAGGTGCATCCTGTTGCCATTGATAATTCTTGAGATGTTTCTACGACTTGTTTGGAGTCTACCTGTGGTAAATTCAATTGATTGGACATGATTTGGAAACGCACACACCTGTCTATATAAGGTCCCACAGTTGACAGTGCATGTCAGAGGAAAAACCAAGCCATGATGTCGAAGGAATTGTCCTAGAGCTCCGAGACAGGATTGTGTTGAGGCACAGATCTGGGGACCAAAAAATGTCTGCAGCATTGAAGGTCCCCAAGAACACAGTGGCCTCCATCATTCTTAAATGGAAGAAGTTTGGAACCACCGGACAAACTGAGCAATCGGGGGAGAAGGGCCTTGGTCAGGGAGGTGACCAAGAACCCGATGGTCACTCTGACAGACCTCCAGAGTTCCTCTGTGGAGATGGGAGAAGCTTCCAGAAGAACAACCATCTCTACAGCACTCCACCAATCAGGCCTTTATGGTAGAGGGGCCAGACGGAAGCCACTCCTCAGTAAAAGGCACATGACAGCCCGCTTGGAGTTTGCCAAAAGGCACCTAAAGACTCTCAGACCATGAGAAACAAGATTATCTCGTCTGATGAAACCAAGATTGAACTCTTTGGCCTGAATGCCAAGCATCCTGTCTGAAGGAAAGCTGGCACCATCCCTATGGTGAAGCATGGTGGTGGTAGCATCATGCTGTGGGGATGTTTTTCAGCAGCAGGGACTGGGAGACTAGTCAGGGTTGAGGGAAAGATGAACGGAGCAAAGTACAGAGAAATCCTTGATGAAAACCTGCTCCAGAGCGCTGAGGACCTCAGACTGGGGTAAAGGTTCACCTTCCAACAAGACAACGACCCTAAGCACACAGCCAAGACAACGCAGGAGTGGCTTCGGGACAAGTCTCTGAATGTCCTTGAGTGGCCCAGCCAGAGCCCGGACTTAAACCGGATTGAATATCTCTGGAGAAACCTGACAATAGCTGTGCAGCGACGCTCCCCATCCAACCTTACAGAGCTTGAACAGATCTACAGAGAAGAATGGGATGAACTACCCAAATATAGGTGTGCCAAGCTTGTAGGGTCATACCCAAGAAGACTCAAGGCTGAAATAGCTGCCAAAGGTGCTTCAACAAAGTATTGAGTAAAGGGTCTGAATACTTATGTAAATGTAATATTTCAGTTTTTGCTTTGTCATTATGAGGTATTGTGTGTAGCTTGATTGATGAGGGAAAAAACGATTTAATCCATTTTAGAATAAGGCTGTAATGTAACAACATTTGGAAAAAATCAAGGGATCTGAATACTTTCCGAATGCACTGTATGCAGTGGCGATTTCAGCATGTAACTCTTGGTGTTTTATGCATGCCAGCAAAGCCACTACACAACACAACACTAAACAATACATGAATTGCGCTATAACGGTGACAAACGGTGCCCACAAACTGTTAGGGCCTACATAAAGCTGTCCAAACAGCAGTCCCATCACCTTACCACTGCTACACCTGGTTATCAGCGGAGCCTTGTCTGACAGTGAATCAGTTAATTCAGCCTCATTTACTGCATAAAAAGTAAACATAGCTGATGTGGCTGACTTGCTTAAACAAATGTGGTTTCTACTGACAATTGAGATGTACAAATAATGGTGTAAGGGGATGACGAGCGGATAAGAGGCAATCCGTAATTTCGATTAAGACAATGAGCGAGCTAGGACGGACATAGTCAATATAACTATTTGTTCAGCACTTTTGAAATGTACAGCGACAGAATTCAGAACATGGGCTATTCTTACAGTATTCTCCCTGTACACCAAGTCAGAACCGTAGGATAAATAAAGGGGACATATAAGCAGACATTGAAAGCTCTTACAATATTTGATGATTACATTTCTTACCACACAACATACACTTAGTATTATTACTTTCTTTGCTACAGTATACATATCTCCCTGGCATATTACGTAATTTATGCAGCAGCATACAAGAAATTTTTCGACTCACCTTGTTGTGCTGTGCTCACTTGAACAGGACGGTGGCGCAGCGGTCCTTTGTGGGCTAATTTTGTCATCAAACTTTGTCATCAAAGTCTGGCATTCTCTGGATTTATGGTGCTTTCAAGACAACTGGGAACTCTGAAAAAAAAACAAGGTTGAATCATGATGACGTCAATGATCTTCAGGTCGGAGCTCTGGAAAGAGGCCCAATTTCCCGACTTGCAATTCCGAGTTGGCTGACCGTTCAAAATGTATTTTCCCAGTCGGAGCTCGTTGTTTTCAGAGTTCCCAATTGTCTTGAACTCACTGAAGTCAGATTTCCCAGTTCTGAGTTTCCAGTTGTGCTGGATTGACAGCATGGCCAATGTTGAATGTTTATCCTTTTAAGCTTGGAAAAGAGACCCTTAAACCCAGACTTGGGACCACACACCCACTCCACTGAATAGCAGGCTAGTGATTGCTTTGCAATGCTTGCAGTTAGCCACTGATTCCTTCCAAACCACTCATTGTTGAATTTGCGATTTCCAACTTGTTGTGTAATGTTGATGGCCAATGGCCGATGAGCACTGATACATACGTTTTATCTATAATTTATCTTCAATATTTCTCTTCATATGACAAGGATTAAAATGCATTTGCCAGTAGATTGTCGTCTTGATTCATGATGATGACTGCTAGTTTGCTAGCTAAGATTTTGAAAGTATGATGTTGACATGATCAGTCCAATCAAAGCTACTGTATATATAACATGATTTGACATCATTTAATCTGTGGCCACTGACCTTGAGCCTTCTTGGATGGGCACTTCTAATGTAAGTCTATGGCAGCACCCAAGGGGCTGGAATTGTTTAGCTCTACCCTTAGATTTGGCGGTGACGTAGTGTCTCCATGAGTGACAGAACAATGAGCCAATCACGGCGCAACTAGAGAACATTACCCAATCCCGGCGCAGCTAGAAAACATTACCAACCCCTACGCTCTGTATTTTCCGCTGCTGAAACACCTGCCTTCTGGAGCTGCCTTACTCAAGAAAGCAAAAAAGAGACCAAATTTGTATGCGGCTTTATTAACTCAATGAATTTTATATTTTTTTTTTTAACATTGTTTGCAAACTGAAATGTGACACGTATTAATGTCAAAATAACATGCAGAACAGGCAACTTATTTTAGCTAAAAAGGTGGGACAGGTCGCCACTGACTGTATGTCTGAAACTTGAAAAGGGCCATGATAATCGGGTATAAACATTTTCTTAGTGAGCCATTAGCCTTCAGTAGCCGAGACATCTAGTCACCAAATGTTTCGTTCTCAAAACAGTTATTAATTTAAGAAGGAGTTAAAAGTGTAACGAAATTAGAGCGCATGCATGCTATACTTTGAGCAGTGAGGTCTTCCACCTTGCAACAAAGGTAGGTCTTACAAACATTGTATTTTGTTTATCGTGATAGCAGCGAAGAAATAGGCTAAAGCCTACATGGTCGTTTTAACCTTGCTTTGTTTTCCCGCCTTTTCTACAGAAGTCCGTTTTCTCGCGGCTGCTCGTACTCCTATTGTGCAGCCCCCCCTCGCTCGCACAGGACGAGTACTCTGGTTACCACTCAGGTGAGCTGCCTGCACATGCCTTGTTCGCACCATTAGCCTTCTCGCCAATACTGTTTGATGTTTGCTAATTATCTACATTTCTAGAGGTAAGCTAATACAGTAGGCTGTGTCTTGATTTTATTTCAGTTGACCTAGATTGAGGTTAAAATGTATAGACCTATATTCTCATGTGACCACAATTAAACATTTTTGAAAATTGTGTACAAACATTACATTGGTCTATCTATCTAATAACGGACTATTTTGTTTTGTAAACAGACTATCATTTTACTGGGGAGGTTTCAGGTTTGTTCAATTATTGTTTTGTGTCCTATTAGGTGATGAACACACCTATGAGGGCTCCTTGGTCGACAACTATGAGCATTCAGGATACCCACACCCAGGTAATAACTACAACATAGTTCCTCCCATCTGGTCAAAAGCCAGAGTTTGGTCTAAGCCTTCATAACCCCTCTATGCCTCCTCCAAATGACTTATATGCATCACCAAACCATTTTCCAAGAATAATGTGAAAACCCTCTTATTATGGCAAGGTGACTGATAGGGGGCACTATCAGCCACCATGCCTCCATCTTGGCACAATATTTTGGAAGCTACATTCGTTTTTGCGACATTTATTATATTACAGACACTTTAATGCATACTTTTAAATTATATTATGTGAGCTAAACAAAAGTACAAAATGAAAAAATATATAAAAACATTTTCTTTAAAATATAATTATTTTACATTACTAATGTTACTGTCCCCACTACAACACAAAAATAATTTTGTCCTTGAAACTTTTAATTGAAATACTGTAGAATTCCATTCATTCCTATGGAGGACTGCTCCTACTGGCGAGTGCCATTATGGCCGACCTTTGGCTTCAAAGCCTCTCAATAGCCAATAGATAGCATCAGCAATCCAGGGTTTATACATCATTGGGTGGAAATCGACTGAGGTATGGTCAGATGATAAAGTATTTGAATACCTGCCTGGAACCAAAATATACACAAAGTGTACAAAACATAAGGAACAACTTCCTAATATTGAGTGTGCACACCCTTTTGCCCTCAGAACAGCCTAAATTCGTTGGGTCATACTCTACAAGGTGTCGAAAGCGTTCCACAAGGATGCTGGCCCATGTTGACTCCAATGCTTCCCACAGTTGTGTCAAGTTGGCGGGATGTCCTTTGTGTGGTGGACCATTCTTGATACACACGGGAAACTGTTGAACATGAAAAACCCAGCAGCGTTGCAGTTCTTGACACAAACCGGTGCGCCTGGCAGCTTCTACCATACCCCATTCAAAGGCACTTAAATATTTTGTCTTGCCCATTCACCCTCTGAATAGCACACATACACAATCCATGTCTCAATTGTCTCCAGGCTTAAAAATCATTATTTAACCTGTCTCCTCCCCTTCATCTACACTGATTGAAGTGGATTTAACAAGACATCAATAAGGGATCATAGCTTTCACCTGGTCAGTCTATGTCATGGAAAGAGCTGGTGTTCTTAATGTTTTGTACACTCAGTGTATAGTCAGATACCATCTACTACTACAGTACAAACTCTATAGTATGTTGCTACCTTTGACATGAACTAACCTGTAGAATGCAAACATTTCCCTCTCACTTGCCTCACTTAAACTGCTCCCCATTCCTCGTTGGCAGAGGAATACCCACCGGAGCCCACTCACAGCTATGAGGAGCAGCAACCCTCATCTGGATATGACCCCTATGCACCAGCCCCCACCAGCGTGAGCATGATCACAGAGGACTCCTACCCCTACACCACCACTACACAGGTGAGGGGAAGTCAAGGGGGCAAAGTATGTTATGTGTAATGTTTGGTAATGGCATGTCATGTAACATTGTGTTCTGTCATGTAATGTGATATCATGTTATAACTGCAGGTGCCATACGAGCAGGAGCCCTACTACGAAGAGTCGCTCCAGGCCCCTGGTGGTGGGGAGGCTTCTCTGGGGGAGGAGGGGCCAACCGACTGTAACTGTGAGCCAGGAGAGCCAGGGTTCGCTGGGTTTGCAGGGCCCAAGGTAGGACGAAGGCTCTAACCTAACGCTCAACGCCATGCAAATGTCATTTAGAACCTTATAAACAGCAAACATCCATTTACTTTGCTGATTAATGCTGATTAAATGGCATTTATATAGCGTTCACTAGGCCTTTAAGTGATTTGCATTGTATGGGGGTAACTCACCCCATCCACCACCATCCTGTGGTATCCTTCTGTTTTCTGGACTAAACAAAATATATGTCTGTGTGTGTCTGTCTGTCTCTGTGTCGGTGTGTTTCTGTCTGTCCATCCGTCCATCTAGGGAGCCAGAGGACTGCAAGGTAAAGATGGCTTCCCTGGGGCTCAAGGACGGGAGGTGAGTGTTAATCGCTGTATAATCACTTCATCAAATCCATAGTGCATGCCAAATTACACCCTCCATTGTGCTTAATTAATGAATCATTGCACATATCCCTATTGGAGGAATGCTGTTGATATGGTTCCTGTGTTCAGGGGTACAAAGGATTCAAAGGAGTTCTAGGAAGAGGCGGAGACACAGGGCCTGAGGTGAGGAAGTAAAACATGTAAAATAAAAGAGCTCACACAAAATTCCCAAAGCAGCCTTAGACACTATCCAACTCCCTAAGCGAGGCTTGAACCCAGGTTGCCCAATCCCACAGCAAACACGCTTGCCACAACCTCAAAAGACATACAGTATCTCCCTGTAATGTTTGTAACTCACAAATTCTGGCGTCAACATTACACTATTGAACTTGACTCAAGAGCTGTATTGACCTTTGCCATCTCTACAGGGTGACTCCGGGCCTGATGGGGAGGACGGTGCTTCTGGTTTCTCTGGAGCCCAGGTAAGTAAAAGGCATCCAGAGGATATCACAGATGTAATGTATCTCTTTGTTTCATTGTTTTGCGCTGATCTGTTTCTATTCTCTGGTCTAAATTCTGAGACATGGCACAAGCAATGTAACGTTTTTCTATATTGATTATGGACAGTAGATGGCGATCTCTTTATTATTCAGAACTGGAGAGTGGAACTGTTGTGTAGTTGAGGTGAGAGGCTGAGCTTCAACAACTAGGATGGCCCTTTCTCTTTCTCATTCTCTCCCTTGGTCTATATTTTATTCCATTATTTTGCACCTTGTCTCTCATTCTTACTCTCTCCTACAGGGCTTGCCTGGTCTTCCTGGCGATCCAGGTGAGACTGGGGTGCTAGGACTGAAGGTAAAGACCCTTCCTCAAAACCAGTCTGCCATCCTACAGAATATGTATCACATCAAACAAAATCACCCTCTACCTAAAAAGCCATTATAACCCCATATCAAAAACAGTGTGGCCCTTCACAAAATCTAATTTGAATGTTCACTAATAACAGGCCAAGCCACCATAATGTTTGTCTAACGTTTAAACCTACAAGAAACAGCATGACATTACATAAAGCCTCTGTTGTACCACCGAGAACCAATATGACATCACATAGGACCAGTATGACATCATAGGGAACCAGTATGACATCAAGGAATTCCAAAATGACATCACTGAGTACCAGTGTGACATTACAGAGAACCAGAATTGCCGCGGTCAAGATAACTTGGAACTCAGAAACTCTTAAAAACTTGACCAACAGGAAGCACTACGCAAAAAAAGTATGTACATTTGAACTCAGAGGTTCCGAGTTGTCTTGAAAGCACCACAGATCACTAGTATGACATCACAGAGAACCGGTCTGACACCACATAATTCAGTTTGAATCCCGATAGATGCAGTATTACATTGACATTTTAGTCATTTAGCAGACGCTCTTATCCAGAGCGACTTACAGTTAGTGAGTGCATACATTAATTTTAATTTTAATTTTTTCATACTGGCCCCCGGCGGGAATCGAACGAACAACCCTGGCGTTGCAAACGCCATGCTCTACCAACTGAGCTACATCCCTTGAGGCCAATCGAACTCGGCCAAAACAATGGAATTGCCATGGAAACGCGTGGGGGAAAGGGCCGTGGAGGAAAGATCCTGAAACTCCTCATTGCCATAGCAAAAATAGCCTACATTTAGCCTATTGTTTATATGTGAATTACACACTATGTTTAGGTAAAAATCAGTATACTGGTTGTATGGATTTCAACCCCAACACATGTTCCTGTCATCTTCACCAATCGACTGCAGTACAGTTAAAAATGACTTTGACTACCACCACCGATTTATGTATGCTAGCTATGCTAACCAGCTTATACGAACGGGAGTTAGCATTTAGCAGTCACTTCTTCTAAACCTGAAAAGGGACAACTTGTAAATATTATGCAGCGAAAACAGCTAAATATATCCAAATCGCACTTAAGTAACCACATTGTGACCCTGTTACGAATATCCACTTTGTTAAGTCAGATTTGATGAATGTGTGCCAATATGGTCAATGGAACGGTCTGCGTTTCATTGACTCCTTTACCGCATCCATCAGGTAGACCCCAAAACCTGCAAAAAGGTATGACATTATAAACCCCCACTGTACCACAGATACATTGCAGAGTACCAGCATGACATCATAGAATACCACTATGCCATCACAGATATCAGCTAATTACACCCAAAAAAATCTTAATTGACAATTTGAAGCTCTCTCTATGCCTGACTGTGTTCCCTATCTTCAACAGGGTGACATCGGTATGGAGGGGCCACGCGGAGGAGTCGGGGTTCCGGGTGAGACTGTGAGTATTGACACAATGCAGCTGTTATGTTTTGTATGTAACCATATTTGGTTTGATATCAGGGATTTTATTTCAATTAATCTCAAAGAAACAAAGAAACAATCCAAAGGTTATTATTGTGTAATTACCATTGTACCATGGATTTTCTAAGGAAATCCACTACCTGGTCATTTCTGTAGCGTAAAATAAAGTGCTTCCTCAAATGAGTGTAAGGAAATTTGATACAAAATCCCCAGCATGTTTCTGTCTTAGTTCTTTGTCTTTTTTCTAGGGTCCAATTGGTGAGGCAGGGCCTGGTGGTCTTGATGGAACTGGAGGTATCAAGGTAAACATGGTGGCCACCACAACTCAACATTGTCCACTCACAACAGTTGCCACCGCTCAGTGTTGCAACCACAACTCAGCACACTCTGTCTTCTCAACATGTTCAAATCAATTATTCACTCAGCTCCTTACACAGCTCTCACTAGAAGCAATACTAAGACTTTATGACGTGAAAGCCTCTAACAGGCTATGTGATGTGATCATTTCCATTTAACATTTAAACAACATACAAATTATTGTAATTTGTTCTGGCCATGTTGAGACATCTTTTTTTCCAACCTTTCTTCTCAGGGATCAACTGGAGCAGAAGGGAAACAGGGTCCTGAAGGAGCAGAAGGGGAAAAGGTAGCGCCATTCAACCTGGCTTTGTGACCATTGTTAACTAAACCATGGTTGAATAACTAATTATTTAAAACAAATCTTATGACTTCAACTTCCATTTCCCCTGTCTAAAATGTCTTCCATCGCATCCATTCTCTTCCACAGGGTCAGATTGGAGCACCTGGATTCTCAGGAGACCATGGGGAGATGGGCTATAATGTAAGATGGACGTCTGTCTATCCGTCTCTCCAGTTGGACCTCTTGTTTGTCCTTCTCTACAAAGACTATGCTATTCCCTACATGGAGGGAGACCATTAATTCTAACTTTATTTTTATTTATGTGTTTTATAGGGGTATCCTGGAGAGCCAGGAGGCAGAGGAGAGACCGGTCACAAGGTATGTTTAGGGGGACAGGAGTAGTGTTGTTTTCACAGAAAGTACTCTGGTTGCTTTCAAAAGTCATTGGCCCTTACTCTTCACAGATTTCACAAGATTTCTGTGTGTTTATGGGTGTTTTCCCTAAACTGCATACTGTTATTTTCACTGAAGGTTTTGGTATTGTTGATTTAGTGAGTCATGTGGCTGTTAGCACTTCCTCCATATGGTAGATTAGATTGATACTGTAGTAGCCATGTCTCCCTTGCTCTCTTCTCTTCCACTTTCTGTTTTCTTTGTATCTCTCTTTCCTCTCTCTCAGGGCGACCAAGGCCCAGGGGGCATGCCAGGCAGTGACGGGGAGCCTGGAGAGGATGTGAGTAACAGTATGATAACCACTAAATTAGTAATAAATCGGTAAGGAATCTGTTGATGGGATTTCTCCTAACAAACCACATTTACTGTTTATTTTGCAGGGTCCACTTGGAGTTCCTGGGGTGATCGGCTTTCCTGGAGAGTTTGGACAAAAGGTAAAGTGAAGGAGAATTGCATGCTGGGTATCAAGATGACATCATCACAATGGCTGTATAATCCAAACATGTCTAGTTGACATCTGCTGTTATGACATGGATGTAATTTGTTATATTGTACAGTACATTTATTCATATCAAATCAAATGTTATTTGTCACATGCGCCGAATGCAACAGGTGAAGACCTTACCGTGAAATGCTTACTTACAAGCCCTTAACCAACAATGTAGTTTTAAGAAAATAAAACATATTTACTAAATATATTAAAACTGGACATGTACTTTTAATACTTAAATTAATACTTTGTGAATAATGGCCAGGCTTCCCTCCTAGGGAGCGAAAGGGGATCGTGGTGTGAGGGGACCTCCTGGGAGAGTAGGAGCTGGGGTAAGACAGGCTTTATAACCACTGTGTGAGGTGCTCTAATCTCAATCACATGGACACAGTAGAATACAGATCACAATACATACACTGTCACTTCCACATTCCTCAGTAAATTCCCCTCAGTGTTGTTGTTAATCAGATGTAAATTACATGTTGCGTGAGGGTTTCGTGTGGGTGGACAGACACCCATGTGATATTGTTGACAGTCAAAACAAGGAAGGTAACATATCTGTTAGTAAAGTCCCTGAAAACACAGCTCTGTTGGGAAAGTCCCTGAAAAGGTTTCAGTGTCATGCTGGTTTTAGTTAAAAAACCCAGCATAACTGTTAGAGATGTTATGGCAAGAGTACCGTGTATCTTGTTATAAGTTTAGAAAATTAAAAATGATCTGTCATTGGAATTTAACAAAATTCCTATTTTTGAACAAAGGTTCTCATTCTAAAGTGTGTCTATTTGCAGCAGTTTACCTATGTGTATTTCATATTATAGGGGCCTCAAGGATATAGAGGAGATGCAGGAGTTCCAGGGAAACCAGGACCTAAAGGCCTGCAGGGCCAACCTGTGTGTATATGTCATTACTCAAACATTGTCATTACCACTACAATTATCATAATTGACTTTTGATGATTATGCAATTGTTGATTTAATGCTTTGTTTCTAGGGAGCCAAGGGGGAGACAGGACCCGATGGTGAGAAGGTAACCTTTTATTTACGTTCCCCATCCGACTGCTAAATTACCAGTCAATTTCTCACAGTTAATCAACACACACACACACACACACACACACACACACACACACACACACACACACACACACACACACACACACACACACACACACCAGTAAGTGACAGTGGATGTGTATTGGTCATCTTCTGTTTATGTTTGGGTCTTTCCTTTGTGACTGATAAGCTGTAATAAGCAGTCCTATCATTGCCATGGCATCTTACTGACTCATCTAATGTGCTGATTGTTCCTTCCTCAGGGTGGGGTTGGAAGAACTGGAGTGAAGGGAGGGAAAGGAGACAAGGTAATCATGTGACAATGCCGAGGCGACGTCACTCTCTCATCTGTCTACTTCCTGTTTCCATTGATGTAGTGGGACTGTTTTTCTTCTTACCAAAAATGTTTCTGTTCCTTTTTCCAAATAGGGAAGTTTTGGAGCACGTGGTGACAAAGGACAGGTTTGTATACGCCATTCTATGAAAGTATTAGTTTTTTTCACCCTAACTTATTCTATGTCACATAAAAACCACAATACTGACGCCATAGGTTGTTCCTAGATGACAGCAGACACAACAGCACATACTGTACAGTGTTGAGTTCCTGTTATATTATAAAATCCTAATAGAACTGTTTTGATTAGGTAGAAGTATTGAGAAGTGAATGATTTGACTAGGTAGAAGTATTGAGATTATTGAGTTTAAATCGTGACATTTTGTGTTCAGTGACTGAACAGTGTCCCCCCTCTCTCTGTCTCCCTCCTTCCCCTCATCTCTGAATGGCAGCAAGGAGAGAGAGGTACCATTGGCCCTGATGGCATTGTTGGACGAAATGGACCCCCCGGCATCCCAGGCTCCAGAGGAGAGCCAGGTCCAGACGGTGACCTGGGCGTCAAAGGTGGCTCTGGACCTAAAGGAGTGCCAGGTGCCCCTGTGCGTATCAGGAGCCAACCCCAGTCTGTCTGGAGGAAGAGTCTCCCCCTTATTTTACATTGACACATATCTAGCAAGAACCTTTACTGACTGATTGATCGATTGATTACTTGCTTGGTTGATTGATTGCCTGCTTTTTGTCCTCAGGGCCCTGGGCTGACAGATGAGCAGGTATTGCAGCTGTGTAAAGGAGTGGTGACAGCCCAGATCTCCCAGTATGCAGCTTCCATCCGGGCCAAGTGTTCCCAAGGCTGCCCCATCAACAACCGCACACTCATTGGGCCGCCCGGAACCAGGGGACCAACTGGAGAATCAGGCAAACCCGTGAGTCACACAGCCCCCAAACCAACCCCTATCTACTAAGGAAGGCCTTCAGTCCAAACGATGATAAGTTCTGTTGACCTCTCTCTCTCTCTCAGGGTAAAGCAGGCAAAGCTGGAGTCAAAGGAGCCAGGGGCATCCAAGGGGACACAGGAATGGATGGTCAGAAGGGGGCAGAGGGTGAAAGAGGTATGTACTCCAATTGACTTAGTTCAACCAAACTTGATTACTGGTAAACAAAACCTTGATCACTAAGGCTCATTTCAAGTGAAAATGAGTGGAGCTCCTTTGTAGTGGCATAGCTTCAGAGTTCACCCACAAGCTCTCTGTTTTACTCCACAGGTACAAAAGGTCCGAAAGGAAAGGGGGGTGAGCCTGGTAAAGGTCTGCCAGGACACGATGGGCATCAAGGCCTCAGAGGTAGGACACTGTTTACACTGGTGTGAAACTCAGGTCTACCTCAAAATTGCTTGTCTTAGAATTGTGGAAAGTATATGTAACTCACTTCCAGATTCACTTGAAAAGGGATTGTGTGGTTTTTATTCAACATTTATGTTAGCAGGAAGTCTTCTTTTACAAGAGAACTGTTAAGACGCCACCTCCAATTGTTAAATTGTTTTCCCCACAGGGCTGCCAGGTCACCCAGCAGAGCCAAAGAAAGGTATGGCAGGTCCCAGAGGGCCCCGTGGTTTCACAGGCGCTTTGGGCCAGCCTGGCATGGCGGGCAACGCAGGAGTGCCCGGCTTCTGTGAGGCACGGGACTGCAGCATTCACGCGCCTGTGATGCGTAAGGAGCAGGGCCTAGTGAAGGGACCCCGCGATCTAAGCCCCAAGATCTAACCCCAAGATCTAACCCCAAGAAGGAGCTTCAGAAAGGGGTGAAGGAATGGTCCACGATGAGGGGTCATATTGGACAGTCGCGCCATGGCAACGTTGGGGTTAATTCCATTCACATCTTAGCCAAACCAGGAATTTAAGTTGACATTGAGTTTTGAACTGGGAAATTACCAATGTGTACAGCATTGATCTTTTTGAATTTCTGCACAGAGATGAACCCAACCTTGACTGCATTCCATCTGAGCCAAGCAAGGCTCCCAATGAACTCTAATGTTTAGGCATAATTGATAACTTTTTTCCTAGGCCAAAACAATGAATTATTTTATGCAGAAACAAAAAATAAAATTGTCTTCTGCCAAGCAAACCATAAGTAAAGGGGCTTGAAAAACTGGCTAAAAGAAATTGGCAGAAAATTAAACTTGCAGGAGTCTCTGGCTACCAGTCAGGTTTTGTTTTTGATATGATCAACAATGCTGTGGATACATTGAAAATAAAAAGTTATGTAAATAATGTTGTAAAGTATCGCAAGTACATGTACTGTGTGTTCTGAAATATAACTGTTTTAGATAAATGCTGTCTTATCTTTTCTTAAGATGAAACCTCACTTTTTTAGTCGCCACAGTTTGAGTTTCTTTCTGAGAATGTGTGGTCTCTTTCAGTCATCTGATGTTATTCAGGTTAATCTAAATAACTTTTATTTTTTTTACCATTTACAGATGTTCACAGACAAGATAACATTGATCAATATAGAATTTTAAAAAACTTACTATTTCATATTATTTCATATTAAAAATAATACATTGAAATTTGTTATACAGTATATTGTTTTTGGAATTTATAGTTAATCTGGCAATGATTTGTAGGACAGCACAAAATGTCTGTTGATTAAATGAATTAACTATGTTCATTGGATGGCGGTTTGGATTTTTAAATAAATTGATGTACATTATTTATTTTGCATAAATAATTTTCACATGAACGGGATGTTAAACTCCTACCACCATGTGTTGGCAATCAGAACCCTGATAGAAAAGCGTCACAATGTTTGGAGACAAATTTTTTTAATGCATCACCACATCATAGGACAGATTAGAAAATGAGCAGAGCATGAACATGGGTGATTGTCTCTCATCAAAAGCATGCAAAACATTATGGCATATAACTATGCTACGAAAGTACACATACATAACATCAACGGACAAGAAAATAAACCATATTGAAACATTGATTAATGCTGCTCGTGTTCAAAAGGGCTCATCTTAATGTGTGTAACGTTATGGTTGTCAGTTCATATAAGTGTTTGGTTGTATGACCTGGAGGGAGGTAAGACATATTATTAATATCATGTTTAAACCCTATTGTACAGTACATCCCTCTGAAATCTACCCGGTGAAATCAATCCACTTCATTGAGTCACTTGTCTCTAAGCTTATTGTCTGATCTAGGGGTGAGTAGGTGTAGCTATATTTGTACCAATACAAAATGGTCCAAGTCAAGGTGGAGATATATATATTTTTTAAAGGACACTACTTGAAAATATATATTCTTAAAATCTTGCAAAATAAATTCCTTAATTTGATGGGACATAAAAACACACAATTTCACATTGGTCCCAAGGCATAGTGAAGTACTTCCATTTTGTGCCAACAAATTGTCCATGGGAGAGATTATTGGCTTGTAACGGACAAGTTCACAGCTTGTTTTTCTAGCTAATTGTCCATTCATACTTTGGTCATTTGTGCCTTTTTAGAATTAATAGGTAATAAATAGCTTAATAAATATATTTCATAAATAACAGTCTACATGGCACAGCATGAGGCAGTGCAGGTTAAAGGTGGTCAGCAGCAAAAAACACATTTCCTGTTGAATTCCGTGTTCAGTCAAAAAACACTATGGCTTTCTTTCTTCCTCTCTTAGGTGAAACTACATAATGTAAACATCACCCATCCTACAGGTAAACTTGGTTTAGTTAGCAGAGTATTGAGACAAAAAAGGTAGAAAAGTGCATAGAAGACAGCAATGAGACTAAAACATGAATTAGAGTCTGGACACTAGTGGCGGAAGGCACATTATTCTTTTAAAAAGCAATAACGGTTCTGAGTAGATAGATGTCTATAATACTATTGGCTCAACTCTGATGTTAGTTTGTGTAGTGTGTCCCACCCACTACAAATGGCCAACTTTTCTTCATTGGCAGGATAAAGGATGTCATTTGGGTTCTTTGTGGACCAACAATGTAGGACCAACAACGTGAGAGCCCCCTCAGACCACATCTACAGTACAAATGGTTTGATCAGCATCAGGAATGCCCCAAGTCCTAAAATATAAACAGAACAGTTGTTATTTTGTTTATTTCAAAATCTCTCATTGTAGTTAAAACATCAGGCATTTTCCTGTAGCATCACAACTTGTTTTGATAGTAATTGAGCTCTGATAATATGCAGTTATCTATATTATAATACACTGAGGATCCTAAGCTGCAGGAGGGTCTCCTCCTACAATTTTGGGCCAATTATCTTCACTATAAACTCAAAAGAAGAGCGTTGTCCTCCCACATGATATTGTCCACTTTATAATCCGCTGTGTTTTGTATTTTTGTTTATTATCCCGGTTTTTGTGTTTGGAACTACTTGAGTCCGGTCGCGAGGCCAGTTTGCTTCATCAGTAAAATAATCCTGCAGCAACAGGAAATGTGAAATATTATGTGGATTATAATGAAAGGACATTTTTGTAAGGGTTGATAAATTCTTCGTTAGGGCAAATCGAGTCTGGAAATTACAAACTTTAGAATACTTTTTAAACCTTGAATACACAAGTTTGCATTTCCTTCTGTGCAGATAAACTCTCAGCAACAAAGGAGTGATCAAATTAAGATCCTACATCTGTATTGAGTGTCTCTGTCTTGTCTCGGTGTCAGATACATTTTTACTTGGTCTTGATTCTGTCTCGGACAGTGAGGACTCATTATTTCTTGAATTGGACCAGCGGAGTGAAGAACTCATAGTTATCAGCTCCCATTCGCCAGGCCAAATACCCACACTCCTTTCATGACACATGAATATCTTCTTGCCTATTGAAACCAGGGCTTCCTACTTGACTCATAACATTACTGTCCTTTACTTTCACAGAAATTTATCCTAAAATATTGTCGCGCTCGTCAGAATTGATTTGCTGGTAGCGAAGACATTGTTTGAAAGTTGCATGCTCACTATTAGTAAGGGGAAACTGGGGGAAGTTGTAACATATTTTGTCTTTTCGTCTATTATAGACCTGTTTGGTTCGTGATCATTTGTAGAGTGGCTCTCTATTTGCCGTCAGCATGAATTTTTTCACCATTCTGAATGTCTAAAGAATACATATCTTCTGAAATATCAACACAGCAATACTGGACATTTTGAACTATTTTTATGGTGGAGATTTGACAATTAATGGTCTTGAATTGGACTCGCATTTTTCTGGTCTTGGTCTTGACTTGGTCTCAGACCCCTAACCCCTCTCTTGGTCTCGGTCTTGACTTAGTCTCGCCACCCCCCCCTTCTGGTCTTGGTCTTCACTCAGACTCGATTGGCTCCGGTCTTGGTTTTGAATTGGTCTCGCTTTAGGTGGTATCAAACAACACTGGTTTGGAATGGCACGGTTACTATTGCATCATGTCAATACCATTATGACGTCATTTCGCTGCCAAGGCAAAGCTTAGGCCTATAAAAGCGCGGGTCCAACTACTCAGTGGGTATAGCAATAAAAGGCCACTACGAGGATGCCCAAGAGAAGATGACAGTGATGAGGAGGTGAGTTGTAAGGTGTGTACAGTGCGCCAGGCTGCCACCACGGCCGTGTCCAAACAGAGGGAGTCTCACATTCCAAATTACCATGGCAATTATGCATCACAATAGTAATATTAACGTAACATGCAGCCAGCAATCTGCGGTATCCAAGGTACAGTATTCTATCAACTGCAAGGGTGCTGCTGGGCTTATAGTCTATGGAAGGCCCGTGTGTAAAATCTTCAACAGCATCTTAAACTAAGTCTCAAATCTTTTCAAATAATGAGGTCAAATAAAGCAAGGTACATAATTATGCATCACAAAATTCATTTTCTATTGTAGGCTACTGTTTTTTTTTTTACAGATATGGATAACATGGTTTCAAAGCAAGTACCTACAATAACAATAGCCTACAACAAGTTTATTTAAATACTCTGGAGTTGAGAAGGTTGATAGCCTATACATAGGCTATTTGCTTTGCAGGAGGGGGGATTTGCATTAAATCAAAAATATTAATTTGTAATGATTTGCCGCTAGTAATGTATATTTTGATAACAGTGCCACTTATTTGTGCAATCAAAATGTAATTCATATATATACTCCTGAGTGGCGCAGTGGTCTAAGGCACTGCATCGCAGTGCTAGCTGTGCCGCTAGAGATCCTGGTTCGAATCCAGGCTCTGTCGTAGCTGGCAGTGACCGGGAGACCCATGGGGCGGTGCACAATTGGTCCAGGGTAGGGGAGGGAATGGCCGGCAGGGATGTAGCTCAGTTGATAGAGCATGGGGTTTGCAACGCCAGGGTTGTGGGTTTGTTTCCCACGGGGGGCCAGTATGAAAAAATAAATAATAATGTATGCACTCACTAACTGTAAGTTGCTCTGGATAAGAGTGTCTGTAAAATGTATATTTTAAAAAGCATACTTTACCGTAATGTGCGAATTGATTGTTTGCAGTGTTAGTGGCTTATCACTAATGGATGGCAGGCAGTAACAGAGGAGAGGAAGGTGAATTGTATGAGTTGACCTACCTTGGTGGTGCAACCAGTAGTTCATGTGACATCGGGACATTCACTGAGGAGGACTTTGCCGGGGAACACATCCTTGCATGGAAAACTGCATTCACCTTTGCCATTTTTGTAGTATGCAATTGGCTGTAGCGAGAAAATAATATTTCACGTCATGTTTCAACTGAAATGGCCCTTGCCCTTCTGCATACTGTTGATGATACTATCAATGGTAATATATAAAAATTAGTGGTAATCAAAATGCCAGACTTCACACTGTATCAACTTGTCATGACCACACATACAGTACCAGTTTGGACACACCTACTCATTCAAGGGTTTTTCTTTATTTTCACTATTTTCTACATTGTATAAAAATAGTGAAGACATCAAAACTATGAAATAACACATATGGAATCATGTACTAACCCAAAAAAGTGTTAAACAAATGAAAATATATTTTATATTTGAGATTCTTTAAAGTAGCCACCCTTTGCCTTGATGACAGCTTTGCACACTCTTGGCATTCTCTCAACTAGCTTCACCTGGAATGCATTTCAAATAACAGTCTTGAAGGAGTTCCCACATATGCTGAGCACTTGTTGGCTGCTTTTCCTTCACTCTGCGGTCCAACTCATCCCAAACCATCTCAATTGGGTTGAGGTCGGGTGATTGTGGAGGCCAGGTCATCTGATGCAGCACTCCATCACTCTCCTTCTTGGTCAAATAGCCCGTACACAGCCTAGAGGTGTGTTGGGTCATTGTCCTGTTGAAAAACAAATGATAGTCCCACTAAGCGCAAACCAGATGGGATGGCGTATCGCTGCAGAATGCTGTGGTAGCCATGCTGGTTAAGTGTGCCTTGAATTCTAAATAAATCAGACAGTGTCACCAGCAAAGCGCCCCCACACCATCACACCTCCTCCTCCATGCTTCACGGTGGGAACCACACATGCGGAGATCATCCATTCACGAACTCTGCGTCTCACAAAGAGAAGGCGGTTGGAACCAAAAATCTCATATTTGGACTCATCAGACCAAAGGACAGATTTCCACCGGTCTAATGTCCATTGCTCGTGTTTCTTGGCCCAAGCAAGTCTCTTCTTCTTATTGGTGTGTCCTTTAGAAGGCCTGATTAATGCAGTCTCCTCTGAACAGTTGATGTTGAGATGTGTCTGTTACTTGAACTCTGTGAAGCATTTATTTGGGCTGGAATCTGAGGTGCAGTTAACTCTAATGAACTTATCCCCTGAAGCAGAGGAAACTCTGGGTAGTCTTTTCCTGTGGTGGTCCTCATGAGAGCCAGTTTCATGATAGCGCTTGATGGTTTTTGCGACTGCACTTGAAGAAACTTTCAAAGTTCTTGACATTTTCCAAATTGACTGACCTTCAAGATGTCTTAAAGTAATGATGGACTGTTGTTTCTCTTTGCTTATTTGAGCTGTTCTTGCCATAATATGGACAAATAGGGCCATCTTCTGTATACCACCCCTACCTTGTCACAACACAACTGATTGGCTCAAACGCATTAAGAAGGAAATCAATTCCACAAATTAACTTTTAACAAGGCACACCTGTTAATTGAAATGCATTCCAGGTGACTACCTCATGAAGCTGGTTGAGATAATGCCAAGAGTGTGCAAAGCTATCATCAAGGCAAAGGGTGGCTACTTTGAAGAATCTCAAATATATTTTGATTTGTTTAACACTTATTTGGTTACTACATGATTCCATGTGTTATTTCATAGTTTTGATGTCTTCACTACTATTCTACAATGTAGAAAATAGTAAAAATAAAGAAAAACCCTGGAATTAGTAGGTGTGTCCAAACTTTTGACTGGTACTGTATAATAAATTACTTATCACATTGGGGACCGACTGCTCCAAATGGTGGTTCAAGTGTGTTTGTACCCTCTTGACATGTGTAGGCAATTTGCTTCTCCACTACAGGGGCTGCGGACACGGAGACTGATAAGTGAAAATATGAAAATAAATGAGAAGGATTGGGAATCCACCTTACGCCAAAAAAGGATATGGGTAGTCCTCTGTAGATCCATTGGTAGAGCATGGCGCTTGTAACGCCAGGGTAGTGGGTTCGATCCCCGGGACCACCCATACGTAAAAATGTATGCGCACATGACTGTAAGTCGCTTTGGATAAAAGCGTCTGCTAAATGGCATATTATTTTTATTAATTTTTTATCCACTGTATTATGTAGCATACTAGGTAGTGTCAGTTTAAAGGCCCAGTGCAGTCAAAAACATGATTTTCCTGTGTTTTATATGTATTTCCATACTATGAGGTTGGAATAATACTGTGAAATTGTGAAAATTATGATAATGCCCTTTCAGTGTTTGAAAATACGGACTGAAATTTCAGCCTGTTTTGGTGGGATGGTGTTTTGGCCTGGCTGGTGACATCTAGGTGGTAAATTAATTAATAGACCACTAAGAAAGAGAGTTCCTAACCTCTCTGCCAATAACAGCTAGTTTTCCCCTCTCCGCTCAGACCACTCCCAGACAGTCCAAGCAAAATAATTTATTGAAAAATGTATCTTTGCCAAGAAGCTATTTTGGTTTCTTTTTTACCCTTTTAATGGAAAACAACCACAGTAAGGTACATCATTGTTACCCAGAAGTGATTTGATATTGAGATAAAAACAGCTGCATTGGACATTCAACAGAGGTGGTCAATATAGTGTGATGACCTTTCCTAAGACCTTAAAACATGTGTTAGCACCCCCAAGCTAAGCCATAAGTTCAGAGGGCTAACAGAGTCTTGTGGTCATGTGAAAACCACCTAGGCTCAAATACCAGTTGCATATCAGCACATAGGTCCACACAGCAAAGTTACGTTTTTCAATGAAATTCACGCAAGTGGGGAAAAGCGGGGTGTGAAAGCAATTGTTCCCCATTGAAAGCTGTGCAGCCAAGCCTAATTTCAAGCAATAACAACACACATAGTAATTTTTAAAATTATAACTGGATTATAGCTCCTGTCCAAATGTTGTGTAATATACATACTCTGGATCGCTCCTACAGACAGTGAGTCACGTGGCCGTGGCTTGCTATATAAAGCAGGCAGACAGGCATTGAGGCATTCAGTTTCTGTTTGATTGAAAGTTAAAATGGATAAAACAAGTGACCTAAGCGCTGAGGAGTATTTTTGTAATAATAATGGGGTGGGCCTGGCAGGTCCTGGCTCCTCAGTGGGTGGGCCTGTGTCCACCCAGGCACACCCACTTCTACACCCCTTGGTGGCGGTGGTGTACTGGTGTGGGGAATGTTTTCCTGGCACACTTTAGGTTCCTTGATACCAATTGAGAAATGATTTAACACCATGCCCTGAAGAATTCAGGCTGTTCTGGAGGCAAAGAGGGGTCTGACCCGGTACTAGATGGGTGTACCTAATAAACTGGTCACTGAGTGTATACAGTATTCATGTCAGTCATCAGTCAACTCTACTACACTAAAATGTTACTTCAACCATTAAATTCTAGCAATGGCTAACTATCCTACCAGTCTGTCTTAAAGGTCAACTGCCCCTTAGAACCAACTTCCCTGGTTTTAAACAGCCTATGTGGCATCGATCGGACTCAGAAACATTCATTCTAGTGTCAAAATTGACTAACGTGTAAATAGGATAATTTTAGTCATAGTCAGTCTCGTCCAAAAGTTTTGTAAGTGAGTTCACCACCACTTACTCAAGGGTAGGGTATAGATTATGGTCATGCCCACTTGCCCAGTGCCCACTCACACGAGAGAAGCAGCTGTACTGATTGCACTCTATCAGCTGTGCGCGCTTTATCCAATCATAGCAGCCAGAACCTCCAGACAGTGAGACAGACCTGCCCATTACACAGCACCTCAGACTTGTTTACATAAGACAACACATCGCCAATGTTATGCTGAAATAACCCTTGGCCCTAAGCCCTTCATGGAGTGGCCACTTGCTGATGTGTTTGATAGTGTCAATCACTTGAGTCTGCCACTTTATTGGGCAGAATTGAGATGATCAGAGCGCACTTGTATCCCAGCTGCAACTTGTCAATATTCCAAAACCCATTTGCGAGCATCTTGTTTCCCCTGAGACCTGTTTTGTAACATGATTCCCTATGAAACACTGCCAGACAGACTCACACTCTGGTAATAGTGAGAAAGTTGTAAAAAACATAAAAAACGGCACCGAAGCACACACACGTCACCACTCGCCAGTGACTTGATAAGCTGATTGTGTGCCTGCTAGCTTCTACATGCTAGCTTCATTGACAAACACAGAATTGTAATTTAGCTAGCTAGCAAGTGATTTTGGCCACTGATAAACAGCGTGTATCTTGTGCTTTATTTATGACAGCTTGCAGATGATGAAATTGTAGATATGTTATTGTCTATTGGGTCGGGAAAGTCTGGCTGCACGCTCAGGACTGATTTTGAGGACAATAACATATCTACAATTTCATCATCTGCAAGCTGTCATAAATAAAGCACAAGATGCAGTGCACTGATTCGTTTTTCATGCAATTTTTTAAAACTTGAGAAATACTGCACCAAACAGCTTAGATAGATTCAAAATTGTGCGACTAAGACCTCCTCTGCAAAAGCTCTAAATTAATTACAGATTTCTTGATTTAGCTTAGATTGATTCTGACTGTTTTAAGGAAGTGACTATTTTGAGGAAGTGGCTATGTTGTTGCTACGGTGCCTTAGGAAGGACAAACAACAGTACCTACCAGGGTATGATATGCGAACATGACACACCTACATCAAACAACACCGCCAAGACAACTCTCGTATGGCTTCAGTCATGGCCGCTAGCATTTCTTAATGAGCAACCTTCAAAACGAGGCCAAATCTGGTAGTACAGTCGCCCTTTAATGAGTCTTAGCACGCTAATTGCATACCCTGCACATTAAAATGTTGTTTTATTTAAGGGTTATGCAGTAGGTTGATAACAATATCACCAACATATGTTGTATTGGACATTTCAAACAACATTCCCAATTAATGAGAAAACAGTCATGGTGTTTAATTTAAAGGTGCAATATGCAGAAATCGCTCCGCCATTTCCTGGTTGCTAAAAGTCTAAATAGTTAGCCTAATTTTTGTTTATGTGACAAAACAAGCAGTCATTGTGTAGAGAATCATTGTAACATCTAAACCACTGTGAAATATCAAATCACATTTTATTTGTCAAATCCACAGCAACAGCTGTAGCCCCAAGGTAGACCTTACCGTGAAATGTGTATTTACAAGCCCTTAAGCAACAACGCAGAGTAAAAACTAAAGGAAGACAATTTGGTAAATAAACTAAAGGAAAAATAGTAACACAATAAAAATAACGAGGCAAATACATTTTCCATAACCAAAAATGTTGTATTTTCAGCTGTTTGAAGCTGGTGTACAAAACCGAAAGTAAAAGACTCAAAAACTCAATTTAAGAATGAGAAGCCTAGAAATAGCCCACATAGAACATATCTACAGCTTCTTAGACTTGCTTTCAATTAGAATGACAGATCTATAACTCACATTTCTATGATAATTTGGTCGGGTCGCCGACGATTTACCATGGCAACCTTGGGGCTAATTTTTATGGGCGCCAATGGCAGATTTTCAGGGAGTTTTACATCTGTACCCCAGTAGAGAGGCATGACCACTGTGAACGTCTTTATGAAATACATAAAGACATGTTTTGTACTTCCAAAAAAGGTATAAATAAAAAGTTTGATGCAACCGAAAAAATGCCTCTTCAGCACCTCACATGTATTTTTCGGTTGCTTTTACATTTTTATGGGGGTACCGAATAGTCATATTTTCGGTTGCTTGTGTTTTTGGATGTACATACCGGCCGTGTCTGCAGTGTAGGCCTAAATGACAATAGTTGCTAATCGAAACTCCATATTTGGTGAGTAACGATCGTATTTTGACATTATTAAGCTTGAAAGGCTGGTGAATGGCAAGTTGAATGGCTGCTTCCTGGGTTTAAAGGAGATTCGCCATATAAACGTATAATGTAATTCTGGTTCAGGAGATTCCTAGCTCTTGCCAGGGGATTCCCTATACTATTTTATGATGTGCAATCTTCCTGGGGAGGTTAGGGGATTCTCAGGCAATGGCCAACCATGAATTTCACTTTCAGTTTGCAAAAATAAGGCATATCTTTATATGTAGGCTATTATGTATTTTCCTTCTCTAATTTGAACACCTTCTCTTCTACACTACAGAAAGAAACCAGCTTAATGCCAGCAGGCAGACATAATAAAAAGCGTTACACTGGGATGCTGGCCCATGCTGATTCCCATAGTTGTGTCAAATTGGCTGGATGTCCTTTGGGTGGTGGACCGTTCTTGAAACACATGGGAAACTGTTGAACATGAAAAACCCAGTAGCGTTGCCGTTCTTGACAAAAACCGGTGCCGTTCAAAGGCACTTAGGCTAAATATCTTGTCTTGGCCATTCACCCTCTGAATGGCACACATACACAATCCATGCCTCAATTGTCTCAAGGCATAAAAATCTTTATTTTAACTTGTCACCTCCCCTTCATCTACACTGATTGAAGTGGATTTAACAAGTGGCATCAATGAGGGATCATAGCTTTTACCTGGTCAGTCTGTCATGGAAAGAGCAGGTGTTCATAATGTTTTGTACACTCAGTGTAAAGTCTTGCAGTGACAACTAATTTTCTGTTTGTTATGTTTGTTCCTTTAAATAATGACAAACCGGGGCGTAGGTTGAACTACTTTTAATAAACTAATACTTTAGCTAGCAATCTCCTTGTGTAGCCATGCAAGGCATACTTCAAATCCCTAGCCTTGGTAGTTCACTTCCGTTTTAGATAGCTTTATATAAACTGCAACCCTTATGTTCTGGATCATCATTGTCATTGCTGTAGTTCTACAAATGTTTTTTCTACTCGTCTGCGTTCTAGGTATGTTGTCATTTCTTTTTAACAATGAGTTTGATATTAGTCCAGCTGGGCAGGCTCACCTGAAATTATGATTTATCTTGTGTTTTTCTATAGCTGTCTCCTTGCAATGTGGGCTCACTCAGGATATGCCTAACCAAGAGGTGAAGTCAGTTTGTGGAGAGGACTCAATTCTGAAATGTAAAGCAATATGTAAGCCTGGGGTCCAGTACCGGGCAGTGAAGTGGTACAAGGTAAGCTTTCTATTATTGTGATAGCACAAACTCTGTGTTTTGTACCGTCTGACCAAATTTTGTACAAGTGCAATATGAGCAAAACATATACAGCACTGGTCCCAGACCAGCTGTTAAGGGCATATAGATCACACATCGCATATCACACCCTCTTCTCCCAGCTCGGTGAGGAGCCCTCTAATAAGGTGTCTGGTCTATTGATGAAGATGCTATCAAATCAAATCAAATCAAATCAAATTTTATTGGTCACATGCGCCGAATACAACAGGTGCAGACATTACAGTGAAATGCTTACTTACAGCCCTTAACCAACAGTGCATTTATTTTAAACAAAAAAAGTAAAAATAAAACAACAACAAAAAAAGTGTTGAGAAAAAAAAGAGCAGAAGTAAAATAAAGTGACAGTAGGGAGGCTATATATACAGGGGGGTACCGTTGCAGAGTCAATGTGCGGGGGCACCGGCTAGTTGAGGTAGTTGAGGTAATATGTACATGTGGGTAGAGTTAAAGTGACTATGCATAAATACTTAACAGAGTAGCAGCAGCGTAAAAAGGATGGGGTGGGGGGGCAGTGCAAATAGTCCGGGTAGCCATGATTAGCTGTTCAGGAGTCTTATGGCTTTGGGGTAGAAGCTGTTGAGAAGTCTTTTGGACCTAGACTTGGCACTCCGGTACCGCTTGCCGTGCGGTAGCAGAGAGAACAGTCTATGACTAGGGTGGCTGGAGTCTTTGACAATTTTGAGGGCCTTCCTCTGACACCGCCTGGTATAGAGGTCCTGGATGGCAGGAAGCTTTGCCCCAGTGATGTACTGGGCCGTACGCACTACCCTCTGTAGTGCCTTGCGGTCGGAGGCCAAGCAGTTGCCATACCAGGCGGTGATGCAACCAGTCAGGATGCTCTCGATGGTGCAGCTGTATAATTTTTTGAGGATCTGAGGACCCATGCCAAATCTTTTTAGTCTCCTGAGGGAGACATATCACCTAACAGCACCACGCAATGGTACGCCGGTCTGGAGCGTGAAGTGGAACTTTTGGCTGATAATTATTTCGATATCTTCCTGCCCAATGTAACAGCTGTTGATAGTGGGAGGTATAAGTGTCTCCTGGCAGCACCTGTAGGAGAGCAGAACCAGGAGAGGCAGATTGTCCTCAGAGTGACAGGTGAGTGTGTTCTACTCTCATTATGTGCTTGTTTTGGTATGTAGACCTACTGTATACTGTATGTGAGTGTTTTAAATTGGACCCAGAGAGAGTTCATCGTTTAAAATGTTTCCAGTGATGCTCAAGGATTTGTGGATAATTTTTTTGCAGGTTGCCTTGAGTCCACAGACCAATCAGAAGAAAGGGATACCATCCTAGTTCTTTCCATTGTGGGGCTTGTGGCAGCATTGCTGATATTCACCATCAGCTATGTGAGTTACAACACTGCCCGCTGTTCCTCTGATTGAATTTTTTTTAAACAAACATTTTATGGTGATGGTTTCCATGTATTCCATTTTCTTTTAAATGTTTTCATGTTATTTACTCAATAATGCTCATCTTTACCATAGGTCATCCTAAGGAATATGTTTTTGCAAAGGAGTAAGAAGTATCGACAAGAACCACTTCTAGATGCACCCCTTGAGAAGAAAGATTTAATGTTGATCTACACTCCAAACTGGTCAGGACAGGCTTCCATAAAACATGTCTGTGTGTGAGAGCCTGTTCTGCTAGTTTGGGCTCATTGTATACTTGAATGTGAAGAGGAAATGCAGAGAAAGAATAGGGCACTTTTTGAAGCTGAGCAAGGATCCTAAGAGTCATATCGATCACTGAACCTGTACACAGCCCATCTGTAATTAGCCCACCCAAATACCTAATCTCCATATTGTTATTTATTTTGCTTATTTGCACCCCAGTATCTCTATTTGCACATCATCTTCTGCATATCTATCACTCCAGTGTTAATACTAAATTGTAATTATTTTGCACTATGGCCTATTTATTGCCTTACCTCTATAACTTACTACATTTGGACACACTGTATATAGATTTTCTAT
Organism: Coregonus lavaretus; assembly: GCF_964263955.1. Classification (NCBI taxonomy): domain Eukaryota; kingdom Metazoa; phylum Chordata; class Actinopteri; order Salmoniformes; family Salmonidae; genus Coregonus; species Coregonus lavaretus. The sequence goes on along the minus strand of NC_139990.1, from coordinate 62,061,606 downwards.
TGTGTTATTGACTGTACGTTTTGTTTATCCCATATGTAACTCTGTGGTGTTGTTGTTTTTATCGCACTGCTTTGCTTTATCTTGGCCAGGTCGCAGTTGTAAATGAGAACTTGTTCTCAACTGGCCTACCTGGTTAAATAAAGGTTAAATAAATAAAAAATGTCTACTTTCCAGGAGAAGAGTTCACCTCTAGAGCAGGGAGGCAGACAACCCTCTGGCCGGTTCTGTAGAACTAAGATGTGTAGGCTTTTCAAAGAAATGAAACAGAAACAGTAGCCTACACCCTTTCACTCAGACAGCCAAACAGCAGTACAGCCAGGCTAGGGCAGCAGTTCTCCAGCAACGACTGCCTGTCTGCAGCATTCACACACCTGAGATGCTCAAGGAGAAGAGCCTGGTGAAGGGACCCCACGATCTAAGCCCCAAGATCTAACCTCAACAAGGAGCTTCAGGAAAGGGAGAAGGAATAATTCATGACAAGGGGTCATTCTGCAGGGTCGCTCCATGGCAATGTTGGGGTTAAATCATTTACATTTCAGTCAACCCAGGAATTGAAGTTGACGTTGAGTTTGAACTGGAAAATGACCAAAGTGTGCAGCATTGAATTTCATGCCTAATGAAATTCCTGTATTGACTGGTATTGAAATGGAATTGATCTGAGCACTGTTTCATGGGGCTCATTCGTGTTGGAAGGGTTTGGTGGGTCACGCTGGACTCTGCACAGAGAGATGAAACCAACCAAGACAGCATTTAATCTGAGCCAAGCAAAGCTCCCAATGAACTCTAATGTTCAGGCATAATTTACTTAAAAAATATATTTTGCGAGGCCATAACAGTATTTTATTAATTTTGTATGCAGGATAAAAAAAAAGTAAATTTTTGTCCAAGCAAACCGAAAGTGGGCTTTGGTGAATATTGGCGAAAAGTAATAGACAGAAAATAAACTTTGTATAAATCTCCATCAGGTTTTTTAAATAAAAAAAAATAAAAAAATGTATTTGCCACATGCACCAAATGCAACAGGTGTAGTCCTTACAGTGAACTAGTCCATGGCTGTTCAGGAGTCTTATGGCTTGGGGGTAGAAGCTGTTAAGAAGCCTTTTGGACCTAGGCGCTTCGGTACCGCTTGCCGTGCAGTAGCAGAGAGAACAGTCTATGACTAGGGTGGCTGGAGTCTTTGACAATTTTTAGGGCCTTCCTCTGACACCGCCTGGTATAGAGGTCCTGGATGGCAGGAAGCTTGGCCCCAGTGATGTACTGGGCCGTACGCACTACCCTCTGTAGTGCCTTGCGGTTGGAGGCCGAGCAGTTGCCATACCAAGCAGTGATGCAACCAGTCAGGATGCTCTCGATGGTGCAGCTGTATAACTTTTTGAGGATCTGAGGACCCATGCCAAATCTTTTCAGTCCCCTGAGGGGGAATAGGCTTTGTCGTGCCCTCTTCACGACCGTCTTGGTGTGTTTGGACCATGATCAGCCATTCTGTGGATACATTGAAAATAAACAAGACATGTAAATAATTTTGTAACATATCTGACGTACATATGCTTGCTATGTGTTCTTAGATAAATGTTGTTTAACTTTTTCTTAAGACGAGTCATCACTTTTTTTGTCACCACAGTAGTGATGTTTCTCTGTGAACAGTCCATTGTTACCAGTGGCGATTTTAGCATGTAAATATTGGTGGGGCAAACCCAAAAAATGTTTTGGGGATGCATGCCGGCAAAGCCACTACAGAACACTAAACAATACATTCATTGCACTATTACGGTGACAAACGGTGCCCACAAACTGTTAGGGCCTACATAAAGCTGTCCCAATAGAAGAGTCCCAACAGCAGTCCCCAACACCTTACCACTGCTACACCTGGCTATCAGTGGAGCCTTGTCTGGCAGCGAAACAGTTCATTCAGCCTCATTTACTGCCTTTAAAAAAAACAAAGCTGATATGGCTGACTTGCTTAAACATATGTTGTTTCTACAGACAATTGAGATGTACAAACTATGGCATATGGGACGACGAGCGGATAAGAGGCAATCCGTAATCTCGATTTAAGACGTTAATGAACGAGCTAGGACGGACATAGTCAATATAACTATTTGTTCAGCACTTTTGAAATGTACAGCGACAGAATTCAGAACATGGGCCGCTCTTACAGTATTCTCCCTGTACACCAAGTCAGGACCGTAGGATAAATAAAGGGGACATATAAGCAGACAATGAAAGCTCTTACAATATTAAATGATTACATTACTCTAAAACAGGTTATAGGCTACATGTGCACCACCAAGTCAGAACAGTAGGTGAGATTAAGAGGGGAAAAGGGACCAAATTATTAGGGTGAGGCACATGGGCTACTAACAGTTTACTACACAACATACACTGTTATGTGAATTATTTAACAAACTATTTCAGTGTCTCTGTGCGTCTCCCAAAAGGTTGTAAGTCTTTTCGGATTTAAGTAACGGACAGAGTCCCGGTCTGCATAGTCAGAGATATTTATTCATTGAGAATTCTGCCATCACAATTTCAGAGTCCATCTTTTATACTCATACGTCATACAAAAAAATCCCTCCCCTCTGTAGGCGGGCTGTAGTTTTCCACTCTAAAACTGCTATCCTGACCATCAGTTCACACACACACACAGATATACTCACATGCATACACACATACATACACACACACACACATGCATACACACACTCATACATACAGACTTTCTTATCATAGCCTACTCTCTGCATTCCTCAGTTATTGCCGTTCTCACAATATTCTGCACCATGTTTTCATAACAGTTTCTCCCCTCCCTAAATTGGGAGGCCTCTTTATCTTGGTTTCTCAGTTGTCTGTAGACAGTTCTCCTTGTCCTTTGTCTGGCCTAACTCTTACTCACATTGCTGAGTCTTTACTGGTCCTACACTCACACATTTCTAACACATTATACACAGTTTCAGGGTGTAATAATTAGTCATTAATAATTAATCTATCATACACTTAGTATTACTTTCTTAGCTACAGTATACATATCTCCCTGGCATATTACATCATTTATGCAGCAGCATACAATACATTTTTGGACTCACCTTGTTGTGCTATGCTCACTTGAACAGGAAGGTGGCGTGGCGGTCCTTCGTGGGCAAATTTTGTCATCAAACTTTATCAATAAAGTCTGGCATTCTCTGGATTTATGGTGCTTTCAAGACAACAGGGCACTCTGAAAAAAACAAGGTTGAATCATGATGGTGTCAGTGATATTCAGGTCGTAGCTCTAGAAAGAGGCCCGAGTTCCAATTCGGAGTTGGATGACCGTTCAAAATGTATTATGCCAGTCGGAGCTTGTTTTTCCCCGAGTTCCCAGTTGTCTTGAACTCACTGAAGTCAGATTTCCCAGTTCTGAGTTTCCAGTTGTTTTGAGAAGAAGAAGTCATGCTGGATTGGCAGCATGGCCAATGTTGAATGTTTATTATTTTAAGCTTGGAAAAGAGACCCTTAAACCCAGAGTTGGGACCACACACCCACTCCACTGAATAGCAGGCTAGTGATTGCTTTGCAATGCTTGCAGTTAGACACTGATTCCTTCCAAACCACTCATTGTTGAATTTGCGATTTCCAACTTGTTGTGTAATGTTTATGTCCAATGGCCGATGAGCACCGATACGTTTTATCTATAATTTCTCTTAATTATTTCTATTCATATGACAAGGATTTAAAAAAAGATTTGCCAGTAGATTGTCGATCTTTTGAGTGACAAGAATTATGTGAAGTCATTGTCAATCACATTACCCCAAACACTTTACAAGGTAACAACATCACACAGCATAAAATGTAACTAACCCATCTGCACGTTTTTTAATGAATGAAATACAGAAATATCTAATTTACATATGTATTCACACCCCTGAGTCAATACAGTGCCTTCGGAAGTATTCAGACCCCTTGACTTTTTCCACATTTTGTTAGGTTACAGCCTTAATCTAACATTTATTAAATAGCTTTTTTTCCTCATGAATCAACACACAATACCCCATAATAACAAAGCAAATTTCTTTTAAAAAACAACAACTGAAATATCACATTTACATAAGCATTCAGACCCTTTACACAGTACTTTGTTGAAGCACCTTTGGCAGCAATTACAGCCTTGAGTCTTCTTGGGTATGACGCTAAAAGCTTGGCACACCTGTACTTGGGGAGTTTCTCCCATTCTACTCTGCAGATCCTCTCAAGCTGTGTCAGGTTGGATGGGGAGCGTTGTTGCACAGCTATTTTCAGGTCTCTCCAGAGATGTTGGATTGGGTTCAAGTCCGGGCTCTGGCTGGGCCACTCAAGGACATTGAGACTTGTCCCGAAGCCACTCCTGCGTTGTCTTGGCTGTGTGCTTAGGGTCATTGTCCTGTTGGAAGTTGACCCTTCGCCCCAGTCTGAGGTCCTGAGCACTCTGGAGTAAGTTTTCATCAAGGATCTCTCTGTACTTTGCTCCATTCATCTTTGCCTCAAACCTGACTAGTCTCCCAGTCCCTGCCACTGAAAAACACCCACATAGCATGATGCTGCCACCACCATGCTTCACCGTAGGGATGGTGCCAGGTGTCCTCCAGACGTGACGCTTGGCATTCAGGCCAAAGAGTTCAATCTTAGTTTAATCAGACCAGAGAATCTTGTTTCTCATGGTCTGAGAGTCCTTTAGGTGCCTTTTGGCAAACTCCAAGCGGGTTGTCGTGGTCAAAAGTTTTGAGAATGACACAAGTATTGGTCTTCACAAAGTACGCTGCTTTAGTGTTATGAGACATTTTTGTCAGATGATACTATGGTATACTGAAGTATAATTACAAGCATTCCATAAGTGTCAAAGGCTTTTATTGACAATTACATTAAGTTTATGCAAAGAGTCAATATTTGCAGTGTTGACCCTTCTTTTTCAAGACCTCTGCCATCCGCCCTGGCATGCTGTCAATTAACTTCTGGGCCACATCCTGACTGATGGCAGCCCATTCTTGCATAATCAATGCTTGGAGTTTGTCAGAATTTGTGGGTTTTTGTTTGTCCACCCGCCTCTTGAGGATCGACCACAAGTTCTAAATGGGATTAAGGTCTGGGGAGTTTCCTGGCCATGGACCCAAAACGTCGATGTTTTGTTCCCCAAGCCACTTAGTTATCACGTTTGCATTATGGCAAGGTGCTCCATCATGCTGGAAAAGGCATTGGTCGTCACCAAACTGTTCTTGGATGGTTGGGAGAAGTTGCTCTCGAAGGATGTGTTGGTACCATTCTTCATTCATGGCTGTGTTCTTAGGCAAAATTGTGAGTGAGCCCACTCCCTTGGCTGAGAAGCAACCCCACACATGAATGGTCTCAGGATGCTTTACTGTTGGCATGACACAGGACTGATGGTAGCACTCACCTTGTCTTCTCCGGACAAGGTGTTTTCCGGATGCCCCAAACAATCGGAAAGGGGATTCATCAGAGAAAATGACTTGCAGCTGTGTAAAGGAGTGGTGACAGCCCAGATCTCCCAGTATGCAGCTTCCATCCAGGCCAAGTGTTCCCAAGGCTTCCCCATCAACAACCGCACACTCATTGGGCCGCCCGGAACCAGGGGACCAACTAGAGAATCAGGCAAACCCGTGAGTCACACAGCCCCCAAACCAACCCCTATCTACAGTGAGGGAAAAAACTATTTGATCCCCTGCTGATTTTGTACGTTTTCCCACTGACAAAGAAATTATCAGTCTATAATTTTAATGGTAGGTTTATTTGAACAGTGAGAGACAGAATAACAACAACAAAATCCAGAAAAACGCATGTCAAAAATGTTATAAATTGATTTGCATTTTAATGAGGGAAATAAGTATTTGACCCCCTCTCAATCAGAAAGATGTCTGGCTCCCAGGTGTCTTTTATACAGGTAACGAGCTGAGATTAGGAGCACACTCTTAAAGGGAGCGCTCCTAATCTCAGTTTGTTACCTGTATAAAAGACACCTGTCCACAGAAACAATCAATCAATCAGATTCCAAACTCTCCACCATGGCCAAGACCTAAGATCTCTCCAAGGATGTCAGGGACAATATTGTAGACCTACACAAGGCTGGAATGGGCTACAAGACCATCGCCAAGCAGCTTGGTGAGAAGGTGACAACAGTTGGTGCGATTATTCGCAAATGGAAGAAACACAAAATAACTGTAATTTTCCCTCAGCCTGGGGCTCCATGCAAGATCTCACCTCGTGGAGTTGCAATGATCATGAGAACGGTGAGGAATCAACCCAGAACTATACAGGAGGATCTTGTCAATGATCTCAAGGCAGCTGGGACCATAGTAACCAAGAAAACAATTGGTAACACACTACGCTGTGAAGTACTGAAATCCTTCAGCGCCCACAAGGTCCCCCTGCTCAAGAAAGCACATATACAGGGCCGTCTGAAGTTTGCCAATGAACATCTGAATGATTCAGAGGAGAACAGGGTGAAAGTGTTGTGGTCAGATGAGACCAAAATCTAGCTCTATGGCATCAACTCAACTCGCCGTGTTTGGAGGTGGAGGAATGCTGCCTATGACCCCAAGAACACCATCCCCACCATCAAACATGGAGGTGGAAACATTATGCTTTGGGGGTGTTTTTCTGCTAAGGGGACAGGACAACTTCACCACATCAAAGGGACGATGGACGGGGCCATGTACCGTCAAATCTTGGGTGAGAACCTCCTTCCCTCAGCCAGGGCATTGAAAATGGGTCGTGGATGGGTATTACAGCATGACAATGACCCAAAACACATGGCCAAGGCAACAAAGGAGTGGCTCAAGAAGAAGCACATTAAGGTCCTGGAGTGGCCTAGCCAGTCTCCAGACCTTAATCCCATAGAAATTCTGTGGAGGGAGCTGAAGGTTCGAGTTGCCAAACGTCAGCCTCAAAACCTTAATGACTTGGAGAAGATCTGCAAAGAGGAGTGGAACAAAATCCCTCCTGAGATGTGTGCAAACCTGGTGGCCAACTACAAGAGACGTCTGACCTCTGTGATTGCTAACAAGGGTTTTTCCACCAAGTACTAAGTCAAGTTTTGCAGAGGCTTCAAATACTTATTTCCCTCATTAAAATGCAAATCAATTTATAACATTTTTGACATGCGTTTTTCTGGATTTTTGTTGTTGTTATTCTGTCTCTCACTGTTCAAATAAACCTACCATTAAAATTATAGACTGATCATGTCTTTGTCAGTGGGCAAACGTACAAAATCAGCAGGGGATCAAATACTTTTTTCCCTCACTGTACTAAGGAAGGCCTTTAGTCCAAACAATGATAAATTCTGTTGACCTCTCTCTCTCTTAGGGTAAAGCAGGCAAAGCTGGAGTCAAAGGAGCCAGGGGCATCCAAGGGGACACAGGAGTGGATGGTCAGAAGGGGGCAGAGGGTGAAAGAGGTATGTACTCCAATTGACTTAGTTCAACCAAACTTGATTACTGGTAAACAAAACCTTGATCACTAAGGCTCATTTCAAGTGAAAATGCTCCTTTGTAGTGGCATAGCTTCAGAGTTCACCCACAAACTCTCTGTTTTACTCCACAGGTACAAAAGGTCTGAAAGGAAAGAGGGGTGTGCCTGGTAAAGGTCTGCCAGGACACGATGAGCATCAAGGTAGGACACTGTTTACACTGGTGTGAAACTCTCAGGTCTACCTCAACATTGCTTGTCTTAGAATTGTTGGAAAGTATCTGTAACTCACTTCCAGATTCACTTGAAAAAGGATTGTGTGGTTTTTATTCAACATTTATGTTAGCATGAAGTTATTTTTCAAGAGAACTGTTAAGACGCCATCTCCAATTGTTAAATTGTTTTCCCCACAGGGCTGCCAGGCCACCCAGCAGAGCCAAAGAAAGGTATGGCAGGTCCCAGAGGGCCCACTGGTTTCACAGGCGCTTTGTGCCAGCCTGGCATGGCGGGCAACGCAGGAGTGCCCGGCTTCTGTGAGGCACGGAACTGCAGCATTCACGCGCCTGTGATGCGTAAGGAGCAGGGCCTAGTGAAGGGACCCCGCGATCTAAGCCCCAAGATCTAACCCCAAGAAGGAGCTTCAGAAAGGGGTGAAGGAATGTGAAAGAGCAGTTAGAAAGATATGGCATATACAGTTGAAGTCGGAAGTTTACATACACCTTAGCCAAATACATTTAAACTCAGTTTTTCACAATTCCTGACATTTAATCCTAGTAAAAATTCCCTGTCTTAGGTCAGTTAGGATCACCACTTTATTTTAAGAATGTGAAATGTCAGAATAATAGTAGAGAGAATTGTTTATTTCAGCTTTTATTTCTTTCATCACATTCCCAGTGGGTCAGAAGATTACATACACTCAATTAGTATTTGGTAGCATTGCTTTTAAATTGTTTCACTTGGGTCAAACGTTTCAGGTAGCCTTCCACAAGCTTCCCACAGTAAATTGGGTGAATTTTGGCCCATTCCTCCTGACAGAGCTGGTGTCAGGTTTGTAGGGCTCCTTGCTCGCACACACTTTTTCAGTTCTGCCCACAAATGTTCTATAGGATTGAGGTCAGGGCTTTGTGATGGCCACTCCAATACCTTGACTTTGTTGTCTTTAAGCCATTTTGCCACAACTTTGGAAGTATGCTTGGGGTCATTGTCCATTTGGAAGACCCATTTGCGACCAAGCTTTAAATTCCTGACTGATGTCTTGAGATGTTGCTTCAATATATCCACATAATTTTCCTTCCTCATGATGCCATCTATTTTGTGAAGTGCACCAGTCCCTCCTGCAGCAAAGCACCCCCACAGCATGATGCTGCCACCCCCGTGCTTCACGGTTGGTATGGTGTTCTTCGGCTTGCAAGCATACCCAATTTTCCTCCAAACGTAACGATACTCATTATGGCCAAACAGTTCTATTTTTGTTTCATCAGACCAGAGGACATTTCTCCAAAAAGTAGGATCTTTGTCCCCATGTGCAGTTGCAAACCGTAGTCTGGCTTTTTTATGGCGATTTTGGAGCAGTGGCTTCTTCCTTGCTAAGCGGCCTTTCAGGTTATGTTGATATAGGACTCGTTTTACTGTGGATATAGATACTTTTGTACCTGTTTCCTCCAGCATCTTCACAAGGTCCTTTGCTGTTGTTCTGGGATTGATTTGCACCTTTCGCACCAAAGTACGTTCATCTCTAGGAGACAGAACGCATCTCCTTCCTGAGCGATATGACGGCTGCGTGGTCCCATGGTGTTTATACTTGCGTACTATTGTTTGTACAGATGAACGTGGTACCTTCAGGCATTTGGAAATTGCTCCTAAGGATGAACCAGACTTGTGGAGGTCTACAAAAAAAATTCTGAGGTCTTGGCTGATTTCTTTTGATTTTCCCATGATGTCAAGCAAAAAGGCACTACGTTTGAAGGTAGGCCTTGAAATACATTCACAGGTACACCTACAATTGACTCAAATTATGTCAATTAGCCTGTCAGAACCTTCTAAAGCCATGACATCATTTTCTGGAATTTTCCAAGCTGTTTAAAGGCACAGTCAACTTAGTGTATGTAAACTTCTGACCCACTAAGAAAGAGAGTTCCAAACCTCTCTGCCAATAACAGCTAATTTTCCCCTCTCCACTCAGACCATGTCCTAGAAAAAATATTTATTGAGAAATATATCTTTGCTAAGAAGCTATTTTTGTTTCTTTTCGACCCTTTTAATGGAAACAATCACAGTAAGGTACTTAATTGTTACCCAGAAATTATTTGATATTGAGATAAAAACAGCTGCATTGGACATTCAACAGAGGTGGTCAATGTGATGACCTTTCCTAAGACCTTAAAACATGTGTTAGCACCCCCAAGCTAAGCCATAAATTCAGAGGGCTAACAGAGTCTTGTGGTCATGTGAAAACCACCTAGGCTCAAATAGGCACACCCATGCCTACACCCCTTGGTGGTGGTGTACTGGTGTGGGGAATGTTTTCCTGGCACACTTTAGGTTCCTTGATTCCAATTGAGAAACGATTGAACACCATGCCCTGAAGAATTTAGGCTGTTCTGGAGGCAAAGATTCCTAATTCTGGGATTCCCCCCCAGGTGATGGCCAACCATTAATTTTACTTTCAGGTAGCAAAAACAACAATACCAAAGGTTAATATAGTGTAGACCTATCTTAATATTTAGCCTATATTGTAATGTTGTATTTCTATTTATTTTAACACCCTCTTCAACAGAAATAAACTCATAGGCCTACTACACTAACGTTACATTACAAGTGCATGCGTAAAATTAGCCGGAGTCAGGATATAAAGATGCCATGATATAGCCTACAACTAATAAACTGCGGAGTATTGAGTTAACATTCAGAAATAACACCCACTCCCAGTAACTGTAATTACGGTTTAGCTTAAGTTTAACACTAGATTCATTGAAAAAACATATCCATACACATCAGGAGAGTGAGCCAACGTATCGCCATAATATCGCCACTGACTCATCTAAATATGCAGATTTGCAGTAGGTCATGTGGAGAGAGAATGTGACGCACATCTTTCCATTGCGAAACGAAAGTGTTGTATGCAGTCGGGGAAATCCCCATAAACAGTTTAACTTCTCTTTCGGAAGTATATAAGCTGCTACCCTCCTGTTCTAAATCGTCATCTTCGTTGCGGTAAAATATGTTTTTTCAACTCGTCTGCATATTAGGTATGTTGTCATTTATTTTTAAGAATGAATTTGATATCAGTCTAACTGGGCACGCTCACCAGAAATAATGATTTACCTTGTGTTTGTCTATAGCGGCCTCCTTGCCAGGGGGGCTCACACAGGATAGGTCTACCGAAGAGGTGAAGTCAGTTTGTGGAGAGGACTCAATTCTGAAATGTAAAGCAATATGTAAGCCTGGGGTCCAGTACCGGGCAGTGAAGTGGTACAAGGTAAGCTTTCTATTATTCTGATAACACAAACTGTGTGTTTTGTACCGTCTGACCAAATTTTGTACAAGTGCTATCTATATATGCAAAAAAATATACAGCACCGGTCCCAGACCAGCTGTTAAGGGCATAGAGTAACCTCACACCCTCTTCTCCCAGCTCGGTGAGGAGCCCTCTAATAAGGAGTCTGGTCTATTGATGAAGAGGCTATCACCTAACAGCACCACGCAATGGTACGCTGGTCTGGAGCGTGAAGTGGAACTTTTGGCTGATGATTCTTTTGATATCGTCCTGCCCAATGTAACGGCTGTTGATAGTGGGAGGTATAAGTGTCTCCTGGCAGCACCTGTAGGAGAGCAGAACCAGGAGGGGCAGATTGTCCTCAGAGTGACAGGTGTGTGTTCTACTCTCATTGTGTGCTTGTTTTGGTATGTAGACCTACTGTATACTGTATGTGAGTGTTTTAAATTGGACCCAGAGTTCATCTATGATGCTAAATTCTTTAAAAATGTTTCCAGTGACGCTCAAGGATTTGTGGATAATTTTTTTGCAGGTTGCCTTGAGTCCACAGACCAATCAGAAGAAAGGGATACCATCCTAGTTCTTTCCATTGTGGGGCTTGTGGCAGCATTGCTGATATTCACCATCAGCTATGTGAGTTACAACACTGCCCGCTGTTCCTCTGATTGAATTTTTTTTAAACAAACATTTTATGGTGATGGTTTCCATGTATTCCATTTTCTTTTAAATGTTTTCATGTTATTTACTCAATAATGCTCATCTTTACCATAGGTCATCCTAAGGAATATGTTATTGCAAAGGAGCAAGAAGTATCCACAAGAACCACTTCTAGATGCACCCCTTGAGAAGAAAGATTTAATGTTGATCTACACTCTGGGGCCAAACTGGTCAGGACAGGCTTCCATAAAACATGTCTGTGTGTGAGAGCCTGTTCTGCTAGTTTGGGCTCATTGTATACTTGAATGTGAAGAGGAAACGCAGAGAAAGACTAGGGCACTTTTAAAGCTGAGCAAGGAGCCTAAGAGTCATGTCTACTTTCCAGGAGAAGAGTTCACCTCTAGAGCAGATGGAGGCAGACAACCCTCTGGCCGGTCCTGTAGAACTAAGATGTGTAGGCTTTTCAAAGAAATGAAACAGAAACAGTAGCCTACACCCTTTCACTCAGACAGCCAAACAGCAGTACAGCCAGGCTAGGGCAGCAGTTCTCCAGCAACGACTGCCTGTCTGCAGCATTCACACACCTGAGATGCTCAAGGAGCAGGGCCTGGTGAAGGGACCCCACGATCTAAGCCCCAAGATCTAACCTCAACAAGGAGCTTCAGGAAGGGGTGCAGGAATGGTCCACGATGAGGGGTCATTCTGGAGGGTCGCTCCATGGCAACGTTGGGGTTAATCCCATTTACATTTCAGTCAACCCAGGAATTGAAGTCGACATTGAACTGGAAAATCACCAATGTGTACAGCATTGATCTTTTAGAATTTCATGCCTAATTCAATTTGTGTATTGACTGGTATTGAAATAGAATTGATTCATTTTCCTCCAAGCAAACCGAAAGTGGGCTTTGGTGAAAAGTAATTGGCAGAAAATTAACTTGTATAAATCTCTATCAGTTAAAAAATATATATGATCAGCAATTCTGTGGATACATTGAAAATAAAGAAGACATGTAAATCATTTTGTAATGTACAGTATTGTATCTGATGTACATGTTCTATGTGTTCTTAGAGTCCTCACTTTTTTAGTCACCACGGTTGATGTTTCTCTGAGAACAGTTATGCACTTTGATCAAGTTCATTGTTACTCAGAATATTTCATGTTATTAAGAAAAAATAATTTCCCCTACCATTTTACAAATGCTTACAAACTGGATACATAACTATTTTTCTACATAGTATGCTGTTTGAAGTGTTAAATGGCTGGCAACATATCTCTACCTATTTCACAAGACACATTCTGTTATATTTTATATTAGTTATATACTGTACCTTTACATTAGTCATTTACGTCACCTGTCAATGTTGTAATGTGCCAATTTTGAGCAGGATGATCACAATTATATTTTTGGATAGCTGTTTTAATTGTTAAATACATAAATACCTCTTTACTAATCTTTTGAGTGACAAACAATTGTGTGAGGTCTCTGTCATTGTCAAACACATTACAAGGTAACATCACACAGCATAAAATGGAAGCCAGGTTAAATGGGATCTAAACAATATTGAAAATTAAAATCCTTTACAAACATGAAATTCCATGTAGTTTAAAAACATTTAATACTATAGAATAAGTAAAAAAAATGTTTTATTGCATCACAATATCACAGGACAGATTTGACATGAGTGCATGAATATGGGTCATATACAATACAGTGTCCTTTTTCATGCCAACTGTCTGATCATAGCACTCAACACATTATTACACAATAATAATAATAAGCTTGATAATAAGCTTTATATCAATATATTAATTTAGTCACTTGTCTCTAAGCTTATTGTCTGATAGGGATAAGTGTAGCTTGTAACTTCAACAAGAAGTGTATTTCCGTACCAATAATAAATTGCAGAGTAGATAGTGGACAGTAAAAAAATATGTTTTAAAATTTGTATCCTTGTTAATTTTGACACTGGTCCCACAGGTTAAGTGAGTACCTTCCTCATGGCACAATAGCATTAGGATTTAAGACCAGTAACTCTCCAATTGCCAGTTCATTTAATAACTTCCAAGGTGAACTGATGAACCTTGAGCGCTTTCTGTTAATGCTCGGCATCTCTAACATCTACTGTAGCTAACTGTCATAACAATTACTGTACTGAAATGTTTGCAAAAATACAGTCCCTTTCTCATTTTACACTCATACATCTGTCATATTCACATGAACTGAGCAATAAATAGATTTGAAATACTTGTCACTACATTAATACTTCAACACTAGCTACAGTGGGGAAAAAAAGTATTTAGTCAGCCACCAATTGTGCATGTTCTCCCACTTAAAAAGATGAGAGAGGCCTGTAATTTTCATCATAGGTACACGTCAACTATGACAGACAAAATGAGGAAAAAAAATCCAGAAAATCACATTGTAGGATTTTTAATGAATTTATTTGCAAATTATGGTGGAAAATAAGTATTTGGTCAATAACAAAAGTTTCTCAATACTTTGTTATATACCCTTTGTTGGCAATGACACAGGTCAAACGTTTTCTGTAAGTCTTCACAAGGTTTTCACACACTGTTGCTGGTATTTTGGCCCATTCCTCCATGCAGATCTCCTCTAGAGCAGTGATGTTTTGGGGCTGTCGCTGGGCAACACAGACTTTCAACTCCCTCCAAAAATGTTCTATGGGGTTGAGATCTGGAGACTGGCTAGGCCACTCCAGGACCTTGAAATAAATGCTTCTTACGAAGCCACTCCTTCGTTGCCCGGGCGGTGTGTTTGGGATCATTGTCATGCTGAAAGACCCAGCCACGTTTCATCTTCACTGCCCTTGCTGATGGAAGGAGGTTTTCACTCAAAATCTCACGATACATGGCCCCATTCATTCTTTCTTTTACACGGATCAGTTGTCCTGGTCCCTTTGCAGAAAAACAGCCCCAAAGCATGATGTTTCCACCCCCATGCTTCACAGTAGGTATGGTGTTCTTTGGATGCAACTCAGCATTCTTTGTCCTCCAAACACGACGAGTTGAGTTTTTACCAAAAAGTTATATTTTGGTTTCATCTGACCATATGACATTCTCCCAATCCTCTTCTGGATCATCCAAATGCACTCTAGCAAACTTCAGATGGGCCTGGACATGTACTGGCTTAAGCAGGGGGACACGTCTGGCACTGCAGTATTTGAGTCCCTGGCGGCGTAGTGTGTTACTGATGGTAGGCTTTGTTACTTTGGTCCCAGCTCTCTGCAGGTCATTCACTAGGTCCCCCCGTGTGGTTCTGGGATTTTTGCTCACCGTTCTTGTGATAATTTTGACCCCACGGGGTGAGATCTTGCGTGGAGCCCCAGATCGAGGGAGATTATCAGTGGTCTTGTATGTCTTCCATTTCCTAATAATTGCTCCCACAGTTGATTTCTTCAAACCAAGCTGCTTACCTATTGCAGATTCAGTCTTCCCAGCCTGGTGCAGGTCTACAATTTTGTTTCTGGTGTCCTTTGACAGCTCTTTGGTCTTGGCCATAGTGGAGTTTGGAGTGTGACTGTTTGAGGTTGTGGACAGGTGTCTTTTATACTGATAACAAGTTCAAACAGGTGCCATTAATACAGGTAACGAGTGGAGGACAGAGGAGCCTCTTAAAGAAGAAGTTACAGGTCTGTGAGAGCCAGAAATCTTGCTTGTTTGTAGGTGACCAAATACTTATTTTCCACCATAATTTTCAAATAAATTCATTACAAATCCTACAATGTGATTTTCTGGATTTTCTTTTCTCAATTTGTCTGTCATAGTTGACGTGTACCTATGATGGAAATTACAGGCCTCTCTCATCTTTTTAAGTGGGAGAACTTGCACAATTGGTGGCTGACTAAATACTTTTTTCCCCCACTGTATATGTCCCAGCATTGTGATGCAGTGCAGTTTCAAATGTTAGCAGCGAGAACACATTCTCACAAAAGAATCTCTGGCTTTTCTCCTTCCTTTCTTAGGTGAAAAGACTTAACGTCACCAGCACCACTGGTGAGCAACTTTAGGGGGTTATTCAAGTATTGGAAGAAAAAGAGAAGCCAGGAAACTGCATAACAGTGCTTCACAGAACTACATCATTTTCATCAGTCTGCAATTAAACTAAAAACCTACATGGTCTAAAAGATGATTTTCTTTCCCTTTTGAGAGGTAGAGCAGCAGTCCCTAAAGGGATTACCTGTCAATAATCCTACTGGCTCCATTTTAAGATAATGGCTCATTCAGTGTTCTTCATTGGCAGGATAGATGTAAAACATGTTGTGTGCTACTCCGTTTTTTCTAGCTTTCAAATAGGCCCACTCTTCTCCTCTACCCTGCAACTCTTCCCCAGGTCCTTAATGTACCTTTGTTTTCTGTCAATATAGCTGGTAAAATAATGGTTAATAAACAACTCTAAGGGGGTTGTGATTTTTTTCCCCAAGTTCTGTTTTATAATTTCCTACATTATGTTTTCTCCGGGGGTTTTTCTGGTTTTAGATTTGATTTGCTTTTTCACTCTCAACATTACAATTATTCATAGAGAAACAATTAAATGTCCATGTCAATGATAATGTCCATGTCAATGATAAGTCCATGTCAATGATAAAGTCCATGTCAATGATAAATTACATCAGAATACTTTTTTCTTTTTTTTTGTCTGGAAGAAAACAAACTTTTTGTTGTTGAGTGTAATTCCCCTTTAATTGCACATCTGCCCTTTAATTGCGTGTATAGCAAGTGATGAATGTGCCATCCAATGTGCTGGTATAGCAATGGTTCAGTGCTGCTGCTTCTCATTTCATGGTAAAGTTTGCAAATAACAAATAATACATACAAATTATATATTTACTCATGATATAGGCTAGTCTGCCAGGTAAGCCTACTTTGCAGTTAATATTTAATTGAGAAGGTCTTGGGGAAAGTATTTCTGTATCACATCCACTGGCTACACAGCGTGATAGACAAACTCGCACACCACATAGACAGACAGGGGCTAAATTAGTGGAAATTAATAGGCAAATATTGTGTTAGGTTTGGCTTATTAAGCCATTAGTGGCTAACCAGGGGTGGGGTAATGTCAATGTTGCGTTGAATAGATAGTAGCTGGGAGTTTGCGATGTCTGATACTTGTGAGATTTGTTCATGACAGTTTGCCATAGAACACGTGAAATTTGCATGTACTTTCAGAATTGTTTGGCGAGCTACTCATAGGTGGGCTGAGAGCTACTGGTAGCTCGCGCTCGACCTATTGGAGACCCCTGGTGTAAAGAATAAAATAAAACTCTTTACTTAACCATAATGAGCATTTTGAACGTTTGTAGAGGCAGTGCTGGCAGTTGTCGGAGGCAAAGCTTGGTTGCTGACACTTATCCCTATAAAGGATAAAATAAATAATATGAGCAATATGATAAAATAATTGCTATGAAGACTTATGGTAAACAGCACTGAAATCAAATGAAACCTTATCGGAGAAGTGGAGCCAAACTTCTTTCACTGAACACCTGGCGTTATTGCTTAAATATGCAGAGGATTCTAAACTGTGGGAGGGTCTCCTCCTACAATTTTGGGCCAATTTTCTTCATTTTAAGATCAAAATAAGTGTGTCGTCCTCCCACATGGTATTGTCCACTTTATATTCTGCTGTGTTTTGTATTTTTTGGTCATCCCGGTTTTTGTGTTTGGAACAGTGTTGTACTACTTGAGTCTGGTCTGGAGACCACATAAAGATGTAGGATCTTAATTTGAGCCAGTTTGCTACAGCAGGAAAATAACCCTGCAGCAACAGGAACTTTGAATTATTATGTGGATTATAATTAATGGACATTTTTTTGTAGGGGTTGATACATTTTTCGTTAGGGTAAATGAAGTCTGGCATTTTAAAGTAGAAATTACAAACTTTAGAATCCTTTTTAAACCTTTCATACACTACAAGTTTTCATTTCCTGCTGTGCAGGCAAATTCTCAGTAAAAAAAAAAGTGATCAAATTAAGATCCTACATCTGTATTGAGTGTCGGATAATTTTTACTCGGTCTTGATTCTGTCTCCTCGTAATTTCTTGCCGAGACCAGCTGAGTGAAAAACTCAATTATCAGCTCCCATTCAGTCAGCCCATAAAACCGCTTCGCCAGGCCAAATATCCACAATCCTTTCATGACACAATATCTTATCGCCTATTGAAACCTGGGCTTCCTACTTTACTCGTAACATAACTGTCCTTTACTTTCATAGAAAAATATCCTCATTTTATCGCGCTCATCAGAATTTCCTTGATTCGATGGTAGGGAAGAGTAGGGGAAATTGTTTGAAAGTTGCACGCTCACTATTAATAAGGGAAGTTGTAACATATTTGGTCTTTTCATCTATTATAGACCTGTTTGGGTTCTTGATACATTTGTAGAGTGACTCTATTTACCCTCAACATTATTATTTTCACCATTCTGAATGTCTAAACTCCATTCTGGGTGTCAAACTCATTCCATGGAGGGCCTAGTGTCTACGGGTTCTTGTTATTTCATCAACCAAGTACAAGGGAGGAGCGAAAACCCGCAGACTCTCGGCCCTTTGTGGAATGAGTTTGACACGTGGTCAAAATAAATGTTCTTCTGAAATATGAACACAGAAATACTGGACATGTTGAACTCTTATTATGGTGTTGATTTAACACAATTCAAGTCTTGAATTGGACTCGCATTTTTTAGCGTTTACAATCTATGAAAGGCTCGTGCTTAAAATGACCCGCTTCCCTGTTTTCCCCAACTCTTAAACTAAGCCTAAAATCCATTCAAATGATGCGGTCAAATAAAGCAAGGTACATAATAATTATGCATCACAAAAACATATTTATATTGTAGGCTACTTTTTTGTTTTTTACAGATATGGATATGGCGGTGACCTGGGCGTCAAAGGTGGCTCTGGACCAAAAGGAGTGCCAGGTGCCCCTGTGCAAATCAGGAGCCAACCCCAGTCTGTCTGGAGGAAGTGTCTTCCCGTTATTTTACATTGACACATATCTAGCATGAACTTTTACTGACTGATTGATTACTTGCTTGGTTGATTGATTGCCTGCTTTTTTTTCCTCAGGGCCCTGGGCTGACAGATGAGCAGGTATTGCAGCTGTGTAAAGGAGTGGTGACAGCCCAGATATCCCAGTATGCAGCTTCCATCCAGGCCAAGTGTTCCCAAGGCTGCCCCATCAACAACCGCACACTCATTGGGCCGCCCGGAACCAGGGGACCAACTGGAGAATCAGGCAAACCTGTGAGTCACATAGCCCCGAAACCAACCCCTATCTACTAAGGAAGGCCTTTAGTCGAAACAATGATACATTCTGTTAACCTCTCTCTCTCTTAGGTTAAAGCAGGCAAAGCTGGAGTCAAAGGAGCCAGGGGCATCCAAGGGGACACAGGAGCGGATGGTCAGAAGGGGGCAGAGGGTGAAAGAGGTATGTACTCCAATTGACTTAGTTCAACCAAACTTCATTACTGGTAAACCAAACCTTGATCACTAAGGCTCATTTCAAGTGAAAATGAGTGGAGCTCCTTTGTAGTGGCATAGCTTCAGAGTTCACCCACAAGCTCTCTGTTTTACTCCACAGGTACAAAAGGTCCGAAAAGAAAGGGGGGTGAGCCTGGTAAAGGTCTGCCAGGACACGATGGGCATCAAGGCCTCAGAGGTAGGACACTGTTTACACTGGTGTGAAACTCTCAGGTCTACCTCAACATTGCTTGTCTTAGAATTGTTGGAAAGTATATGTAACTCACTTCCAGATTCACTTGAAAAGGGATTGTGTGGTTTTTATTCAACATTTATGTTAGCAGGAAGTCTTATTTTTCAAGAGAACTGTTAAGCCTAATTGCTTAATTTTTTTCCCTTCAGGTCTGCCAGGCCACCCAGCAGAGCCAAAGAAAGGTATGGCAAGTCCCAGAGGGCCCCGGGGTTTCACAGGCGCTTTGGGCCAGCCTGGCATGGCGGGCAACGCAGGAGTGCCCGGCTTCTGTGAGGCACGGGACTGCAGCATTCACGCGCCTGTGATGCGTAAGGAGCAGGGCCTAGTGAAGGGACCCCGCGATCTAAGCCCCAAGATCTAACCCCAAGAAGGAGCTTCAGAAAGGGGTGAAGGAATGGTCCACGATGAGGGGTCATATTGGACAGTCGCACCATTGCAACGTTGGGGTTAATTCCACTCACATCTTAGCCAAACCAGGAATTGAAGTTGACATTGAGTTTTGAACTGGGAAATGACCAATGTGTACAGCATTGATCTTTTGCACAGAGAGATGAACCCAACCTTGACTGCATTCCATCTGAGCCAAGCAAGGCTCCCAATGAACTCTAATGTTTAGGCATAATTGATAACTTTTTTGCTAGGCCAAAACAATACATTATTCATTTTTTTATGCAGAAACAAAAAAGAAAATTGTCTTCCGCCAAGGGGCTTGAAAAACTGGCTAAAAGAAATGGGCAGAAATTGAAACTTGCAGGAGTCTCTGGCTACCAGTCAGGTTTTGTTTTTGATATGATCAACAATGCTGTGGATCCATTGAAAATAAAGTTATGTAAATAATGTTGTAAAGTATCACAAGTACAGTGGGGAAAAAAATTATTTAGTCAGCCACCAATTGTGCAAGTTCTCCCACTTAAAAAGATGAGAGAGGCCTGTAATTTTCATCATGGGTACACGTCAACTATGACAGACAAATTGAGAAAAAAAATCCAGAAAATCACATTGTAGGATTTTTAATGGATTTATTTGCAAATTATGGTGGAAAATAAGTATTTGGTCACCTACAAACAAGCAAGATTTCTGGCTCTCACAGACCTGTAACTTCTTCTTTAAGAGGCTCCTCTGTCCTCCACTCGTTACCTGTATTAATGGCACCTGTTTGAACTTGTTATCAGTATAAAAGACACCTGTCCACAACCTCAAACAGTCACACTCCAAACTCCACAATGGCCAAGACCAAAGAGCTGTCAAAGGACACCAGAAACAAAATTGTAGACCTGCACCAGGCTGGGAAGACTGAATCTGCAATAGGTAAGCAGCTTGGTTTGAAGAAATCAACTGTGGGAGCAATTATTAGGAAATGGAAGACATACAAGACCACTGATAATCTCCCTCGATCTGGGGCTCCACGCAAGATCTCACCCCGTGGGGTCAAAATTATCACAAGAACGGTGAGCAAAAATCCCAGAACCACACGGGGGGACCTAGTGAATGACCTGCAGAGAGCTGGGACCAAAGTAACAAAGCCTACCATCAGTAACACACTACGCCGCCAGGGACTCAAATCCTGCAGTGCAAGACGTGTCCCCCTGCTTAAGCCAGTACATGTCCAGGCCCGTCTGAAGTTTGCTAGAGTGCATTTGGATGATCCAGAAGAGGATTGGGAGAATGTCATATGGTCAGATGAAACCAAAATATAACTTTTTTGGTAAATACTCAACTCGTCGTGTTTGGAGGACAAAGAATGCTGAGTTGCATCCAAAGAACACCATACCTACTGTGAAGCATGGGGGTGGAAACATCATGCTTTGGGGCTGTTTTTCTGCAAAGGGACCAGGACGACTGATCCGTGTAAAGGAAAAAATGAATGGGGCCATGTATCGTGAGATTTTGAGTGAAAACCTCCTTCCATCAGCAAGGGCATTGAAGATGAAACGTGGCTGGGTCTTTCAGCATGACAATGATCCCAAACACACCGCCCGGGCAATGAAGGAGTGGCTTCGTAAGAAGCATTTCAAGGGCCTGGAGTGGCCTAGCCAGTCTCCAGATCTCAACCCCATATAAAATCTTTGGAGGGAGTTGAAAGTCCGTGTTGCCCAGCGACAGCCCCAAAACATCACTGCTCTAGAGGAGATCTGCATGGAGGAATGGGCCAAAATACCAGCAACAGTGTGTGAAAACCTTGTGAAGACTTACAGAAAATGTTTGACCTGTGTCATTGCCAACAAAGGGTATACAACAAAGTATTGAGAAACTTTTGTTATTGACCAAATACTTATTTTCCACCATAATTTGCAAATAAATTCATTAAAAATCCTACAATGTGATTTTCTGGATTTTCTTTCCTCATTTTGTCTGTCATAGTTGACGTGTACCTATGATGAAAATTACAGGCCTCTCTCATCTTTTTAAGTGGGAGAACTTGCACAATTGGTGGCTGACTAAATACTTTTTTCCCCCACTGTACATGTACTGTGTGTTCTGAAATATCACTGTTTTAGATAAATGCTGTCTTACCTTTTCTTAAGATGAGTCCTCACTTTTTTAGTCGCCACAGTTTGAGTGTCTTTCTGAGAATGTGTGGTCTCTTTCAGTCATCTGATGTTATTCAGGTTAATCTAAATAACTTTTATTTTTTTTACCATTTACAGATGTTCACAGACAAGATAATATTGATCAATATAAAAAAAAATGTAAACACACTATTTCATATTAAAAAGAATACATTGAAATTTGTTATACAGTACATTGTATTTGGAATTTATAGTTCAATAATCTGGCAATGATTTGTAGGACAGCACAAAATGTCTGTCGATTAAATGAATTAACTATATTCATTGGATGGCGGTTTGGATTTTTAAATAAATGTATGTACATCATTAATTTTGCATAAATAATAACTTTCACATGAACAGGATGTTCAACTCCTATCACCTCTTAGCTGATATTTTCGTCATTGTCAATCTTTGAGAATCATCCCAACACGTTACAAGGCGGAAACATAGCCCTGTAAACTCAAGTATATCACACACGTGTTCTTAACATTTGTACTTTTGTGTACATGTGTTGGCAATCAGAACCCTGATAGAAAAACGTCACAATGTTTGGAGACACATTTTTTTAATGCATCACCACATCATAGGACAGATTAGAAAATGAGCAGAGCATGAACATGGGTGATTGTCTCTCATCAAAAGCATGCAAAACATTATGGCATATAACTATGCTACGAAAGTACACATACATAACATCAACGGACAAGAAAATAAACCATATTGAAACATTGTTTAATGCTGCTCGTGTTCAAAATGGCTCATCTTAATGTGTGTAAAGTTATGGTTGTCAGTTCATATAAGTGTTTGGTTGTATGACCTGGAGGGAGGTAAGACATATTATTAATATCATGTTTAAACCCTATTGTACAGTACATCCCTCTGAAATCTACCCGGTGAAATCAATCCACTTCATTGAGTCACTTGTCTCTAAGCTTATTGTCTGATCTAGGGGTGAGTAGGTGTAGCTATATTTGTACCAATACAAAATGGTCCAAGTCAAGGTGGATATTTTGTTTTTTAAAGGACACTACTTTAATATATATATTCTTAAAATCTTGCAAAATAAATTCCTTAATTTGATGGGTCATAAAAACACATACGATTTCACATTGGTCCCAAGGCATAGTGAAGTACTTCCATTTTGTGCCAACAAATTGTCCATCGGAGAGATGATTGGCTTGTAACGGACAAGTTCACAGCTTGTTTTTCTAGCTAATTGTCCATTCATACTTGGGTCATTTGTGCCTTTCAGAGTTAATAGGTAATAAATAGCTTAATAAATATATTTCATAAATAACACTGTCTACATGGCACAGCATGAGGCAGTGCAGTTTAAAGGTGGTCAGCAGCAGAAAACACATTTCCTGTTTAATTCCGTGTTCAGTCAAAAAACACTATGGCTTTCTTTCTTCCTCTCTTAGGTGAAACTACATAATGTAAACATCACCCATCCTACAGGTAAACTTGGTTTAGTTAGCAGAGTATTGAGACAAAAAAGGTAGAAAAGTGCATAGAAGACAGCAATGAGACTAAAACATGAATTAGAGTCTGGACACTAGTGGCGGAAGGCACATTCTTCTTTTAAAAAGCAATAAAGGTCCTGAGTAGATAGATGTCTATAATACTATTGGCTCAACTCTGATGTTAGTTTGTGTAGTGTGTCCCACCCACTACAAATGGCCAACTTTTCTTCATTGGCAGGATAAAGGATGTCATCTGGGTTCTTTGTGGACCAACAGTGTAGGACCAACAACGTGAGAGCCCCCTCAGACCACATCTACAGTACGAATGGTATGATCATACAGACTGAAAGCATCAGGAATGCCCCAAGTCCTAAAATATAAACAGAAGAAGACAGTTGTTAAATAACAAAAACTCTCATTGTAGTTAAAACATCAGGCATTTTCCTGTAGCATCACAACTTGTTTTGATAGTAATTGAGCTCTGATAATATGCAGTTATCTAGATTATAATACACTAAGGACTCTAAACTGCAGGAGGGTGTCCTCCTACAATTTTGGGCCAATTATCTTCACTATAAACTCAAAAGAAGAGCGTTGTCCTCCCACATGATATTGTCCACTTTATAATCCGCTGTGTTTTGTATTTTTGTTTATTATCCCGGTTTTTGTGTTTGGAACTACTTGAGTCCGGTCTCGAGGCCAGTTTGCTTCAGCAGTAAAATAATCCTGCAGCAACAGGAAATGTAAATTATTATGTGGATTATAATGAATGGACATTTTCTGTAGGTGTTGATACATTTTTCGTTAGGGTAAATGAAGTCTGGCATTTGAAAGTGGAAATTACAAACTTTAGAAGCCTTTTTAAAACTTTCATACATTACAAGTTTGCATTTCCTGCTGTGCAGGCAAATTCTCAGCAAAAAAAGTGATCAAACTAAGATCCTACATCTGTATTGAGTGTCTTGGTGTCGGATAATTTTTTACTCGGTCTTGATTCTGTCTCCTCGTAATTTCTTGCCGCACATAATAATGATGCGTTACAAAAACATATTTATATTGTAGGCTACTTTTTAGTTTTTTACAGATATGGATAACATTGTTTAGGCCTATCAAAACATGCGCCAGCGACACAAGCAGCAGCGAACGGGCATCTCGCTGACTTTAGTAACGGTCCAAAAAGCAAGTGCCAACGAAAACAGTAGCCTACAAAAAGTTGTTTTAAAAGCTCCGGCATTGAGAAGGTTGGTAGGCCAGGCTATTTGCTTTGCTTGAGGGTGGAATTTCATTGAATCTAAATATTAATTTCCAATGATTTCCTGCCCATAAGGTTGGGGTGACGCTAGTAATGTACTATATTTTGATAACAGTGCCACTTGTTTGTGCAATCAAAATGTAATCCATTATATAAAAAGCATACTTTACCATCATGAGAAAATGGATTGTTTCCTGTGTTAGCAGTTGTCCTAGAGACAGCTGGTCTGCTTATCACTAATGGAGTAAAATGAGTGACATGAGCAATATGATGATGACAACAATGCTTTATATGAATATCAATGGTATTTTATGTTATACACCAATAGCATCAGGAGCAACCATACCTGAGAAGTGCAGCTTGGTCTCTTCATATACCCCATTCTGTGAAAGAGAAAGAAAGGGGTCAATATTTATACATTTTTACTAGGTTGGCACTTGGCAGGCAGTAACAGAGGAGAGGAAGGTGAATTGTATGAGTTGACCTACCTTGGTGGTGCAACCAATAGTTAATGTGACATCGGGACATTCACTGAGGATGACTTTGCCAGAGAATACCTCCTTGCATGAAAAACTGCATTCACCTTTGCCATTTTCGTAGTAGGCAATGGGCTGCAGTAAGAAAATAATTTTTTACATGTCATGTCTCAATTGACATGGCTCCTGCCCCTCTGCATACCGTTGATGATACCATCAATGGTGATATGTAAAAAAAATAGTACTAATAAAAATTTCTGACTTCACATTGTATCTACTTGTCATGACCACATATATAATAGATTACCTTTTCGCCAGTGGTCCAGCTCTGATCACATTGGGGATTCACTGCTCCAAATGGTGCTTCAAGCGTGTTTGTACCCTCTTCACATGTGTAGGAAATTTGCTTCTCTACTACAGGGGCAGCGGCCACTGAGACTGAAAAGTGAATAAAGAAAAGGACATGAGTGGGATTGGGAATCCACCTAACACCAAGAAAGGATGATGTCAACCTAAATCCACTGTATAATGCAGCATACTAGGCAGAGTGTCAGCTTAACGGAGGTGGTCACTATAGTGTATTTGTATTTATTCCGGATCCCCATTAGCGGCTGCCAAGGCAACAGCTACTCTTCATGTGGTCCAATCACAATTACATACAATAAAACAATACATAACACAACACATTAATACACACTACTCTACCATAACATATCTACAATACAAAATCAATATTACAGCAAAAATTAAAATGTATGTGTGTGTAGAGTGCGTGTTAGCATGTGTTTGCCTGTGTGTGTGTGTGTGTCTCTTCACAGTCCGCGCTGTTCCATAAAGTGTAGTTGTATCTGTTTTTTAAATCAGATTCTACTGCTTGACTGAGTTACATGATGTGGAATAGAGTTCCATGTAGTTCCATGGCTCTCTGTGTACATCTAAGGGCCAGCCGTGCTAGTCTATTCTGGGCCAATTGTCAAGAAAGTGGAGCACTTGTGTTAGCTCCCCCAAGCTAAGCCATAAGTTCAGAGGGCTAACAGAGTCTTGTGAAAACAACCTAGGCTCAAATCCAGTTGATTACATCAGCACATAGGCCTATCCTTATTGAAATGACAGGTGGTCCTTGTAAACAACAGGGTGTGATTACTTTTCTGAAAGAATGCATCACATGGATAAAAGCTGACATATAGTTGATCCATTGTGCTTGTTTTGCTTAAACTGATATCAGTGCCTATATAGCTATTTTTTTCAAAATTGGGACACTCCATGATGACACCCACCCACTGGGCAAAAACTGGTTGAATTGAAGTTGTTTCCACATAAAAATATGAAATAAAGTGATGACGTTGAATCAACGAAAAAAAGTCACCGAACTTTTAACCTAATTTCAATGACATGGTGACATTTTTTGTTGATTTCAAGTTGAATTCACGTTAGTTGACAACTCAACCAAATGTAAATCAAAACTAGACGTTGAACAATGTGGGCACATTGCAATGCTTGACAAGACACTTGACATACCTGACATGACTGTTGACATGACTGTTGACATCTTGTTATTGGAAAAATTTAAATACAGAATAAGAATGAGAGTATTCTACATTATAAACGCGCACAGCACATTTAAGCCTGGGACATCAATGATTCAAAGTTGCCCTTAGTGGGAGTGACAATATAATTCTATGGGAGTGACCTTACTGAGTAAAGTAGTTGTCGTCATTTAATTTTAGCGAATCACAAACTGAAGGTTTGTCGGCACTGATGGTTTGATTAGATAGCAGGTTAGGAGAACTAACGTGGCAGGTTAAGATATTTAACGTAGCAGGTTAGGAGAATGAGGTTAAGGTTAGGAAAATAGTTGGGGCTAGGCATAGCTAAAATGCCTACAGTTGTCAACAACTGGTACTGGTAGCAACAACTGACAAACCATCAGTATCATTACACCGGGCAGGAACTTGTGGTGCGCACAATACATGTACGGGGAGGGTTAGGTGTTGTGGGAGATGATTGGTTGGTTGATTAAGCGTCGGATTCTTATGCGTCGGGAGTTTCTCGCAGTCTTTCTGTATTGGCTAATAAAGGCCAAGTTTGACATGTTGGTCCACCAGACTCTTCGCGTATTTGGGCGGAAGTGTCTGGGAATGAGATTAGCTACATTACCATGCAAACTGCATATCCTAAATTAGGTATGACTGGGCTGCTGTTGATATCCCCATTCAGCATGTGTGAACTATTTTTATGATGTATTTTTTAATGACATTTCCTACCGACACACGTGAGATGTAACCTAATCTGACACAGCCCAATTACTCGAAAGACCACACAGTCACACACTAACAAAAGAGGGTTCCTCAAGGGTTCTTTGGACTGGGTGATGGTTCTGTGTGGAAACATAATGACTCAAATAACCCTTTGAGCCCTTCAATGGTTCTTAGCAGTTCACGAAAAGTGTTTTTGCTCTTTTAGTGATAACAGAGATCTGTATATAATGACGAGATGCTCATGTCTCTGCCCTAACAATGGGAGTCGTTGTCCCAAAGGTGGGAAGGCAGGCGACTAGTTTAGGTCCGAAATAAGACCATAGAAACACATTGGGCTTATTTTTGATAGATTTTGGCGAGTGAAACCTCTCGCTTCACCTCTTCCTCTCAGGTGATAATTAAAACTAGGGGCGGCAGCTCATTCAAATATTTTGGTGTGTGGTTTGCTCAGATCGCTTTTTGTGCAACCGTGAGTGAAAGTGTCATTCCAGTTCATCTAATCTGTTGTGTTATGCTGTTAGGTGTTAAATATGACTAGTGAAGGTGTCTTGTGACAGACTCATATCTGGCCTTGCATCACTTGAGAACTGTGGTCTAAATCAGTGGTCCTCAAACCTCTCCTCAGGGTCCCTCAGCTGTTCTAGAGTTTGCACACCTGATATAAACCAATTAACACAACAATAAAACCTATGGAAATGTAACAATATAAAATGGCTAACCAGAAATTAAACCTGTATTGTTCTTCAAAAGGTTATATCTAGATTGAGAAAGGTTCTATAAAAAGGTCCACAAAGGTTCTACAAAGAACCATTAAAAAGAATTATATACAGCACCAAAAAGGGTTGTAATGATAGTGGAACCCCTTTTGGGGCTACTGTCACAGTTGTGACTATTAGCATATTTAATCTAACAAGTGATTTCATTGGCTAATTGACTTGTCATGTGATTATAGCTTAATGTATTTAAACCCCCCCCCATATGGTCTTAAGACATCTTTAAAATTACTTTTTGTTGTTTATTTTGTGTAACAAGCGCTTTGACATTATCTGTAATGAAAATCACTATAAAAGTTTAATAAATTATGTATTATTAAATATAAGAACCCCCTATTTGAGTTTTTTAAATTGTTCTTTATAGGACCTTCCAAAAAGGGTTCTATATAGCACCAAAAAGGAATCCGCTATCATAACAAGCCAAATAACCCTTATTTTGTAATATATAACCATTTGTTTTTAATGTGCACTCAACTCCACGTTTCGAAGACTCAGGGAATTCACGGGGATTCCTAGCTCATGGTTAGGGGATTCCCTAATCTCGTTTACCAGAAATGTGTGCCTTTGCGCAATCAGCGTGGTGATTCAAAGGCGATGGCGGATGGAACATGAATTTAACTTTCAGTAAGCAAAAGGCCTATGTAAATTTAGGCTTTTATATTTTTCCTTTTCGAATTTTAACGCCTTCTCATCTACGGAAAGAAACCCAAGTAACGCCAGACAGACAGACACATCGCACGTGTGAGCGTGCGTAAAATGCATTTGATGCCTAGCCAGAGACGGATGAGGAAACGAGACACCCCACTCGCTATTTTTTCTGGTTCAATTGAAGTCAATGAACTAAGTCGACCAGACACAGCTGCTATCGCATTGGTGTCTATGGGATAGCCACCCCGTTAAGCAGAAAGGAACTGACATTTTATTTTTCAATGGTAAACGGCCTGAATTAATTATCTTCATTTATCCACCATCTTTGGCCCAGCTACTAATAAACAGCGAAATAAAGTATTGAGTTAACATTCAGAAATAGCATCCAGTGACAACGGTAAGTTCCATTTTGCTTAATTTTAACGCTATGTATGAAAACATATGTATGAAAAACAGCCTACCCAAACACATCCAGAATAGGAGAATGCCCTGTATCGCCATGATATGCTCAACAAATGCAAATCCCGTGGAGAGTGTACGCGCACCTGAGATCACACCCAGAATATGTAATTCTATTGGATCACATTCACACCTCATACGGGACCCTGGCGGTCCTGTTTGAATTTATTACTGAAGCGGAAGTGCCCGTGTACACCCACTGTGACGAAGCACATTCTATGTTTTTAGTCATTTGCAGACGGCTCTCTACGGGAATACACATAGTTTCACGTCCATTTGAGCCTATTATATAAACTGATTAACTTCTGTTCTGGATCATCATCTTCATTGCTGTAGTTCTACGAATATGTTTTTTCAACTCGTCTGCATTCTAGGTATGTTGTCATTTCTATTTAACAATGAGTTTGATATCAGTCTAACTACGCAGGCTCACCTGAAATGATGATTTACCTTGTGTTTGTCTATAGCTGCCTGCTTGCAAGGTGGGCTTACACATGATAGGCCTACACGAGAGGTGAAGTCAGTTTGTGGAGAGGACTCAATTCTTAAATGTAAAGCAATATGTAAGCCTGGGGTCCAGTACCGGGCAGTGAAGTGGTACAAGGTAAGCTTTCTATTATTGTGATAGCACAAACTGTGTGTTTTGAAGTATGCAATATATGCATAAAATATACAGCACTGGTCCCAGACCAGCAACCTGGTCTCAGAGCATTTTGTATTATTCTGTACGTAAATCCGAGACACTTCATTTAGTGTGTTATGTTACGTTTGGTATGGTTACATAAGACAGATGGTTACTTAAGGGAAAAACTAAAGGACGGTGATTGGTCAGGGAGGATAGGCGGGCATATAACGCAAATATTTAGCAAACCAAAGGTTGCGAGTATGAATCTCATCAGGGACAACATTAGCATTTTAGCTAATTAGCAGCTTTTAAACTACTTAGCATGTTAGCTAACCCTTCCCCTAACCTTAACCCTTTTAGCTAACTCCTAGCCTAGCTAGCATTAGCTAGAATTCGTAGCAAATTTGTAATATTTTGAACGTTTAGCAAATTCGTAACATATAATAGGAATAGTAATTTGTAACATATCATACGAAATAGGTGATAGATATCCACAAATTAATACATACCATAAGAAATGTAACATATCATACTTACTGCTACGTCTTGGATTTACATACAGAATCATACGAAATGCTCTGAGACTAGGTTAAGACCAGCCGTTAGAGGCATAGAGTAACCTCCCACCCTCTTCTCCCAGCTCGGTGAGGAGCCCTCTAATAAGGTGTCTGGTCTATTGATGAAGAGGCTATCACCTAACAGCACCACCCAATGGTACGCCGGTCTGGAGCGTGAAGTGGAACTTTTGGCTGATGATTCTTTCGATATCTTCCTGCCCAATGTAACAGCTGTTGATAGCGGGAGGTATAAGTGTCTCCTGGCAGCACCTGTAGGAGAACAGAACCAGGAGGGGCAGGTTCACCTCAGAGTGACAGGTGAGTGTTCTACTCTCATTATGTGCTTGTTTTGGTACATAGACCTACTGTATGTGAGTGTTTTAAATTGGACCCAGAGAGAGTTCATCTTTTAAAATGTTTCCAGTGATGCTCAAGGATTTGTGGAAAACATTTTTGCAGGTTGCCTTGAGTCCACAGACCAATCAGAAGAAAGGGATACCATCCTAGTTCTTTCCATTGTGGGGCTTGTGGCAGCATTGCTGATATTCACCATCAGCTATGTGAGTTACAACACTGCCCGCTGTTCCTCTGACTTATTTTTTTGTATTAAAATAGATAAAAGAAACTAACATTTTATGGTGATGGTTTCCATGTATTGCATGTATTTCATTTTCTTTTAAATGTTTCAGTTATTTACTCAATAATGTTAATCTTTACCATAGGTCATCCTACGGAATATGTTATTGCAAAGGAGTAAGAAGTATCCACAAGAACCACTTCTAGATGCACACCTTGAGAAGAAGGATTTAATGTTGATCTACACTCTGGGGCCAAACTGGTCAGGACAGGCTTCCATAAAACATGTCTGTGTGTGAGAGCCTGTTCTGCTAGTTTGGGCTCATTGTATACTTGAATGTGAAGAGGAAATGCAGAGAAAGCTTTGAAGCTGAGCAAGGAGCCTAAGAGGAGCTTAAGAGTCATGTCTACTTTCCAGGAGAAGAGTTCACCTCTAGAGCAGGGAGGCAGACAACCCTCTGGCCGGGTCTGTAGAACTAAGATGTGTAGGCTTTTCAAAGAAATGAAACAGAAACAGAAGCCTACACCCTTTCACTCAGACAGCCAAACAGCAGTACAGCCAGGCTTGGGCAGCAGTTCTCCAGCAACGACTGCTTGTCTGCAGCATTCACACACCTGAGATGCTCAAGAAGCAGGGCCTAGTGAAGGGACCCCACGATCTAAGCCCCAAGATCTAACCTCGACAAGGAGCTTCAGGAAAGGGAGAAGGAATAATTCATGACAAGGGGTCATTCTGCAGGGTCGCTCCATGGCAATGTTGGGGTTAAACCCATTTACATTTCAGTCAACCCAGGAATTGAAGTTGACGTTGAGTTTGAACTGGAAAATGACCAATGTGTGCAGCATTGAATTTCATGCCTAATTAAATTCCTGTATTGACTGGTATTGAAATGGAATTGATCTGAGCACTGTTTCATGGGGCTCATTCGTGTTGGAAGGGTTTGGTCACGCTGGACTCTGCACAGAGAGATGAAACCAACGAAGACGGCATTCCATCTGAGACAAGCAAAGCTCCCAATGAACTCTAATGTTCAGGCATAATTGATAACTTTTTGTTATTTTGTGAGGCCAAAACAGTATTTTATTAATTTCTGTTTTTCTACATAGTATGCTGTTTGAAGTGCTAAATGGCTGGCAACAAATCTCTACCTATTTCACACGACACATTCTGTTATATTTTATACTACCTTGACATTAGTCATTTCCGTTACCTGTCAATGTTGTAATGTGCACATTTTAAAATGGTTGATCACAATTATCCTCAAGGATAACACAAAGTGTTAGCTGAAATATTATATTTTGGATAGCTGTTTGAATTGTTATACATAAATGCCCCTTTACTAATCTTTTAAGTGACAACATTTCTCTGAAGTCTCTGTCATCGACAATCACATTACCCCAAACACATTACAAGGTAATAACATCACAAAGCATAAAATGGAAGCCAGGTGGGTTACATGTGATCTAAACAACATTGAAAATGAAAATCCTTTACAAACATGAAATTCCATGTAGCTTAAAAAAATGAAATACTATAGAATAACTAAATATTTGTTTTTAATTGCATCACCATATCACAGGGCAGTTTGACATGAGGAGTGCATGGATATGGGTCATATACAATAACAGTGACCTTTTTTCATGCCAACTGTGTGATCATAGCACTTAACACATTATTGCACAATAATAATAAGCTTAACAGAATTAAAGAGTACAAATGCAAAGCAACAGACCTAAAAAAAAAAGAAAATTTGCTTATTCGCTGCTCATGTAATACTAGTGTGTATCAAATTAGGTCTGTCAGTTAATATAAATAAGAGGAGAAAAACGGATATTTCGTAAGTCTCCATGAAATGTACAAGGTGATATCAACCTATTCAGTTAGTCACTTGTCTCTAAGCTTATTGTCTGATAGGGATAAGTGTAGCTTGTAACTTCAACAATATATTTATTTCCGTACCAATAATAAATTGCAGAGTAGATAGTGGACACTATAAAAATAAGTTTTAACATTTTTATCCTAATTTTGATACTGGTCCGTCCACAGGTTAACTGAGTACCTTCCTCATAACACAACATCATTAGGATTTCAGACCAGTAACTCTGCAATTGCCAGTTCATTTCATCACTTCCAAGCCCAAGATGAACTGATTAACCTTGAGCGCTTTCTGTTACTGCTCTGCATCTCTAACATCTATAGTGCCTTCAGAAACATTCATACTCCTTAATTTATTCCACATTTTGTTGTGTTACAGCCTGAATTTGTATTTATTATGGATCCCAATTAGCTGCTGCCAAGGCAGCAGCTACTCTTCCTGGGGTCCAGCAAAATTAAAGCAGTTATACATTTTAAAAACATTACAATACATTCATAACAGATTTCACAACATATTAAGTGTGTGCCCTCAGGCCTCTACTACCACTTATCTATAACACAAAATCCATGTGTACATGTGTGTATAGTGCGTATGTTATCGTGTGTTATGCATGTGCCTATGTTTGTGTTGCTTCACAATCCCCCATGTTCCATATGGTGTATTTTTATCTGTTTTTTAAATCTAATTTTACTGCTGGCATGAGTTACCTGATGTGGAATAGAGTTCCATGTAGTCATGGCTATATGTAGTACTGTGCGCCTCCCATAGTCTGTTCTGGACTTGGGGACTGTGAAGAGACCTCTGGTGGCATGTCTTGTGGGGTATGCATGGGTGTCCGAGCTGTGTGCCAGTAGTCAATGTCAATACCTATTCAGAATGGATTAAATCAATTTTTTCTCTCACCCATCTACACACAATACACCACAATAACAAAGTGAAAACATGTTTATAGAATAAATGAAAAAATGAAATACAGAAACATCTAATTTACATAAGTATTCACACCCCTGAGTCAATACATGTTAGAATCACCTTTGGCAACGATTACAGCTGTGAGTCTTTCTGGGTAAGTCTCTTAAGAGCTTTGCACACCTGGATTGTACAATTTTTGCACATTATTCTTAAAAATATATAGTATACCACTCTGCTGGCTTGCCTCTGAAGCTAGCAGGGTTGGTCCCTGGATGGAAGACCAAATGCTGCTGAAGTGGTTTTGGAGGGCCAATGCCCCAGGGAAGTGATTGGGGACATTGCCCTATGTAGGGTGCCGTCTTTCAGATGAGATTGTTAAACGGGTGTCCTGACTCTCTGTGCTCACTAAAGATCCCATGGCACTTATCGTAAGAGTAGGGGTGTTAACCCCAGTGTCCAGGCTAAATTCCCATACCATCACGGCCACCTAATCATCCCCAGCTTCCAACTGGCTCATTGTCACATCTCCTCCCGTTGCTCCCCTCCGGCGCTCTGATTCGCCGGTCTAATGAGCCACTGGTCTGAGCGCACCACCTCGGCAACACCGGAATGGAAACCCAACGCACCCTAATCTCCTCCAGCGCACCTGCACCTCATCATCATCCCTATATAGCCCTGGGCGTATGTGTGTGTGTTGCCTCTTCGTATCCTCAGTACTCGTCACACTCATTCATCCCTCCCCTCCTCTCCCCTGTAACTATTCCCCAGGTCGTTGCTCTAAATGAGAATGTGTTCTCAATCAACTTACCTGGTAAAATAAGGGATAAGTAAAATAAATAAAAATAAGCCAGTGGTTCTCAAGCAGGGGACCTAGGGCTCTAAGGGAAAGGGACTCAGAGCTTTAAAGGTTCCTTGAAAAAGTAGGGAGAATAGAGTTTGACACACATTAAAATATCAAAAGCAATGTTCAATTTGATATAGTGAGTGTCAACAATTAATATCAAACAGCCAGTTTACTCTTTAAAATGACATCTCTAATGTAGGGGGACCCCAGATTTTCTGAAACAATTTTACAAAGTAAGCCTTGGACAAGTAAGCAGGGCCAGAACGGCCCATAGGGGACCCCAGATTTCCTGTAACTGTTTTAAGGGGCCTCAGAAAAGAAAAGATTGAGATGCCCTTGCCCTTTGGAAAAAGATCAGGCAATGATTTGACTTTTTTATTCAAATACCTGTGCTGTGAGGGAAAACTGACTATACCGAGACAAGATGTAAATGTAAATTTTGGTGGCCCTTTAAAAGAATACCAGTGACTCGATTCACAGGACTCGACGCCAGGGGAATTCCCTGCTAGTGGAATTCTAGCTCTTGGTTCAGTGCTTCGAGACCGCAGCCGAGCTTGGTCCAGAGCAAGGGGAATTCCTATGTTTGTGTTGCTTCACAATCCCCCATGTTCCATATGGTGTATTTTTATCTGTTTTTTTAATCTAATTTTACTGCTGGCATGAGTTACTTGATGTGGAATAGAGTTCCATGTAGTCATGGCTATATGTAGTACTGTGCGCCTCCCATAGTCTGTTCTGGACTTGGGGACTGTGAAGAGACCTCTGGTGGCATGTCTTGTGGGGTATGCATGGGTGTCCGAGCTGTGTGCCAGTAGTCAATGTCAATACCTATTCAGAATGGATTAAATCAAAATTTTTCTCTCACCCATCTACACACAATACACCACAATAACAAAGTGAAAACATGTTTATAGAATAAATGAAAAAATGAAATACAGAAACATCTAATTTACATAAGTATTCACACCCCTGAGTCAATACATGTTAGAATCACCTTTGGCAACGATTACAGCTGTGAGTCTTTCTGGGTAAGTCTCTTAAGAGCTTTGCACACCTGGATTGTACAATTTTTGCACATTATTCTTAAAAATATATAGTATACCACTCTGCTGGCTTGCCTCTGAAGCTAGCAGGGTTGGTCCCTGGATGGAAGACCAAATGCTGCTGAAGTGGTTTTGGAGGGCCAATGCCCCAGGGAAGTGATTGGGGACATTGCCCTATGTAGGGTGCTGTCTTTCAGATGAGATTGTTAAACAGGTGTCCTGACTCTCTGTGCTCACTAAAGATCCCATGGCACTTATCGTAAGAGTAGGGGTGTTAACCCCAGTGTCCTGGCTAAATTCCCATACCATCATGGCCACCTAATCATCCCCAGCTTCCAACTGGCTCATTGTCACATCTCCTCCCGTTGCTCCCCTCCGGCGCTCTGATTCGCCGGTCTACTGAGCCACTGGTCTGAGCGCACCACCTCGGCAACACCGGAATGGAAACCCAACGCACCCTAATCTCCTCCAGCGCACCTGCACCTCATCATCATCCCTATATAGCCCTGGGCGTGTGTGTGTGTGTTGCTTCTTCGTATTCTCAGTACTCGTCACACTCATTCATCCCTCCCCTCCTCTCCCCTGTAACTATTCCCCAGGTCGTTGCTCTAAATGAGAATGTGTTCTCAATCAACTTACCTGGTAAAATAAGGGATAAGTAAAATAAATAAAAATAAGCCAGTGGTTCTCAAGCAGGGGACCTAGGGCTCTAAGGGAAAGGGACTCAGAGCTTTAAAGGTTCCTTGAAAAAGTAGGGAGAATAGAGTTTGACACACATTAAAATATCAAAAGCAATGTTCAATTTGATATAGTGAGTGTCAACAATTAATATCAAGCAGCCAGTTTACTCTTTAAAATGACATCTCTAATGTAGGGGGACCCCAGATTTTCTGAAACAATTTTACAAAGTAAGCCTTGGACAAGTAAGCAGGGCCAGAACGCCCATAGGGGACCCCAGATTTCCTGTAACTGTTTTAAGGGGCCCAGTGGCGGCTCCTGAAAAAATTCTCAGGAGGGACAATTTTTCTGATGATTTAGGTGACCTACACACATTTTAAAAAAGATATGTCCAGCAACAACATGAAGACAGGGGCAGCATATAAGTCAATACCAGAAGCATTTATTGACTGATCTGGGGAGATGGATTCCAGTTTCTGTGACAGATTATAAATAATCTCTGATGCCTTTGTTATATTAGCTTTTGGTTGAATGTACTGTCGTAGTAAATATATAATGTTATAGCTTGGTCTGACTAAAATCTTGTGCATGACCCATTTTGTGTTGGGCGTTTGTTTTCAATCAATGCTGTTCCTATCCTATAACAATGGACAAAAGAGTCCTATCTTGTCAGCCTTGTCAGCAGGTGGCCAAGGACAACACCCACGCCATAGGTCTCTCAGTTCTTCCAACTCACGAGTTCTTGCTCTGAGGACACACACACACACACACACACACACACACACATCATCACTGATAACACACACACACACACACATCATCACTGTTAAACACACACACACACACACACAAAAATCCCCTCTCTTTAGGCTGAACATTTGAAGACAGAGAACCCGACTCAGAGCCAATGCAACAGTGGAGGGGACCTCGCCCAACTCATCAGGACCAATCAGAAGATCAGAACTACTAGATTCAACCTACATCATTTATTGTATAAAATGTCTGCACACAATGTTTTCGGGGCTCTCTTCAGATAGCTCCCTAAGAGTTTGACGAACGAGTCCGTGCACGCGATTCCAGATATCTTTACCTCTGAATAAACTGCCTTTATTATACCATATCCACCCTGTCCAAAGTCTCTACTTGGTCTCAGTTCTCCAGTAAACTTGTGATTATCAACAGTACACAACGGTAACAAACAATTGGGGGAACTCACGGGGCAGATAGTAAGGTCGCAGTGACACAGAAAGCAGTTCAATGTCGGGGGTACAGAGTCGCTCTCTTACCAGGATCGATTTTCCCTGTGACTGTGTCAGATCGCGGTCCGCTCTGACCAGGGTGAAGCCGGCCGGCTCCACTTCTCTGTCCGGGACTCTGTCATCCAGCCAAGTCTCCCAGCTGTATTGGATTCCGCTGCCAGCAGCGTTTTCATTATTTAGTCCGTTCGTAGCGGGTATGTACACGATCAACAAGATCAGTCCAAAACCCACCACTGGAAATCCATGGTTGGCAGAATGTTTGTAAACTAAGTGTACAAATTAAAAACATAAAATAACGCCACTAAGTGTACAAATTAAAAACATAAGATAACGCCACACTGCAGGTCGCAACAGAGACGCTGCTAGCCGCTATTTTCTTAGTTACGTTCATGGTTACGTCACGTATGACGAAAGCGCGTAAGTGCAAGCCCACAGACACCCATAGAGATTGTATTGAAAGCTTTGAAATTTGAAAAAAATAGATTTTACATGGGAGTCTATGACAGACTTCTGGGCGATTTTCAACATGACTGAAATCGCCCCAAAAACGGGCGGGGCCATTTGAAGCACGACTTTAGCCTGATTTGACATTTAGTGGCAGTCAGATCAGATTAGAACACTGATAACTACTGTTGCCGTGATATAATTGATTAGAAAAAAAATCCCTTCCTTTTCCCGTTTGGCAGTGCGTCGCCCATATCGCCCTATTGAACACACCGCCCCTGAAGGGGCCACAGAAAAGAAAAGATTGAGATGCCCTTGCCCTTTGGAAAAAGATCAGGCAATGATTTGACTTTTTTATTCAAATACCTGTGCTGTGAGGGAAAACTGACTATACCGAGACAAGATGTAAATGTAAATTTTGGTGGCCCTTTAAAAGAATACCAGTGACTCGATTCACAGGACTTGACGCCAGGGGAATTCCCTGCTAGTGGAAATTCTAGCTCTTGGTTCAGTGCTTCGAGACCGCAGCCGAGCCTGGTCCAGAGCAAGGGGAATTCCTCACCTGGAAAATCCCATCAAAGCAGCTGAAAATGGGCTCGGCTAACGCCTTTTGAATATGGTTAATATACGTAAATTATTACATTTTCTTAGAAACACAGACCTATAGGATTGTTTTATATGCGGTCGCACGCAGGCAACCTACCCTCGTCGAAGTTGCGCACAGGCACAGCGAAATATCATGATTTTCTGTCTGGTGCGCGAGACTACAGCAGCCTAGTGGTCTCGATACATTTTTCTTCTCATAAAAATTATGTCCATGTTACAGTTACAGTCTGAAATATATTACATAGAGCCAATAACTATATCTCCTTTCAATTACGTTTTGCGTTGCCTTTCCTACTTATCAAATATGAGGGTCATCATTTTACATTACATTTACATTTTAGTAATTTAGTAGACGCTCTTATCCAGAGCGACTTACAGTTAGTGAGTGCATACATTTTCATACTAGTGGGAACTGCTGCTAGGAGGCACTTAGGAAAAGTCTGGTCTCTCCAGGTACAAAGGAGACTGACAGACAGCAAGGCTGTTTAGACGATAGGCTGGCCTAGGTCCATTCAGTTCACTGTCAGAACCAAATCAAGAGATTTCTCCTCTTTTGTCCCTGTCACGGATTCAGCCGAGGCTGCCCCTCCTCCTTGCTCGGGCAGGCTTCGGCATTCGTCGTCCCCGGAGTACTAGCTGCTACCGATGTATGTTTCGGTGTTTGAATTGTTGGGTCTTGATTGTCTACACCTGTTTCCCATTATGTTGTATTGTCTTCCCTATTTAACCCTCTGTCTTTCATTGTGTGTTGTGTGTGATTGTATTTTCGTCATCGGCAGTCGTTAGTGTGCGGGTTATTTTCCTCCCTGTGTGGAGGTTGTATGTACTCAGTTTACTTTCTAGTAAAGTACGTTTCCAGTAGCTCTGTGTCCTGCGTTTGACTTCGCCCACTGCATTTCACTGACGCTTATGACAGTCCCTATGCAACACAACTGACAAAACATTATGCCATCTAAAGTAGAGAATGTGGCAACCTGATTTCACACTGATAAGGGTCCATGCTTGTAAGCAGCGAGCCTCACAGGGTTAACTTGTTTCGGAGGGCGACGCCACATTTATCTGACTGAAACATGCGGTCATCAATAATCAATTTCAGCAACAAAGGCCTTTGTGATTTACACTGGCATTTTGGAGAGCCATATCATCTGGAGTCATTGAAGTCCTCTAATGCCTCCAATTAACTTCATTCCATAGAGCACAATCTGATTATGAATAAATAAGCCATTTTCTAACCGCGTTAGGGGGAGAGGAGAAGGCGAGTTTGCCAAGACCAAGCTTCAAGTGCCTGCTGCACCGACGAGCCCCCAGAGAGGCTGCAAATGAAAAGGACAATAGAAAGTTTAATTTAATCCGGTTCACTGCAAAAAGAGAAGCATAATACAACAGCCTCAGATTTCAGAAATCAATGGCAATTGGATTTCACTTCTTTGGAGCCTGTGGCTGCAACCTCTAATGACGTAATTGAATTATCAATAGCAGAGCGGCCCGTTCAATTGCTAAGCAACAGCGGAGAGCAGAGAAAGGAGTCCTTGCATTAAATTGTATCTTTACAGGCATGAGACTAAAACGAATTATAGAAGTATAGAAAGTATAGACTTTCCTCTAGAAAAAAGTCACATTGTTCTCGTGGAATAGGATTCCTTGATGGACTAAGTATATCATGTAAAGCAAGTGCTATTGGAATGTTAACATGTCATAATTGGCTACATTTTTGTCTCCCACCAATTCTTGTGCATTCTGTTAAGTTGCGTCAATTCAAATCTGGTATTGGAACAAAAAGAGGTCAATACACGTCTTCTAAAATAGACTAGTATTTTAATTAATGCAAAACACTTCAATGGTAAATATGATGTTCATATATAGGGGTCCACTGAAACACCACGCAGGGCAGTCAGAGAACTGAGCCATTGTTATAAGTTCTTCTTTAAATACTCTGACAGAGGTAGTTCCTGCTCCAGGCTGGCCTATCAGAGTAGAGACTGAGCGTGGTTTAAATTTACCCAGCCTATCATTGGCGCTCAGGCTGGTCCCAGCCCCTTGGCGCTTCACTGTTGCCAGGTGTTAGTTGTTATCTTTACAACTTGTCTCGAGTCAGCAACCTCAGACATAGTTTGTTCTTCTATTGTAGCAGAACACATGTCCTTGAGCGGTTTAACAAAGAGGCAGTGTTTGTGTGAGTCACAAGCCTATCAGTTCCTCACATTAATCCCAGCTTGTTATGTTAAACAATCTATATCAGTACAGCACAAACCTATTATGTTTAATCATTAATGTATTCTTTCTAAGCTAGGCATCACATCTAGTTATAAGAAAATAGATCCCCACAATTCATTGTTTCATTGTGTGGATTGTTTGCCCTTTGATGGTTTATTTGTTATCAATTCCCCATCACATACACTACCGGTCAAAAGTTTTAGAACACCAAGGGTTTTTCTTTATTTTTACTATTTTCTACATTGTAGAACAATAGTGAAGACATCACAACCACGAAACAACACATATGGAATCATGCAGCAACCAAAAAAAGTGTTAAACAAATCAAAATACACTCCATAGTTGAGATTCTTCAAATAGCCCCCTGACAGCCCTGCGCACTCTCAGCACTCTCCCAACCAGCCCCACCTGTCCTGAAGGAGCTCCCACATATGCCGAGCACCCGTTGGCTGCCTCTCCCCCACTCTGCCGTCAGACCCATCCCAAACCATCCCAACTGGGCTGAGGGCAAAAAAAAAAAAAGGCAAGAGCTCCTTAATAAATAAATGCGGGGCGTGGAAATAGGACAGTCAACAGATTTACTGCAGTCAAAGATTATGGATATACTGACAAGATACATGTCTCTCCGGCACGGCGAGCTGTCTAGCTGCCGCCTATCCTTTCTTTGGATTGATGGATACATCTAATTATTGTAATAATTTTTTAAATATTCGATGAGGGTTGTTGACATCACTGCCTGTATTCAACGGAGAGAGATGCTACGCTACTACTCTCATTGCATTAGTATGCATAGCCATCTCGAGACTCCGATATAAAGTGTTTTTTCTCGGGATGTCACGTGTCCTACTTATATTAGTACACTCGTAACAATTTAAGCATTACGAAACTTCTATTCGATCAAATAAACCTCACGTAGTTAACAAATAAGCCATTCATTTTTTGTTGACCAAATTCGACACTTGTTGACCTCTATACAAAAACTTGGTGGGCGAAACAACGAAAAAACACCAGCTGCTGGAGGGAGACAGATTTTCCGCCGAGTTGGACCTCTCTCTTCCTCAACAGATAGTCTAATCTACTTTCACTTTGACGGCTACTTTTACTTTAATATTCTAGCAGGCTATATCTACGCCTTGAATACGACAGCGAAATCTAGATAACTTTTTGGTGCTGAACAAAAAATGCGTACTCTGGTCTTTCTCCATGCCTTTGCACTACGTAAATAGAAATTTCCTTTTAGGCTAACAAGTCTTTACGTCTTCCCGTACAAACATTTTTGCAGTTTTGAAACTGCAGTAAAAGTGCAGTAACTGCAGTCGACTGTGGCATTTTGGACGCAGTAACTGCAGTTTAACTGCAAAATTACTGCAGTAAAAAAAACTGTTATTTTGGACGCAGTATTTGCAGCATGCTGCAGTTATACTGCACTCTGCACTGCACTCTGACTGCAATCTTTTTTTCGTAAGGGCTGTCTATCAAGGTTCAACTTGCCATTTGCCTTCAATTTTTCCAGTTTGCGTGCACAGCAGGCTTATGAAGGAAGCTGAAGATACAAAGTCGATATGCGGCGAGGTCTCGGTTCTGAGATGTAAAGCAAATTATTTACCTGGGGTCACGTACCGGTCAGTGAGGTGGTACAAGGTAAACTACATTGTGTTACTCTTTTCCAGGGAGTTAGTGTGGCTTGCTAACGCTGACAACCGCCCTGGACCAGAGACATTGACATTACATTTACATCATTTAGCAGACGCTCTTATCCAGAGCGATTTACAAATTGGTGCATTTTAGGCAGGATTAGGCAGATTGACGAGGGCGACATTTTCTGAGCTTAATTGACCAAGACGCACCTCCAACAACACATACAACCTCACATAATTATGCCCCAAAACAAAGACAATTTCTCTCGACCAGTGGCATATGGGCTTTTTAGGTGAGCGCTGATGCCCCGGCTGCAGTCCTGTGATAGGCTAATAAGCAGTGCTCACTTTGTCAAAGGCAGGGACACAAAATATGTATCTTGTCCATTGCCAGCGCGACTCCCCAGGGAGTCTCACTGCAGCTCTCCACCAACGTTCCGTCAAAAAAACTATCTAACATAGGCCTAAATCATGTAGCAGATATTGCATATGGTAGAAAGAGTATGTGGCCTTTTCTGTAGCCTACAGGCTGGAGATAAAATGTATGACAATGTAATGAGATGGACACTTTTTACATCATGCAGATTTCTCCGATCAAATAGCCTAACCTAAATGGCGCCCAGTCAAATAAAAAATGCGCTGACATGTTAACAAACAACATATCCTAAAAACAGGACAGGTCAAAGTAAAATGGACAATATGAATGGACAATCAGGCTACTCACAACTGCTGTCCAGGAGTTTCACCCTGTGGGCTAAATCAAATCAAGGCAAATTATATGTATCACATGTGCTGAATACAACAGGTGTAGACCTTACCTTGAAATGCTTACTTACAAGCCCTTAACCAACGATGCAGAATTAAACAAATAAGTAACTAAGAAACTGTCATGATCAGTGGTTTCAAATTTGTATCCATCAGGAGCTGATCTTAGCAAAAAATAAAATACTTCTGCATTTCCCACTGTGTAAACACATTGCAAATAGGCTCAGTATAACTCCTCCTGATAAAGTTGTGTATCTGATATTGTAGAGCTTAATTGCCAAATTGATTAGTCACAGAAATCAGGACACATAAAACCAATGCAAAGGCCTGTTTTACAAATGGTGGGCAGCAATCTTCTGTCAAGCCTAGGGCGGCAGAATGGCCAGGACCGGCCCTGAGAGACCTACTATTGCTTATGTGAAAAGGGCAATTTTGGAATAATTACGTGTGCTTGCTGAAGGCAAAACATAACTCTAGATTTCTTACATACTCATATTTTATTTATTTTTTATTTATTTAACCTTTATTTAACCAGGTAAGCCAGTTGAGAACAAGTTCTCATTTACAACTGCGACCTGGCCAAGATAAAGCAAAGCAGTGCGATAAAAACAACAACACAGAGTTACATATGGGGTAAAAAAACACAAAGTCAAAAAATACAACAGAAAATATATATACAGTGTGTGCAAATGTAGCAAGTTATGGAGGTAAGGCAATAAATAGGCTATAGTGCAAAATAATTACAATTAGTATTAACACTGGAATGCTAGATGTGCAAGAGATTATGTGCAAATAGAGATACTAGGGTGCAAAAGAGCAAAATAAATAACAATATAGGGATGAGGTAGTTGGGTGGGCTAATTTAAGATGGGCTGTGTACAGGTGCAGTGATCGGTAAGGTGCTCTGACAACTGATGCTTAAAGTTAGTGAGGGAGATAAGAGTCTCCAGCTTCAGAGATCTTTGCAATTCGTTCCAGTCATTGGCAGCAGAGAACTGGAAGGAATGGCGGCCAAAGAAGGTGTTGGCTTTGGGGATGACCAGTGAGATATACCTGCTGGAGCGCAGACTACGGGTGGGTGCTGCTATGGTGACCAATGAGCTAAGATAAGGCGGGGATTTGCCTAGCAGTGATTTATAGATGGCCTGGAGCCAGTGGGTTTGACGACGAACATGTAGTGAGGACCAGCCAACAAGAGCGTACAGGTCACAGTGGTGGGTAGTGTATGGGGCTTTGGAGACAAAACGGATGGCACTGTGATAGACTACATCCAATTTGCTGAGTAGAGTGTTGGAGGCTATTTTGTAAATGACATCGCCGAAGTCAAGGATCGGTAGGATAGTCAGTTTTACGAGGGCATGTTTGGCAGCATGAGTGAAGGAGGCTTTGTTGCGAAATAGGAAGCAGATTCTAGATTTTACTTTGGATTGGAGATTCTTAATGTGAGTCTGGAAGGAGAGTTTACAGTCTAACCAGACACCTAGGTATTTGTAGTTGTCCACATACTCTAGGTCAGACCCGTCGAGAGTAGTGATTCTAGTCGGGTGGGCGGG
Organism: Coregonus lavaretus; assembly: GCF_964263955.1. Taxonomy (NCBI): domain Eukaryota; kingdom Metazoa; phylum Chordata; class Actinopteri; order Salmoniformes; family Salmonidae; genus Coregonus; species Coregonus lavaretus. The sequence continues at coordinate 62,016,826 of NC_139990.1, read as the reverse complement.
TGCCAGCAGCGTTCGATTGAAGAGCATGCATTTAGTTTTACTAGTGTTTAAGAGCAGTTGGAGGCTACTGAAGGAGTGTTGTATGGCATTGAAGCTCGTTTGGAGGTTTGCTAACACAGTGTCCAATGAAGGGCCAGATGTATACAAAATGGTGTCGTCTGCGTAGAGCTGGATCTGAGAGTCACCAGCAGCAAGAGCGACATCATTGATATACACGGAGAAAAGAGTCGGCCCAAGAATTGAACCTTGTGGCACCCCCATAGAGACTGCCATAGGTCCAGACAACAGGCCCTCCGATTTGATACATTGAACTCTATCTGAGAAGTAGTTGGTGAACCAGGCGAGGCAGTCATTTGAGAAACCAAGGCTATTTAGTCTGCCAATAAGAAAGCGGTGGTTGACAGAGTCGAAAGCCTTGGCCAGGTCGATGAAGACTGCTGCACAGTACTGTCTATTATCGATCGCGGTTATAATATCGTTTAGGACCTTGAGCGTGGCTGAAGTGCACCCATGACCAGCTCGGAAACCGGATTGCATAGCGGAGAAGGTACGGTGGGATTCGAAATGGTCGGTGATCTGTTTGTTAACTTGGCTTTCAAATACTTTCGAAAGGCAGGGCAGGATGGATATAGGTCTGTAACAGTTTGGATCTAGAGTGTCACCCCCTTTGAAGAGGGGGATGACCGCGGCAGCTTTCCAATCTCTGGGGATCTCAGACGTTATGAAAGAGAGGTTGAACAGGCTAGTAATAGGGGTTGTGACAATTTCGGCGGCTAGTTTTAGAAAGAAAGGGTCTATTCTTCTTCTTTGATTTTTTTAGCCCGCTCTAGAGCTTAAATGATTTAAGCTATTAACACCAAACCAACTTCTAAATGTCCAGACTGCCCCACCACGGATTGCTTTAGAAAACATTTTTGATAGCATTGATACTTTTTGAACTATAACAATATTTAAATGAGCTCCCAATGCAATTCAGTTGCAAAAAAAGGCCCATAGACTTGAATGGTAAAAATATAAAATATGCTAGACCAATCTCCTCCTACAACATTTAAGCTATCAACACCAAACCAACGTTGATGTGTTCAGACTGGACCAATTTAAGGCTAGGCGAACTGAACAAGTGTGCTCGCATACTCCCTTAAAAGACTTCCGCTTGAAAAACAAGAAGAAAGCGGTAATAGTACTTTGTCCATTTTGAGACACCATAGCTAGCATATACTTCTTAAAAATAGTCAGAATTAAGCTAAGATAGCTCAAGAAATCTGTCATTAATGTTGAAGTTTTGGCCGAGGAGATCTTAGTCGCGCAATTTTACATCTAATTAAGATGTTTAGTGCAGTATTTCTCAATGAAAAAATGTGCATGAAAACGATCGTCTCTCATTGAATGACAACAAAGACTTTATTGATATAGTCCCCTGTAGCTCAGTTGGTAGAGCATGGCGTTTGCAATGCCAGGGTTGTGGGTTCGTTTCCCACGGGGGGCCAGTATGAAAATGTATGCACTCACTAACTGGAAGTTGCTCTGGATAAGAGTGTCTGCTAAATGACTAAAATGTAAATTGAAGAATCCCTACTGTTGACCAATCACCGACGAAGGGGCGTTGACTTCAGCTACCGACTTCGGCTTGCCTCCAGCAAAAAATGTGTGTTCCCGAACACACATTCCAAAACGAACAAAAATGTCACAAAATGTCGGCATAATATATGCACAAACTGTTTCGTCTGGGAAGCATGTGGACACCTTTAGATTGCTTGTCAAATGATTTTTTTATACTATGTATACTTTTTAAACTATAACAATTTTAAATTTGCTAAATTAACATTAACATTTAAAAATGGACCTGTTCATTGGCCAATTAAGCTACAAGACCAACTTAAAAAAATTCAGGCTATCCCAACTTCAAATTCTTTAAAAGCTTTATTAACTATAACTATGTACAGTTGAAGTCGGAGGTTTACATACACTTAGGTTGGAGTCATTAAAACTCGTTTTTCAACCACTCCTCAAGTTCAAGTCAGTTAGGACATCTACTTATCTACTAGTAATCTTTCCAACAATTGTTTACAGACAGATTATTTCACTTGTAATTCACTGTGTCACAATTCCAGTGGGTCAGAAGTTTACATACACTAAATTGACTGTGCCTTTAAACAGCTTGGAAAATTCCAGAAAATGATGTCATGGCTTTAGAAGCTTCTGATAGGTTAATTTACATAATTTGAGTCAATTGGAGGTGTACCGTTGGATGTATTGCAAGGCCTACCTTCAAACTCAGTGCCTCTTTGCTTGACATTATGGGAAAATCAAAATAAATCAGCCAAGACCTCAGAGAAAAAATGGTGGACCTCCACAAGTCTGGTTCATCCTTGGGAGCAATTTCCAAATGCCTGAAGGTACCACGTTCATCTGTACATACAATAGTGCACAAGTATAAACACCATGGGACCACGCAGCCGTCATACCGCTCAGGAAGGAGATGCATTCTGTCTCCTAGAGATGAACGTACTTTGGTGCGAAAAGTGCAAATCAATCCCAGAACCACAGCAAAGGACCTTGTGAAGATGCTGGAGGAAACAGGTACAAAAGTATCTATATCCACAGTAAAACAAGGCCTATATCGACATAACCTGAAAGGCCGCTCAGCAAGGAAGAAGCCACCGCTCCAACTATGGTTTGCAACTGCACATGGGGACAAAGATCGTACTTTTTGGAGAAATGTCCTCTGGTCTGATGAAACAAAAATAGAACTGTTTGGCCATAATGACCATCGTTATGTTTGGAGGAAAAAGGCGGCAGCTTGCAAGCCGAAGAACACCATCCCAACTGTGAAGCACGGGGGTGGCAGCATCATGCTGTGGGGGTGCTTTGCTGCAGGAGGGACTGGTGCACTTCACAAAATAGATGGCATCATGAGGAAGGAAAATTATGTGGATATATTGAAGCAACATCTCAAGACATCAGTCAGGAAGTTAAAGCTTGGTCGCAAATGGGTCTTCCAAATGGACAATGACCCCAAGCATACTTCCAAAGTTGAGGCAAAATGGTTTAAGGACAACAAAGTCAAGGTATTGGAGTGGCCATCACAAAGCCCTGACCTCAATCCTATAGAAAATGTGTGGGCAGAACTGAAAAGGCGTGTGCGAGCAAGGAGGCCTATAAACCTGACTCAGTTACACCAGCTCTGTCAGGAGGAATGGGCCAAAATTCACCCAATTTATTGTGGGAAGCTTGTGGAAGGCTACCCGAAACGTTTGACCCAAGTTAAACAATTTAAAGGCAATGCTACCAAATACTAATTGAGTGTATGTAAACTTCTGACCCACTGGGAATGTGATGAAAGAAATAAAAGCTGAAATAAATTATTCTCTCTACTATTATTCTGACATTTCACATTCTTAAAATAAAGTGGTGATCCTAACTGACCTAAGACATGGAATTTTTACTAGGATTAAATGACAGGAATTGTGAAAAACTGAGTTTAAATATATTTGGCTAAGGTGTATGTAAACTTCCGACTTCAACTGTAAATGTAAATATATTTGCATAAAATAACTCACCAACAGTAACTCTTGATCCGTTCAAGCTAGAGACACCAAACCAACTTTCACATGTTCAGGCTATCCTAACTTCAAACTCTTAAAAACGTTTATCAACTATAACTATACACATTTGCATAAATTAGCACAAATTACTCACAATAGTATCTCTTGAACTGTTCAAGCTAGAGACACCAAACCAACTTTCTCATGTTCAGGCTGTCCTAACTATACACTTTTAAAAACGTTAATCAACTATAACTATATACGTTTGCATAAATTAGCACTAAATAACTCACCAACAGTAACTCTTGAACCGTTCAAGCTAGAGACACCAAACCAACTTTCACATGTTCAGGCTATCCTATCCAATCAATCAATAAATCAGCTAACCCATTAATACATTTTTACAGCTACCTACTTATTCAACTATAATCAGTTATTACCATTACTACTGCAGTCAATACCACTACAATAACCTATTTAAAAACCATAAATACTTTAAAAACAAGCTAGCAAGCACACCACATTTTCTTCAGGAAATGAACTTTTCTAGTATTGTAGACTGCCTTTGTCTAGCCACTTAATCATATCAATCTTCGTCCACTCTTTACTCCATCTAAAGACAGCAGAACTCATAACTTTTATGTTCCCGGCCAATTTAACCTCAGGTTTGTCTCCTGCTGTGCTGATGAGCAAAATGTTGTCTGGATTTATTTGAGCAATTGAACCATGGAATATCTTTGATTCGACTACTAGACTATCTGCCTTTTGCTGTTTTTCTGGAGATCTTTGGCTGCTCACACCGTACCTAAGTGGCTCACACTAGTGATTTACGATCTGAGATGTCCTCAGTCCTCATTGTAATCTTCATTATTGAAACTGCAGCACTGGTCCCAGACCAGCTGTTAGGGGCATAAAGTAACCTCACACCCTCTTCTCCCAGCTCAGTGAGGAGCCCTATAATAAGGAGTCCGGTCTATTGATGAAGAGGCTATCACATAACAGCACCACCCAATGGTACGCCGGTCTGGAGCGTGAAGTGGAACTTTTGGCTGATGATTCTTTCGATATCTTCCTGCCCAATGTAACGGCTGTTGATAGTGGGAGGTATAAGTGTCTCCTGGCAGCACCTGTAGGAGAGCAGAACCAGGAGGGGCAGATTGTCCTCAGTGACAGGTGTGTGTTCTACTCTCATTGTGTGCTTGTTTTGGTATGTAAGCAAACTGTATACTGCATGTGGGTGTTTTAAATTGGACCCACAGAGAGCCCTCTGTGCTGATATATACTCTTTTAAAGTTTCCAGTGCTGCTCAAGGATTTGTGTATTCTTTTTTCATTTGCAGGTTGCCTTGACAATAAGTCCATAGACCAATCAGAAGAAAGCAAAACCATCCTAGTTCTTTGCATTGTGGGGCTTGTGGCGGCATTGCTGATATTCACCATCAGCTATGTGAGTTGTCCACTGTTCTCTCATTCAATGGTGATGGTTTCAATGTATTTCATTTTCCTTTGACATTTTTTATGTTATTTACAACAACAACAAACAATCTTTACCATAGTTAACCCTTATGAATATGTTACTACAAAGGAGCAAGAAGAATCCACAAGAACAACTTCTAGATGCACACCTTGAGAAGAAGGATTTAATGTTGATCTACACTCTGTGGCCAAACTGGTCAGGACAGGCTTCCATAAAACATGTCTGTGTGTGAGAGCCTGTTCTGCTAGTTTGGGCTCATTGGATACTTGAATGAGGAAAGGCAGAGAAAGACTAGTGAACTTTTTAAGCTGAGCAAGGAGCCTAAGAGTCATGTCTACTTTCCAGGAGAAGAGTTTACCTTTAGAGCAGATGGAGGCAGACAACCCTCTGGCCGGGTCTGTAGAACCAATATGTGTAGGCTTTTCAAAGAAATGAAACAGAAACAGTAGCCTACACCCTTTCTGATAAATGTAAAATATCAGGGCCATTATGACAAACTTACACAGAATGAAAGTTAAAGTGAGAGCTTAGTCTGTAAAATAAAAGAGAAACCACGGCTCTCCACCCATTATAGAATTATTAAGTTAGTAAGTGGTGGCTAAAATAAGAGAGGTAAGTATGACAAAAAAGTAATAGGGTGTGTTTTGTAAGAATGCAGTGATAGCGTTCTATTGTAATTAAGGTATAGCCAGCAATATATAATATTATCTTGCTGTGGCTGGTGTGAGCCCCTGGTTGTGATTGATCCCTGGGTGTGGACTAAGATTGTAAAATAAATACAGCTTTGGTCTACTCAAAGGCATTTCAAGATATTTTATTTGAACGTTACCGATAGGCATACATCAATCAGAAGCTCTTGTTAAGCTTTTTGGCATGAATGTCACCCTTACCAGCCAGGGGTATATACCACAGCAATGCCTTTTTTAAGGTGGGTGTATCCAGTATAGGTTTCCTTTGCTGTAAAAAGTTAATCACACATAATCTACCATGTTTCAACTGTTTAAAGCAGTGTCTGCATGTTATTTGTAAACTTTTGTTAGATAACTTTTTTAGTCTTGCTATTACATTAATGGTTTGGTGTGCAGGCTTTGAAAAAAAATGCCTTTGTTGAATGCATCTATGTAGCCTTATTCAATGCATCAATGTAGCCTACCATACATCTGGCTGAGACAAAGGCCCAATAGTACATAACCAGAAAAAAACAACGTCAATGGCAGTGGCAGCTACTTACTTTTGCTATGCCAGGGGTAGTTATGTTTACTGAACTTTGTAATACTTGAATTGATTATCCTTTTTGTTGTACTAGCTACATGTTATGTCATTGCATTGTGGTTATTACATGCTCACAACAGCAGGATTGGGGGGGGGGGGGGGACTATGTCCACTGTTGAATTTCTCCTCGCTGTGCAATATACACTGAACACAAATATAAACGCACATTGCAACAGTTTCAAAGATTTTATTGAGTTACAGTTCATATAAGGAAATCAGTCAATTGAAATAAATTCATTAGGCACTAATCTATGGATTTCACATGACTGGGAATACAGACATGCATCTGTTGGTCACAGATACCTTTAAAAAAAGGTAGGGGCGTGGATCAGAAAACCAGTCAGTATCTGTTGCGACTAAAATAGACAAAGGTACTCATTTTGGGTGCAGGAACTGTACAATACTTTTGAGCTAATGTTTTATGAGGTGCAGGAACTCAAGCAGTAGAAAATTGCCGGTACTCAGTTCTGGTGAGCTCCTGCCGAAGTCAAGCACTGCTTCATACTCAATACATTTGGATAAATTCAACTCCTCACTTGTCCAGGTAATTTTTCAATAATTAATTTTAGATATGCAAATAATAAACAAGATTGCCTGGCTGAGTAGCTGTTGCCATTTATCATAATTTTGGTGAAATATGTGTTGCTGTTTGAATGAGCCATGTTACCTTCTTTTCGCTTACAATATTGTAGGCACATGCAGGTAGTGTTAAAATAAGTTCGAAGCGTGCATATGTGCTATGCAACTGCTCCCTGGTGGTCTAGTGGTTAGGATTCGGCGCTCTCACCGCCGCGGCCCGGGTTCGATTCCCGGTCAGGGAACAAAATGTTTTCCTCTGCTCTTTCTGTATTTTAACGGTTTGCACCAATGTTCTCTTTATAATGCTATGTTAATTTTATATTGCTTATTTTATTATCTGTTGATAATGCTATGTTAATTTTATATTGCTTATTTTATTATCTGTTGAATTCATTTATTCACAAATGTTTGTTCTAGGTCATTGATAAAGTAACATTTCTGAGAAGCGTCGTTGCCACAGTCAATATGAAGAAACAAATTATTTAACTAACTACCCAACGTGATAATAATTTAAACAACCGTACTCGTTCAAGTGGAATTAGGACGTAGTTGTCTTGGCCTAGTGGTTAAGGCGCTAGACTTGAAATCTTCCCGCGCAGGTTAGAATCCTTCCGACAACAGGTTGTTTTGTGCTGCAGCCTGATGAATCATAATATCTAACAAAAGTTAAGATATATATTTTTTTTATATACAATTGATGTAGGATATTACCGATTTCTGTATATAATGTCAGATGTTGTCGTGGCCGAGTGGTTAAGGCGATGGACTAGAAATCCATTGGGATCTTCCCGCGCAGGTTCGAATCCTGCCGACAACGGATTATTTTTGTCCTGTGATTGGCAATGCCCAGGAGGTTACATTGTATCACAGATAGCCAGTATATGTTGTTGTATCGCTAGTTACAAAGTATCAATCTTTACCTACTTGAAATGAGGTTACGCCTGTTAATCAATCACTCCTGTTCATGACAACAGTCAATAAGTAGCAGTACCCTGAAGCCATGGCGGACGATTTGGACGAATTGCTAGATGAGGTTGAAACAAAGTTCTGTCGCAATGTTTCGTTGACGCCACAACTTCAAGCTCCTTCAGATTTATCGACGGCTGGGAAATGTTTAATGCAAACTGGGAGAGAAAGAAAACACTGGTGCGTAGTAAAATGCAAGTGTTAACAGGCTAACGTTAACGATAGCTAGTACGTGGAAATGGACTAACGTTAGCAAGCAAGGTTAGCAAACCAAGTTGTTGACCATGATTGACGCAGTGGAAGCTTATGCAATGTAACTAACGATGTTATGTAACGTTAGCTAATTAGTTGCAAACGCCAGCCTTCCCAAATTGCATTGTTATTTCACCAAGCTTGCTAGCTAAATCATGTAGTTAACTAACGTTAGCTAGCGAACCCGTTAATAGTTAGCTAGGTAACGTTAGCTTGCTAAAACTGTTCCTCGCTTCACACCGTCAGCACCACTGATGATACACCCAGAAAAACTGACAGCGAAGATATAGATGCCCTTCTTGAGGACCTACTTGACGATGACTTTGATTATCTTGAGCTAAACGTGAGTAAATAACGTTACATCGCCTTACAATGTTGAATGCTGTTTTTTAGCTAACTGTCCAGTAGCTAGCTAACGTTAGCTGGCTGGATATCACACGGATGTATTAGTTAGTTATAATGAGATAAATACAAGGCTATGTTGGATTGTTTTTAGCCTTTTTCCAATGGGAAGGTTGCTATCATCTTTGACCTTCTGACTCCAATGCATTAGCTAACGTTGCATTGCAAAAGGGCTGGCCCCTAGGTAGTCTCATATGTGCTTAACTTCACACATTTGCAGACAGGACAGCTTCCTAAAACGACGAAGAGGAAGTCATTGCCACAGTCAACAAGAAAGTAAGTTTGCCAATCAAGTAGCTAGCAAGCTAGATAACAACTCAACTTTGAAGAACAACACTTGTTCATTTGTGTGTAGGTAGTTCTTCTGGCCGAGTAAATGTGAACGTAAGTAGTTGTCGTGGCCGAGTGGTTAAGGCGATAGACTAGAAATCTATTGGGATCTTCCCGCGCAGGTTCGAATCCTGCCGACAACGGGTTATTTTGTGTTGCAGCCTGTTGAATCAGAATATCTGGCTGTATCATTCTGTCAGTGTTATACTTCCAAAAATCAATTGTGTTCATATTACGTTATTATTGAAACTCAGTAAATCTAATAAGACATCTGTATATCTCTGTTGCATGCTTTCAATGTTACTGTATGTTTTACAGTTGTCATTATCTTAGGCAGACCAAAATGGTAATTCATGGGAAGCCATAAAGTCTAGTAGTGAGCCTTTGGTAAAGCATGTATTTGATAAAAGCTCTCTTTCCATCCCCATTTGTTCTTATGTGAGCAGGTGCTGCCCTGTTTACCTTGGTGGAAGTTCCATTGCAAATGGTGTAGGAACAGCTGTTTCACAAAGGTAAAAGTGCTGTTAAATGGAATTGCAGCGATCATCAACTAGATTAATCCGCGGGGCAATTTTTTTTCTTGAGTGGATGGTGGGGGTGGGGGGGGACGACGACATAATTAGTAAACTGCAAATTGACCACAAGAAGCCCAAACGGATATAATACTGAACTAAAACAGACTAATTTCAAACCTTGCTTTGCGTATGATCACATACTGTATATCTCTCTATTATGCATGGGAATACTTTGCAACAGATTTCCAAAATTAAAATCCCTTGGAGCTGATTTGCTAGTGTTTTTTAGGTATTTTATGTTCAACAATAAAATATATATGTATGTGTGTGTATATACAGTTGAAGTCGGAAGTTTACATACACCTTAGCCAAATACATTTAAACTCAGTTTTTCACAATTCCTGACATTTAATCCTAGTAAAAATTCCCTGTTTTAGGTCAGTTAAGATCACCACTTTATTTTAAGAATGTGAAATGTCAAAATAATAGTAGAGAGAATGATTTATTTCAGCTTTTATTTATTTCATCACATTCCCAGTGGGTCAGAAGTTTACATACACTCAACTAGTATTTGGTAGCATTGCCTTTAAATTGTTTAACTTGGGTCAAACGTTTGGGGTAGCCTTACACAAGCTTCCCACAATAAGTTGGGTGAATTTTGGCCCATTCCTCCTGACTGAGCTGGTGTAACTGAGTCAGGTTTGTAGGCCTCCTTGCTCGCACATGCTTTTTCAGTTCTGCCCACAAATGTTCTATAGGATTGAGGTCAGGGCTTTGTAATGGCCACTCCAATACCTTGACTTTGTTGTCCTTAAGCCATTTTGCCACAACTTTGGAAGTATGCTTGGGGTCATTGTCCATTTGGAAGACCCATTTGCGACCAAGCTTTAACTTCCTGACTGATGTCTTGCGATGTTGCTTCAATATATCCACATAATTTTCCTTCCTCGTGATGCCATCTATTTTGTGAAGTGCACTAGTCCCTCCTGCAGCAAAGCACCTCCACAGCATGATGCTGCCACCCCCGTGCTTCACGTTGGGATGGTGTTCTTCGGCTTGCAAGCAGCCCCCTTTTTCCTCCAAACATAACGATGGTCATTATGGCCAAACAGTTCTAGTTTTGTTTCATCAGATCAGAGGACATTTCTCCAAAAAGTAAGATCTTTGTCCCCATGTGCAGTTGCAAACCGTAGTCTGGCTTTTTTGTGGCTGTTTTGGAGCAGTTGCTTCTTCCTTGCTGAGCGGCCTTTCAGGTTATGTCAATATAGGACTCGTTTTACTGTGGATATAGATACTTTTGTACCTATTTCCTCCAGCATCTTCACAAGGTCCTTTACTGTTGTTCTGGGATTAATTTGCACTCTTCGCACCAAAGTACGTTCATCTCAAGGAGACAGAACACGTCTCCTTCCTGAGCGGTATGACAGCTGCGTGGTCCCATGGTGTTTATACTTGCGTACTATTGTTTGTACAGATGAACGTGGTACCTTCAGGCATTTGGAAATTGCTCCCAATGATGAACTAGACTTGTGGGGGTCTACCATATTTTTTCTGAGGTTTTAGCTGATTTCTTTTGATTTTCCCATGATGTCAAGCAAAGAGGCATTGAGTTTGAAGGTAGGCCTTGAAATACATCCACAGGTACACCTCCAATTGACTCAAATGATGTCAATTAGCCTATCAGAAGCTTCTAAAGCCATGACATCATTTTCTGGAATTTTCCAAGCTGTTTAAAGGCACAGTCAACTTAGTGTATGTAAACTTCTGACCCACTGGAATTGTGATACAGTGAATTATAAGTGAAATAATCTGTAAACAATTGTTAGATCACTTGTGTCATGCACAAAGTAGATGTCCTAACCGACTTGCCAAAACTATAGTTTGTTAACAAGAAATTTGTGGAGTGGTTGAAAAACGAGTTTTAATGACTTCAACTGTACATACATACATACATACATATGTAAGTGTGGCAAATAAATCATCAGCGGGCCGTGGTCACAAGCGTGGATCACATTTTAATTTGACTCATTGTTTAACCTGTGCTGACAGGTCATGTGACCAGCTGAGATGTATCTCCTGTGACTTTCGGGTGGCCATGTTTGACGATCATGAATGGGACCCCTCTTGTGATTACCTCTTCTTAAGGTGAGCCTCCTCTCATTGGGCCTGATGTATCTTTATGGGGTAACAATTTAAATATTGTTATTATCTTGAAACAAGTTTGAAGTTGTTACAGAAAACCACAAATCCCAAATGTCTCAGATTTGAACAGAAGAGGGCAGTGTATACCTTTTATTTTAGAACTTTGTGAAAATAAACTGGAATAATCTTCATTTGATTCTTAATGTAAAAGGCCTTTTAAGTGGGGATTATGACTTTAACCTTGATTGATATCCACCCTTTCAGAGAAACGGGTAACTTTTTGCCAAAGTGAGTATGAATACACAGTGGTTTAATTTAAGACTTTTTTAAAACCATGCTCTGAGATCGGTGCATGGCAGATAGGATTTTCATAGGACAACTGGTAGTAGTGGATGGAGACAGACATTAGAAAGGTAGAAAGGCAGTCAAACAACACAGTAATGCCACCTTGGGTGCCTCTCTGGTTCAATATTGTGTTGGTTCACTGACAGAGAGCGTGCCCATGATGACACAGACTGACACTTAAGCTAAGTTAATGCAGTGAAGTGGAAGACGTCATAGCAGTAGAGCTGTAAGTAGGCAGGCGTGGGTATTAACACCAAGACAGGAATTACATTATTCTAGGCTACACTAATTTGATACTACTGGTGAGAGTCGACTTGAAATGAAAACTAAGAAAGACGATAGACAGAAGGGCTGTGCTCAAATGAGAGAAAAACATTTTCAAATAGAAAAACAACAAAGGCTATTGCAGCCACAATGTTGTTGGTATTTTGGTGCAGGTAAATTATGGCACTCGGGAGCAGCGTATGCTTTGTGAACAGGCTTCCTTTCATTCTAAAATATTCTGTAGCTAGTGCTTTTAATGTAATTTTTTTCATAGTGTAGGATCGCAGCAGCACAGCTTTGTTGAATCCAGACTTTTGTGTTGACAAAATGGAGGTAGTAGAACTAGTGAAAATCCAGTGCAAGAACAGCGAGCAGGGAGTACTCATATGGACCCTACCACGTTGTTGTCTTCCTAGAGCATGTGCAGTGGGTGATAGTGGGTGATGTTCCAAGCTGGTGGGTTTTGCTGTCGGTACTATCACAGCAGTGAACCAATTATCTGTTCAGGTGGACACTTGGTGATTTCAGGCTTTGTGCTGGAAGATAGTGGTTTTACTAACTTGCTGACGACCCAGGGCTCCTCTACAGGACATGGGGATTAATTTATCATTACATTGCGCTTGTTAAATGCAATGTAACATATTGTGCAAATGATGCTGAAATTAACATACAGCTTTAGGATGGACATGCTTACCATCGAACTTCAATGTCCATTGTGTCTTGTATACTTTGTCTTTGTCCTCCCACACAGATTAATTCCTTCAGCTGTACATTACAGGTTAACTCTGGAATATTTGTGATGTTGCCAATCATTCCACAATTTTTCAGGGGTTCTTGGAGGCTGGTTTTGTTCCATGCACATGACCAACTTAAGTGTCAAGTACTTTGTGAATTTAGTACTACTTATCCTATCTATAACTCTACATACCAATATTATTCTGTGAGAGATATTCACCTACTGCTCATTGCTCAGCTAACCAGCCTTGTCTCTTTGTATCTCTGCAGGAACAACATGCCAGACTGTCAGAAGCTGCGGGCCAAGCTGAGGAGAAGGAAAGGGGCACGAGCGTATGCCTGCCAGTGTAGCTGGCACTCTGCTCGAGACCTCACCGACCTGAGAGAACAGCACCAGCTCAAGTGGGTCTGTGGGAAGCATGATGTGTGACAGCCTTCTCTCTATCACACACACACACACACCACTTTGCAGTTACTTGTTATAGACATCCCAACACATTTTTCTGCCTTGAGAATTATGTAGGTCTTTCTATGCGTTACATTTAGTGTGTTCTGGGTTTAAAGGTAAATTAACAAGGTAGGTCTTCTGCTATCTTTAGAGATGTGATTTTAGCTAGCTCAGTTTTAAGAGCAGGTATATGCCAGACCATACTTGTGTGAAAACGGTACTTAGAAAAGACGAGGCTAAATTGAATGAGTATTTTATGTAAAACTAAAAAGAAATAGTAATGAAGTCATTCCATTATCTGGTAGTATTTCATATACAATGCTGTTACATGCTTTTCTGTAGCCTTTCCTCCTTTTAGTTTCTATCTCCTGTGTCCTTTGTTTATTTCCTCTTCTGACCCTTTGAGTAAAATGCATTCTCTGTTTTAAGGGATTTATGATCTTACCATTCATGTATTGTGTATAATATGAAGGTGAGGTTAGTGGGAAGTTAAATGACGCAAATCTTTCCTGTTGCATCTGTGCTACACATTTAGACATAACATGAACCATAAAAGCATTACTTCACTCTGACAATCTAGTAGTTGATACTTTATAAATGAATCATAATCAAATGAAGTAGTCTGTGGATAGTTTATTAAATATCTACTAATTCATTCATCATTAGGGAACCAACTTCCAAAGACATTCGTGGGATTTGTTGTGATAACCCAGTCAGTGAGTAGATATAGATATCAAGTAGATATTTTGGATTGTAAAACATGTGCTCATATTATGTACATAACATCTGCATATGCGTGTATACACTAGGCCAGGGGTGTCAAACTCATTTTAGCTCAGGGGCCACATGGAGGAAAATCTATTCCCAAGTGGGCTGGACCGGAAAAATCATGGTGTATATATAACTTAAAAACAACAACTTCAGATTGTTTTCTTTGTTTTAATACGATCAACATACAACATAAAGCTGGAGCCTGAGGACAGTGTGTCCAAAATAGTACAAGCACAACATCACTATTAATCATAAAACACGTCAAGTTTATTTGAAAATTCTAAAGAAAAAGAACACACAAACACACAATGCCTCAGTGATTAACAGAACTGTTTCACAGATCACAGAACTATATCAGGGTGTCATTTCTCAGGCAGAAATGTAGATAAAAATAATGAAATCCTGTTCCCCAAACAAGTGCAAGAACCACAGAGTCAAGAATAGGTTAAATATACAAATAAAATAAAATCAATTAAAAACAATAGCACATCAACATAAAAACATATATAAACATAAAGCTGGAGCCTGAGGACAGTGTCCAAAAGCACAACATCACTATTAATCATAAAACACCTCAAGTTATTTGAAAGTTCTGAGGACAAAGAACACACAAACACACAATGCCTCAGTGATTAACAGAACTGTTTCACAGATCACAGAACTATATCAGGGTGTCGTTTCTCAGGCAGAAATGTAGATAAAAATAATGAAATCCTGTTCCCCAAACAAGTGCAAGAACCACAGAGTCAAGAATAGCTTCATGTCTGCCACATGTTGGGTTGCGCACACATTTTTCAGACAGGGGAAGTGAGCTGCATCACCACCGGCAAGTTGCGTCTCCCACAATGACAATTTCAACTTGAAAGAACGTATGCTGTCATAATACTGCGTGACAACTTTGTTGCGCCCTTGCAGCTGTTTGTTCAAGTTATTCAGGTGCTCTGTAACATCCACCATAAATGCAAGGTCCTGCATCCATTCTGCGGAATGAAATTCTAACACTGGTTTGCCCTTTTCTTCCATGAACTGTTCAATTTCTTCTCGTAAATCAAAGAAACGCCTCAGCACAGCACCTCGGCTTAACCATCTTACCTCAGTGTGGTATGGCAGGCCATAGATGTGGTCTTTCTCTCTGAGAAGGCTGTCAAACTGACGGTGATTCAGGCTTCTGGATCGGATGAAATTAACAGTTTGGATGACCACCTTCATGACGTTATCCATCTTTAATGACTTGCAACACAAAGCCTCCTGGTGCAAAATACAGTGAAAAGTCAAAAAATCACGTCCTCCATTTGCAGATTGCACTTTCTCTCTGAACTTTGTCACAACGCCTGCTTTTTTCCTGATCATTGAGGGCGCACCATCTGTAGCCAGGCTGACAGCGCGGGACCAGTCCACTCAGTCCACAGCGCGCCGACGAGTGCGGTAAAAATATCAGCTGCTGTCGTTGTATCTGTCATCGGCACCAACTCCACGAACTCCTCGGTGACGGTCAATGTGTCATCAACTCCGCGGATGAAAATGGCCAGTTGTGCAACATCTGTAATGTCCGTGCTTTCATCAATTGCAACCGAAAACGCAATAAATGACTTTACTTTTTGCTTCAACTGGCTGTCCAAATCCACTGAAAGATCGGAAATCCTGTCTGCAACTGTGTTTCTTGTCAGGCTGATATTTGCAAAAGCCTGCCGCTTTTCAGGGCACACAATCTCCGCTGCCTTCATCATGCATGTTTTTACAAATTCACCCTCACTAAATGGTTTTGAAGCCACTGCGATTTCATTAGCAATGAGGTAGCTAGCTTTCACTGCAGTGTCACTGATGTCTCGGCTGTGAGTAAAAACAGACTGCTGTTTCTTCAGACCTGCCAACAGTTCATTCACCTTCTCTCATCTCCGCTGTCCTTGAAAGTTGTCATATTTGTCGGCATGAAGACTCACATAGTGGCGACGAAGGTTATATTCTTTCAGCACTGCAACATGCTCTGAACACACCAAACATACAGCTTTCCCATTCAATTCCGTGAATAAATAGGATGACAATTTTTCTTGGAACACTCTGCACTCTGCGTCCACTTTTCTCTTTTTTGACAGAGACATATTGGGGCAATGAGGGTGCCAAAGAACATAATGTTAAAAGTAGAAGCCGTAATAAATATCGCGGGCAAAACAAAGTAGCTCATTGGCTGCACGTGCTTGACCTACTTGCTCTGCCCCGGTATAAACAGTTTGCTTGCTTAACACAATTGCTATTGCGCCATCCAATGGACGCAATTGGAACAGCAGTTTATTTTATTGAAAAATTGCAGCGCATTTTTATACTTTACAAAATTATTATTATTATTATTTTTTATTTTTATTTTTATTTTTCAAAATCATCTCGCGGGCCGGATTAAACCCGTTTGCGGGCCTGATCCGGCCCGCGGGCCGGACGTTTGACACCCCTGCACTAGGCTATTCACATCAAGTCATAGTTGAATAAATGTTGCATGCAAATGTGTTGCTTTTTCTCCTTGATAATATTAACACAATTGAATTTCAAGTTTAAAAAGTTTGATGTGCATTGACTGTGCGTTGTGTGGCTCAGGTCACCTTATTAATCAATATCAGTGACAGTGTTGTTTGTTCACAATGCTGGTCATTCTGTGCAGTGGAGAAGCAAAGGGGTTTAAGACCATTGGGGCAGTAGCTAACTAGGTGAAAAGAAATCTGTCTGTGCCCTTGAGCAAGGCAATTAACCTTAATTGCTCTTGTATGTTGTTCTGGATAATAGCATCTGCTAAAATGTAAATGACTCCGTTTTATAGTTCTCAATTCACTGCTATGTTTGATGAAATACTAGTAATTTGTTATGTCATCGTAGTCGCTATCGGAAAGAGACTGGTCCGGGTCTTCCTTCACGGTAAGAGCACCAATCCCCTCTTCATCTTGGACTTCTATGTTCTCATAAAGCGCAGAGGAAGATGAGCTGCTTGAATCATCTGTATAAAAAACTCACATTACCATTTACATACATCCACAATAGGCTACATGTTTTCAGCAATTGCATCTACAATGCCTTCAGAAAGTATTCACACCCCTCGACTTTTTCCATATTTTGTTGTTACACAGCCTGAATTTAAAAGTGATTAAATTGAGATGATGTGTCACTGGCCTACACACAATACCCCATAATGTCAAAGTGGAATTATGTTTGTAGACATTTTAACAAATTCATTAAAAATGAAAAGCGGAAATGTCGTGAGTCAATAGGTATTTAATCTTTGTTATGGCAAGCCTAAATAAGTTCAGGAGTAAAAATGTGCTTAATAAGTTGCATGGACTTACTCTGTGTGCAATAATAGTGTTTAAAATGATTTTTGAATGACTACCTCATCTCTGTACCCCACACGTACAATTATCTGTAAGGTCCCTCAGTCAAGTAGTGAATTTCAAACGGATTCAACCATAGACATTGGAGGTTTTCCATTGCCTCGCAAAGAAGGACACCTATTGGTAGATGGGGTAAAAATAAAAAAGCACACATGGAATATCCCTTTGAGAATGAAGTTATTCATTACACTTTGGATGGTGTATCAATATACCCTGTCATTACAAAGATACAGGCATCCTTCCTAACTCAGTTGCCGGTGAGGAAGGAAACCGGTAAGGGATTTCACCATGAGGCCAATGGTAACTTTAAAACAGTTACAGAGTTTAATGACTGTGATGGGAGAAAACTGAGGATGGATCAACAACACTCCACAATACTAACCTAAATGGGAAAAAAGGAAACTTGTACAGAATAAAAAATATTCCAAAACATGCATCCTGTTTGCAATAAGGCACTAAAGTAAAACTGCAAAAAATGTGACAAAGAAATGAACCTTATGTCCTAAATACAAAGTGTTATGTTTGGGGCAAATCACAACACATCACTGAGTACCACTTTTCATATTTTCAAGTATGGTGGTGGCTGCATCATGTTAAGGGTATGCTTGTCATCGGCAAGGACTAGAGAGTTTTTTTTAGGATAAAAATAAACAGAATAGAGCTAAGCACAGACAAAATCCTAGAGGAAAACCTGGTTCAGTCTGCTTTTCAATAGACACAGGGAGACAAATTCACCTCTCAGCAGGACAATAACCTAAAACACAAGGCCAAATATACACTGGACTAGTTACAGTTTTGACTTAAATGGGCTTGAAAATATATGGCAAGACTTGGAAATGGCTGTGTAGCAATGATCAACAACCACTTGACAGAGCTTGAAGAATTTTAAAAAGTATAATGTGCAAATATTGTACAATCCAGAAAAACTCACAGCTGTAATCACTGCAAAATATGATTCTAACATGAATTAACTCAGGGTGTGAATACTTATTTAAATAGATATTTCTGTATTTCATTTTCAAAAAATGTGCTAACATTTCTAAAAGCATGTTTTCACTTTTGTCATTTTGGGGTAGTGTGTGTTTTTTTATTTTGTATTTCATCCATTTTGCGGAAGCACAGTTCCCGCTCAGCCCAGTCAAAACTGTTCGCTGCTCTGGCACCCCAATGGTGGAACAAGCTCCCTCATGACGCCAGGACAGCGGAGTCACTGACCACCTTCCGGAGACACTTGAAACCCTACCTCTTTAAGGAATACCTGGGATAGTATAAAACCTGGGATAGTATTTAGGGGAATACAGGTACTTGGTGCCGCCGTTGAACATGCCTTAATGTCAAGGACTAGGCTTAATCTTTGTCAAGGGAACCGACCCTTAACGCTAATACATCAATGTTTGAACATTTTAATCATCCCTTTGCATTAACGGCATAGCCACAGGAAATAGGAGTGCTGAGGGTGCTGCAGCACCCCTAATAAATTAAATAATAAATAAATAAACCCTTCTAATTAACAAAAACAATTATGATTAGTGAACTAGGCCTTAATTACTCCTGTATGAGCGGAGAAAAATACCCCTCTTCACTCAGTCGCTTACCAGCCTAGGCGTACTCCCAACCAAAAGCCTATGACTTGTCAATCAATGTGATTTTGTTTCACTGAATCTGTATATTTGGTTAATTCTCTGGCTGGGCAAATAAGTAGAGGGGGTAACTCATCTATTTGTTTGCTCATCCATCACTGATTAGAAACATTTAGCATGCAATAATGTAGCCTAAATCAAGCATAGGTCTATTATTATGGTCTACGCCTGCTCCCTAACAAAGCGGAGTGAGGGTAGAAAGAGATGAAACGTGGATTGCCTTGGGCTCTGTTTCAAAATCACTTTTTATATAACAGCAGTTCCACACGTTGCCGTGACGCAAGTTGTGTGGGAAGAATGATTTATTTTATTCTGTTATAATTCATTATATTCTTAGCCTACTACAACATATATGTGTGTTGACTGTGATCAGGGTAGCCTAAGTGTGTCTTGTCTGTTTAATGAACAAAATAAGTAGATTTTATGTGCATGGCCTATAGGCTGCACAGACCAGTAACATAATTAAACTCAAAATATGCCATTCTATTATTTTGAAAATAAATTGTATTAGTCCTATAATGTTTATTAGGACCTGCCAAAAAACTAATTAATAATGGATTTCTTTGTGATGGTGTATACAGTGCATTCGGAAAGTATTCAGACCCCTTGACTTTTTCCACATTTTGTTACGTTACAGCCTTATTCTAAAATTGATTAAATAGTTTTCCCCCCCTCATTGATCTACACACAATACCCAATAATGACAAAGCAAAAACCTTTTTTTTGTTTTTTTTGCACATTTATAAAAAAAAATCAACACCTGAAATATCACATTTACATAAATATTCAGACCCTTTTACTCAGTATTTTGTTGAAGCACCTTTGGCAGCGATTACAGCCTTGAGTCTTCTTGGGTATGACGCTACAAGCTTGGCACACCTGTATTTGGGGAGTTTCTCCCATTCTTCTCTGCAGATCCTCTCAAGCTCTGTCAGGTTGGATGGGGAATGTCTCTGCACAGCTATTTTCAGGTCTCTCCATAGATGTTAGATCGGGTTCAAGTCCGGGCTCTGGCTGGGCCACTCAAAGACATTCAGAGACTTGTCCCGAAGCCATTCCTTCATTGTCTTGGCTGATTGCTTAGAGTTGTTGTCCTGTTGGAAGGTGAACCTTCGCCCCAGTCTGAGGTCCTGAGTACTCTGGAGCAGGTTTTCATCAAGGATCTCTCTGTACTTTGCTCCGTTCATCTTTCTCTTGATCCTGACTAGTCTCCCTGCTGCTGAAAAACATCTCCACAGCATGATTCTGCCACCACCATGCTTCACCGTAGGAATGGTGCCAAGTTTCCTCCAGATGTGATGCTTGGCATTCAGGTTAAAGAGTTCAGTCTTGCTTTCGTCATACCGGAGAATCTTGTTTCTCATGGTCTGAGAGTCCTTTAGGTGCCTTTTGGCAAACTCCAAGCAGGATGTCGTACCTTTTACTGAGGAGTGGCTTCCGTCTGGCCACTCTACCATAAAGGCCTGATTGGTGGAGTGCTGCAGAGATGGTTGTCCTTCTGGAAGCTTCTCCCATCTCCACAGAGGAATTCTGGAGCTCTGTCAGAGTGACCATCAGGTTCTTGGCCACCTCCCTGACCAAGGCCCTCCACCGATTGCTCAGTTTGGCCGGACGGCCAGCTCTAGGAAAAGTCTTGGTGGTTCAAAACTTCTTCCATTTAAGAATGATGGAGGCCACTGTGTTCTTGGGGACCTTCAATGCTGCAGAAATTGTTTGGTACCCTTCCCCAGATCTGTGCCTCGACACAATCCTGTCTCGGAGCTCTACGGACAATTCATTCTACCTCCTGGCTTGGTTTTTGCTCTGCCATGCACTGTCAACTGTGGGACCTTATATAGACAGGTGTGTGCCTTTCCAAATCATGTCCAATCAATTGAATTTACCACAGGTGGACTCCAAACAAGTTGTAGAAACATCTCAAGGTTGATCAATGGAAACAGGATGCACCTGAGCTCAATTTCGTGTCTCATAGCAAAGGGTCTGTATACTTATGTAAATCAGGTATTTCTGTTTTTTATTTTTAATACATTTGCAAAAACGTCTAAAACCTGTTTTCGCTTTGTCATTATGGGGTATTGTGTGTAGATTCATGAGGATGATAAAAAAATATTTTTTTTTTAGAATAAGGCTGTAACGTAACAAAATGTGGGAAAAGTGAAGGGGTCTGAATACTTTCATAATGCACTGTATTTAATGGATTTATTAAAATAGACATCTACCCACATCTACTCCCACTCCTAAATTTGCTGGCATGTGCACGGGAGATATAAAAGGCTTATCACGGCAAGAATGGGGTAAAAACTATAGGCAACATGCCGTAAAGTCTGTCTGTAAAGGGTATTAGTGTCTCTAATCTAATTGACTCTGTCATTCTGAGGTGTAGCTCTCCATAGCTTAAAGGTAGATTAAAGCGAATAACAGAGCCGGGCAATTTCCTCCATCTGAATGAGGACAGTCTCTCTCTTCCGCTCTCTCTCCCTCCCTCTGTTGGATTCAAGCATGTGCCTGCCAGACATACTACCCTTTCCTTTATTCACTGTGATAGTAAATCTGTCGAAAACTAAAGTAATTAAGTACAATTTAAATCCTCACAGATGGTTTATGCTCCATACCCAATGGCCTCATCTGTCAGACTACCTTAGTTCTTTGAATATGATTTGTTCTGTTTCTTTCAGGGATTACACCGGTGGTCATCAAATTAATTTGGCAGATTTTCAAACACAATATGACACCAGCAAGGAGACTGAGAATTAGTATCGGCATGGAACATTACATGAATCACACATGCACAGACTCATCAGAAATGTGTCAGGTACCTTGATTTTGATTGTTCAGTAGGTGGCAGCTACTGGTCGCAGGCTGTTGCTGATCCTGGTGTGTACTGGTTGATTGCACAGCGGAAGGTGTATAGGTGTTCTCTGAGGAGAAAATGAGAAAATGTGCTCCCAGTGAAGTAATTACGAATCTACATATTTTCTCCCAGAAACTTTCTAGACAGTTCTTTCATGTACTGTTCTGTAGTGCAAAAAGCCTTTGCTGTTGTGTCTATGTTCTGTGCTTAGACACAGCCAGATTCATTAGGTGTTGTTGTTGTTCACGTAATATTGACTTGGAACGGACCTGACTGTAGATGCTGTTCGACAGCCATCCCCACGTTCTCGTAGGATTCCCCAGATGATGTACTACTACTCGATCCCAAGGATGGCTCTCTTCTACAGATCAAGTCTGTGAGGGCAGCTTCTCTCAAATCTGGACCTGGGTGGTTAGCATTCCATACAGTTACTATGTTATCATTGATTAATGAGAATGGATTTCATAAATGCACTGACTGACTCCACAAATGCATTTTTGGACTACAAGAATGTTGTTTTGTTTATTTGTTTCAGCATTTTAGACTGACCTGAGCCCAACAGCTCCTTCTCCAGTGTCTCAATGTTCTCATAGCATTCCCCAGAAGACGTGCTGGATGACAACAGTGAATGCACTGGACATACAAATGGTTGTTAGTATGTTACAATAGGGCTCTTATTCAACTTTTCTGTCACCATGGCAAGTTTTAGCAAACTATAACTTTTCTGATTCCTTATTCTCCAAAAGGTTGTAGTAAAGTCTCAGATTTTAGGAGGACATTATGTCCTTTTAAGACTAAGAAGAAACATGTCAGACATGGACACAATATGATAATGGTAAAAATCTGGGTCACCCAACCCAACAGTAACTTACGGCTTTGGATGGCAGGGTTATTTCTCTCAACAATATTATATTTCTCAGGAGTGTCAGAGGTCTCTGCTGTCTGCGTGGTTTCCCATGGCTCTCTGCTTGTGCTTACTCCATTGTCAAGGACCCTGACTAATGAAAACGTAAAAGACCATTTGGTTGGCACTGCGAGCAAGTCTTGGACCACTTTCTCCCTTAATAGCCACGTGTCACTTCCCATCTTTTTTATTTTACAATTGTACTATTTATCCAAAACTATGAAGATGAACTGACCAAGTGCAGTAGCCATGGCAACAGAGGGTTGGTCACTGAAGTCATAGTTTTCATAGTCAGAGTCACACGCGGTGTCAGTGTCATTCTGAGAGGGCCGTTGGGAAAGGTACTGTGGAGCTGCATGAAAGGCCACAGAGAAAATGTATTCTGACAAATGGGACACTTGAACTAATAAGACATTTCCTAAAATTGCAAGTACCTAATGGGCACAAAGAGGACAAGTGCATCAGTAGGAACTCACTGTAATCAGCTGTGTCCGTGGTGACTGTGAGAAGGTTGACTCTCTCCCCTTGGTCAGTGTGTTGAGACTGGGTGGACAGCAGGTGGCCATCTTGCCTTTGGTGAACCAGAAGTGCTAGTAATGAAGGGAAAGTACAGTTGAAGTCGGAAGTTTACATACACTTAGGTTGGAGTCATTAAAACTTGTTTTTCAACCACAACACAAATTTCTTGTTAACAAACTATAGTTTTGGCAAGTCGGTTAGGACATCTACTTTGTGCATGACACAAGTCATTTTTCCAACAATTGTTTACAGAAAGATTATTTCACTTATATTTCACTGTATCACAATTCCAGTGGGTCAGAAGTTTACATACACTAAGTTGACTGTGCCTTTAAACAGTTTGGAAAATTCCAGAAAATGATGTCATGTCTTTAGAAGCTTCTGATAGGCTAATTGACATCATTTGAGTCAATTGGAGGTGTACCTGTGGATGTATTTCAAGGCCTACCTTCAAACTCAATGCCTCTTTGCTTGACATCATGGGAAAATCAAAAGAAATCAGCCAAGACCTCAGAAAAAAAATTGTAGACCTACACAAGTCTAGTTCATCCTTGGGAGCAATTTCCAAATGCCTGAAGGTACCACGTTCATCTGTACAAACAATAGTACGCAAGTATAAACACCATGGGACCACGCAGCCGTCATACCACTCAGGAAGGAGACGCGTTCTGTCTCCTAGAGATGAACGTACTTTGGTGCGAAAAGTACAAATCAATCCCAGAAACACAGCAAAGGACCTTGTGAAGATGCTGGAGGAAACAGGTACAAAAGTATCTATATCCACAGTAAAACTAGTCCTATATCGACATAACCTGAAAGGCCGCTCAGCAAGGAAGAAGCCACTGCTCCAAAACCGCCATTAAAAAAGACAGACTACGGTTTGTAACTGCACATGGGGACAAAGATCGTACTTTTTGGAGAAATGTCCTCTGGTCTGATAAAACAAAAATAGAACTGTTTGGCCATAATGACCATCGTTACGTTTGGAGGAAAAAGGGGATGGCTTGCAAGCCGAAGAACACCATCCCATCCATGAAGCACAGGGGAGGCAGCATCATGCTGTGGGGGTGCTTTGCTGCAGGAGGGACTAGTGCACTTCACAAAATAGATGGCATCATGAGGAAGGAAATTTCTGTGGATATATTGAAGCAACATTTAACGTCATTTTTAGCAGACGCTCTTATCCAGAGCGACTTACAGTTAGTGCATACATTATTCTTTTTTATTTTCATACTGGCCCCCATGGGAATCGAACCCAAAACCCTGGCGTTGCAAACACCATGCTCTACCAACTGAGCTACCTCCCTGCCGGCCATTCCCTCCCCTACCCTGGACGACGCTGGGCCAATTGTGCGCCGCCCCATTGGTCTCCCGGTTGCGGCCGGCTACAGCAGAGCCTGGATTCGAACCAGGATCTCTAGTGGCACAGCTAGCACTGCGATGCAGTGCCTTAGACCACTGCGCCACTCGGGAGCATCTCAAGACATCAGTCAGGAAGTTAAAGCTTGGTCGCAAATGGGTCTTCCAAATGGACAAGGACCCCAAGCATACTTCCAAAGTTGTGGTAAAATGGCTTAAGGACAACAAAGTCAAGGTATTGGAGTGGCCATCACAAAGCCCTGACCTCAATCCTATAGAAACTTTGTGGGCAGGACTGAAAAAGCATGTGCGAGCAAGGAGGCCTACAAACCTGACTCAGTTACACCAGCTCAGTCAGGAGGAATGGGCCAAAATTCACCCAACTTATTGTGGGAAGCTTGTGAAAGGCTACCCGAAACGTTTGACTCAAGTTAAACCATTTAAAGGCAATGCTACCTAATACTAGTTGAGTGTATGTAAACGTCTGACCCACTGGGAATGTGATGAAGGAAATAAAAGCTGAAATAAATAATTCTCTCTACTATTATTCTGACATTTCACATTCTTAAAATAAAGTGGTGATCCTAACTGACCTAAGACAGGGAACTTTTACTAGGATTAAATGTCAGGAATTGTGGAAAAACTGAGTTGAAATGTATTTGGCTAAGGTGTATGTAAACTTCCGACTTCAACTGTACATAGAGTTTTGCCTTTGAAACTTCTATGTACCGACGCTAGGATAATAGGTTTGTTGGCCTTTGTTGTCTTTTATAAGGAATAAGGACAATACATCTCAAAACCAATTAAATATTTTAATTAGACCACTGTCACATTTGGCACATATTCAAAGCATTATCATCCCTGTGAAATAATATATGCTGTTTTTTTAAGTCAGTGTGAAAACAACACTGGTGATGGGATTCTCTTAATGAGCAATCAACCAACCCAATGGTATGCATACTGTTCCAGTTTGGTGACTTCCTTTGTGTACTATATTGAATCGCATTGCATTGTGTTGTGGTATTATCATAATTGGCAAACCATTGAGAAGAATATGTAAAACCCTTCAGACAAAGCAGTTTCTCAGTGTTAATTACTGCTCATTGATGATAGCATGTTTGTTGTTGTTGTTTGTGTGAACAAATGGGGAGAGTGACAGTTGAGTCTGAGGCAATGAAAGAGAAAGAAAAAGAGAGAACAAAACGATGACTCACCAGCTCTCCTCCTGTAAGACAGGAAGAGTAAAGCATTGGAGATGATTGTGAGGAGGAGGGCTATAGACAATGCGATGCAGCCCCAGACAGCAGCTGTGGGAGGAGAGGACCAGCTCTCTGCACTGGTGACTAGTAGAACTGAGCCTGCTGGAAACAAGAACAAATCATAGTGCAGAGTACAGACTAGATAACAGATTCTTCTTGACATTTTCATATGAGCAGAGCAGACACTTGGTGTATTATTATACAGATGGAGGGTCATGTGTGTCAGCATATAACTGTACCTTCGGTTGAAGTCTGGGTGTTCTGTTCTGCCGTCTCGTTGCCTGACTGAGATGGAATTCCTGTCAGGGAAATGGAAAAAGCCTAGAGGTGTTAGAAAACTGTAAGGTATAACAGATTCATGGATTACTTCTCCTGAGTGTTCAAGACACACACTGAAAGATGGGGAAAAGGTTTGTTTAAAAAACATTTCCTCAAAAATGGTAAATCCAAGAGGAGTTGTGTTTGTCCATCTGTGTATCTAATGATCTATTGAACCAATATCTGACTCTTATTCAAAAGTTTGACATTTCAGTCAGTCATTTGGCAATTACTGCCAGGAATGTGTGCGTTTTCTCTTGAAAAATTGATGGATGTAGCCTTTTGAGTAGGCCTAAATAATGAACTATTTTTTGAAGTGTTTGAAATGGATCGGAAACATGGTCAACAAGCCATGGCCTTGACATAAGTGGAGTTTTAGACACACTAAAACACACAATATAAATTTAGCAAAAATTGTTCATTTAGATGCAAGATTCAAAACCCATGGAAGTGCCGAACAACTGTTGTTATGTTGAAGTCAAGGCAGTTTGGATGTGTTCTCACCAAGGAACTTGGCTCCCAGGTTGAACATCTTTCATTGAGGGTCTTCCTCAGACAGTGCTGTTGCGACGAGGTATTGACGTGGTTTGTCTACTTTCTTAGTGACATGCATTACTTAGGCCTATGTGTTTTTGTGCTGCCTCTGTGTGTTTCTTTTTTTTCGTTAATGAAAATAACAAGAATTAGAATGCAAAGCAGCGGTCTCTTTTCGGCTTATGACCTCTCTCACGTCTCCTGATCTCTGCATTACTGTAGGAGGATTTGAAGCTTGTTCGTCAGTATCAGTGCTGAGTGTGACTGAGACACTGAGTGCTATCCATTCAGACACACTGATAAGGTCACGAGCCAAATCATTCCTGACTCGCAATCATCAGAACCCTGATTGTCAACAGCGTTTAGCGTGCTAGAAATCAGCGGGAATTGGTTCGCCACCAAGACACCGGATGTTCAATCATGGTAATGTGTTTTACATGTTATTACTGCACTATCCATATTCAAACGAATCTAAGGAGAATGTACAAACACTATGATATAGCATAGCTATTTTAAAGAGTGGGCATGACATTGACTTAGATTCCATTCACGTTTAAAATGTTTTTTTTTTTTTTATGACATGATTGTGAATACAGTAACTGACAATGATAATATTATAGCTGCAGGCTTACCTGAACAAACCACTGCAGCGTCCTCTTTGTGTCCACAGTCATTGGCTGTCCCCAGGGAAGGACACTCCCATAGGTTCCTCTCGCTCCCCCCACAGTTCACCTCATCTAATAGAACCTGACCAACACCAGCTCCAAAGGACCCGCCCTGCCCGCTCACATTTAGGGCAGAGCCACAGCCCAATTGAGCACAGACCACGCCCCCATCGCTCAGGTCCCAACTATCGTCACACACCGTTCCCCATTTTTCCTGTCTCCACAACTCCACCCGTCCCTCACAGTGGTGTTTTCCTCCAGCCAATCGCACGGCCTGGTGCCCTGAGGAATGGACAGATCAACCAATCAGTTCATAGATCATCAGTTAACCTCGATAGAAGGTGGGCCTCACTTAGGGTCATTAAAAAGCAGCTTGAACATGGAAGTGTGCTGTAGGGAGGAAGTTGTTGCAAAGTGGCCACAAAACACTCGAGACAACCCATACGATGGCGTTCCATTGCATGCAATTTTGCAGGCGTTACTGCAACAACGTGTTTGTGGTTGCTTATCAACAACGGTAGCTATTACTCTTGCTCAATATCAATTATGCCGATCCAAGGATAAGCTTTGTAATGAGGGTCTTACCACAGGTTATTTCAGTCAGGTTAGAGCAGTCCGTGTGTGAGAGCACTGTACAGTTCTCCACCAGTAGGTCTCTGTACACACACTGGCTCAGACACGTTGAGCTGGAGTAGTTTAAAGTAGCTGTGCCATTTTGTCGGAGCTCATACACTGCCCCGCAGCTCAGGTTGGCACATATGTCCTCCGCCACTTTGGCCCACTCTGCAGACCCAAGGTCAAAGGTCACCGGCCTCCACAGCCCCTGATGGAGCACCTCCACAACCCCAGAGCAATGCTGAGATAGCCTGGGGGGGTTAGATATGGCTGGAGGGATGGAGAGATACAGAATCAATGAGAGTGAAATACAGATGACTGTTTATTTATATTTCCCCATGTAGTGTAGCCACATGTACAGTACATGTTATACACCATAACACACACACCCACACACATTGAATGCCCTAGCTGTTTGTTGGCCTATCGTTTGCTGTGCTCTTTGCAGACGTTCAGCAGAGCAGCCACATCCTGTGAGTCATGTCCTGTGGAAATGTCACTGGGTGGTGAATTCAGAGGGGGACACTGAAGGCGACCTACCTGATTCTAGAAACACCACGGGACCAAATACTCACGATGGTTTGAAACCATGTGACACTGGAGCCTTTGGTACTGCATTTCAACTGGAGCAGGTTTCAGCCATGTCTTCACTTTTTGCCCTATTTAAATGTGGTGGAATTTCTCACACAATTTAACCCTTGATATTATGTTGCACTTAATTTAGCTTAAACAAATAGAGAATGAAAATCAGGTTAGTGTAGTATAATTATAACGGAATAACTGCTTGATAGTATTTTCCTTAAAAATCTGAATCCACTGGACCATTTGATATCCTCTATGACATGAATTGCAATCGACCCATTATTTTCTTATTTTTCTTTTTGTTTGTGTGTTAGAGGGAGCATGTTTGTGTGGGATGTTCCTCCCACTTTGTACTAAAGGAGCCTTACACATCATCATCACCCTCAGAACAATGAAAATATTGTCTCACTGTGGCTTAATTGCTGGTGTCCTGTATCATTATAGTAAAAAAAAAAATGCCTTTGCCTCATCTCATTTCCCTCTCAGTATAAGCAATCAAGTTCTCTGCGGGATTGTTGCTTGAGGTTTGTTGCACCTAGCAATTTGACTGGATGGGCACGAGGGATTAGAATTTGGGGTTTATGAAGTTATGTGGGGTGGTATTCAGAGAGTAAGATCGATATAGATTGCAGTGGCCTCCGGAACCAAATGTAGGTTGATTGGAGGCTCGGTTTCTGAATCTCTTTTTAGCATAATACCAACCATTTAAATAAAAATAGGAACTCACTTAGATTGGATGTCTGCTGCTCATCAGTCTCTCCCGACCCAGAGAAGTTCCGCGGAACAGAGTAGACGGTATTTAGTAAGGCTGAAATATGACAAACAACAACAACAAACTAAACTAAGATAAATCAAAAAGTATTGTAGTTATGCGTAGATGGGAGTATTAATGCAGCTGTCCAATCAGTTATTTCATCCTACTACGTGTTGTCAATGCTATATGAAACCCAGGGCACGCAGCGGTACATTACAAACAGGTTATTGAATTTGGCGCTAATCAGAATAATATTTTCCATTTTGTAAACTGTAATATGGAGTCTGTAAATCACTATATTTACATTGGTTTTCATAACAGCTATTATCAACTGCCTCAATTGGTTAATTGAGTTGTTAAATGGGTATGCCATGAATAACATCTGTGGCTCAATGTTGAATTAACACCAATTTCACACTAGCAATGTTTGAGGAATCAATGCAAATAATGCATAATCTTTGTGAAGCAAAATAATTGTTTGTTCATGCTTTAACCCATGTCACAGCTCTCCTCCTTAGAAAGCAATTAATATTGAACTATCACTTTGTTTATGTATCACTCTGTGACAAATTAGTGATTCATACAAAAACATTTATGTTTCACCCAATCATTGTTTACTATGGTTGGTTGATTTGAATTCCCTCCAAATTTATGCTGCTTCAAGCGCTCTTTGAATTTTAGCTAGTTAAGTGTTCGATGAATCGTATTGGCTGTTGCAGTAAACACCTTACATTGGGAAGTAAACTAATCCTCTGTAAGATTATGCAGCATTTAACCTACACCTAATTGGCATCACTCCTGTCAGCCCCTTTTTGTATTAATCTTTTATTTCCTTGCTTGAACACACCAACACATGCTGTCAACAAGTAGAATAAAACGCTATGCTCTTGTACATTCAGACATGAATAAAAAACAAACAGAAATTAATCTTAAAATATGGTGATGTTGAAGCATAATGAAAATGCAAATGTGACTCCTCTGCCAACTATTTTGATGTGCATATCTTTAGTGTTTTCAAACAACACATACAAACAATTCTAAAATACATTTGATGCTGTGTTTGATGTACATAGAGTATAACTGCCATACTTTCCTTCAAAAGAGCCAATGAAGATAATATAATTGAATGCAATCAAAGTAGAAATATTAGATTAAACTGTGTTACCTTGAGATAGGACCAGAACTGGCAGAACTATTGCCGTCCTGAACAGTTCCATCTCACAGAAAACAGTTGGGCCGGGGTCCTTTGAGCATACTCCTCAACCGGAAACAACTTTGTTCTTTTAATATTAATAACAATCAAACGAGAAATAATGCACGTTATTGATCTTATCATGAATCAAGCAGTGTGCTATATGTAAGAACTTGTGTACTCACTCTATTTATGTTTGCACTGCTGCAACTTGTGGTTTCCATGAGCTTCGTCTCTGACACAAAATCAAATATGCTTCTGTCTGTAGAGTGTGCACACTACTTTCTCAGACATATAGACTGGCTGTGAGAAACACCCACTGTCTTACACACAACTACACACTGTTAAATTGTTGACTAACACCCTCAACAACACATTTTAACCTCCCAACACAACACTCAAAAAAGGTTGAATTAAACAAACAAACTCAAATTCATATGCAATTTAAAACAGGTTTACCCAAATGACTATTATATCCTTATATTGATAAAGAGGAGCCTGTAAAATGAATCTGACCCAAATAACCCTGTTTTAGGATTCATGAGAACACAACAATACATCTACTTGAAAAGCTTCATATGCCAGAAAGTTTTTGCCAGAAGCTGTAGCCGCTAGCAATACTAAAACTCTATTATTACTGTCTAAATTAAACATTGATTGAAGCAAAGAGATTTTCATCTGTGTTTTACATGGGCTGGAGAATAATTCAAACACTGTTTGTGTGATTGTGAACAAAGACCAACTCCAATACCATTCAGCTGGTAAATTATAGGCCCAGAGTAGTGGAAGGCATGGAAGGTCTGCCTGTCTGCTTCGACAGTCTGAACAAATAAAGGAGTTGAGTAGAAGCTGTCCCCATACACAGTAATGGAATCTATTTAAGGCTATTTTATGATAGCACTTCACAAACATCCTGAACTTCAGTATGCAAGGCCACCATTATTACCAATAAAGACTACCTCAAACAAGTAAAAGTTTCCCTTTATGTGAGCTAGCTGAATTTACCTTGAATGAACTAGGCCTTGGCTGTACCATAGCCTTTAATATAATTGAGTACCCATATACCAAAGCTCATCAGGGTAATTTCATTGAAATAAAAAGCATTTCTCCCGCTTGAAGACACCTCACAAACCTGAGGGCCAGGCAGGAAGTTATTGTGGAACCTTCCTCATCCACAGCCCAGGCATATTCCAGTGAATCTGATTAGCACTATTGAAGCTGCCAGTGCAGGCCTGGCTCTATGATTGGAGCCTGGAGGCAGGTTTAGGGACATAAATACAAACTGCCTTTAGCCACCACAGCAGAGCTCCCAAGTCAGCCTAGTCAACCTCCCTATTTATTTAACTCTTTAGAGAAAGTGAATCATGCTTCACACACCTTGACCCTGTTTCACCACAACAGCCTTTAGAATTGTGTTTCTATTCAGTTGGCTTCTCATTTGATTTGATTCATCATATAGCACCACAGAAGACCTTGGCTTCTTAATGCTCTCCATTGAGTCTGAAAGTTTGTTGGAAAACATACATTACTCAATCCTTTCCTGGAGATTGACTGAATACAATAACTTCATACTATATCAACCATAACAAATGCAGTCAACATACAGATGTAGGATCTTAATTTGATCACCCTGTTGCAGGAGAACCTTCCTGCATTGTAGGAAATGTAAAACGTGTAGTGTATTTGAGGTTTAAAAAGGCATGGGAAGTTTATAATTTCCACTTTGAAATTTCAGACTTGATTTTCCCATATAAAAAAGTACCCCTATAAACATTTAAATTAATTATAATCCACATAATAATTCACATTTCATGTTGCTGCAGGATTATTTTCAATGATGACCCTCACTTCTGTCATCTTCTGTCTTTCATCTCCTCTCTCACCACCACATCTCGTTCCTTTGTATCTTTTGGGGCAGCTTTTATTTAGGTTAATACATGACTGACAACATCCAAACTGCCGATGGCAAGGTAAATAAAGGATTGTCAGGATATGACAGATGGGTGACTTGCCCAGAGTTCTTCTGGGGGCAGAGTAGACTTTTTAAGTCCTCTGCCAATCACATCTCTCCTAAATGACAGCTCTGCAGGCATGCATGTGGCATGATGGGATTTAAAAAAAATCAACTTCAGTATCCTAATGACTGATGCAATCAACCATAGAGCCTTTTTTAGCTAGGTAAGGTGAGGACAATGAAAAACCTTAGTTTTTCATAGCTTTAATTATTACTTGAGTTCAACCTATATCTTCAATTTGTACAGTACCTTTTATTGTTATCCCTGCAGAATATCTCCAAATGATGCCATGAAGGTCAGTTCCCATGACTACATTTCTCTTCCTTTTTTATATAATAATACAATTCCTACCTACCTTTCCAGTCTGGTACTTTATCGCCTCCCACTGCCCTCAGGGCCTTGCATAAATCAATGCCGACTCCGTCATTAGCATAATGGGGTCACAATCACACATTTACATTTTACATTTTAGTCATTTAGCAGACGCTCTTATCCAGAACGACTTGCAGTTAGTGAGTGCATACATTTTCATACTGGCAATGGAGATTACATGTCACTGTGAGAATGTGATTTGAAGGAGTCAGGCTCAGGAGGGTAAATCACCGAATACAGAGTTTATTCCATAGGACACAGTTACGCTGGATAGCGTCAACAAAATACAGGCACACGGGGAACAATATCCACGGAAATACAAGGTACGGGTAGCTCAACCGAGCTACACTCAACTCCCAAATAACAATCACCCACAAGGACAAGGGGGGTAGAGGGAACACTTATACATGTACTAATGAGGGGATATGAACCAGGTGTGTGTAATTGATAAGACAAGACAAATGGAATGATGAGATATGGAGCGGCAGTGGCTAGAAGGCCAGTGACGACGAACGCCGAAGCCTGCCCGAACAAGGAGGGGAGGCAGCTTCGGAGGAAGTCGGGACAGTCACAGAGTGGGCCTTGAGCTGTTCTCATCTTATTCAAATGATCACTGTTCCTCCCAATGAAATTGGTATTATGGTCTCCTTGTCTCTTTTATTTAAATTATTATTACTGTTCCTGCCAGTCCCATTGATTAATGAAGGAAACAGTTTTTCAGCTTCAGAGTGATAATTTAGACTTGATCTCATATTAATCAAAATAAACAAAACCACAAACAGGTTGAATATTGCATTCTGCATTCAAAATAATACAGCATTATGAAATCAAATGTTTTATCAAGTGAATTATTTATGTTCAAATTCCAATTACCCTCTTTCACCCCGATTTAATCTTACTTTTGGTGTCCCTTTGCAAACCTAGAAACCCTATTCAATCACATATTGTATTAATAAAAACAACTCTTGCACTGACAGTATTGTTTTCTAATGTTTTCAAGGAACATTGAACATGAAGGTTAGAACT
Source organism: Coregonus lavaretus (assembly GCF_964263955.1). NCBI lineage: Eukaryota > Metazoa > Chordata > Actinopteri > Salmoniformes > Salmonidae > Coregonus > Coregonus lavaretus. The sequence goes on along the minus strand of NC_139990.1, from coordinate 61,982,808 downwards.
CTTTGGTTGTCTACGCTGTTGTGCTACAGGACAGCTATCTGCTAGGAAATCAATTAATAGTGTATTATTATAATAGTGTATAGCTTTGATGTCTAACTTCTCCAATTTCTAGGGCAATTTCTGTGAAATGTATGCTTGACAAAATGCTAATAACCCAGCAGGCAGACACACAGAGATTCCATTAATATAAATCATCAACACTTTCATCTGACAGAGGCGCATCTCGTTTGAAATGTAATTGATCATTTTGGACACAGACTGAATACCAAGCATGTTGGCTTGTTGGTGCTGCTATTATATTGCCAAGGAATACGAGAATGTGAACAAAATAATTATCAATGAGATTCAGCTAAATTGAATGCATGGAATAGAATCGAAGGAAAACTAATAAGAAATTAAAGGAGTTGAATACACTGTCCTTTCAGAGAAAAACTCAGAGTATCTATCTATCTTCCATTCATGCATGTTTTGATTTGTTTTGTAAGAATTTGTTTCACAGAGAACTTGTGATTTTGTGGAACTTGTCTTTCTGACTCGATCTTTCTTTTTGAAGTTTTACATAGACTATGTGTTTTATTAAAAAAATGTATTTCACAACTCAAACATGAATTTTACAGATATATCTCACTTTTTGAAATAGCCCCAGAATTTGCAGAGAGGCTGTACTTATCAGAAAACAGTAGAGATTAGAGACAGTGTTATTCTTGAATAACCAACAAAAGCTTTAGAGAAATTTCCAAGCTCTGTCTACGCTCTGAATACGTCTAGAATAGATAATTTACCAGTCTTTCAAACTAAGGTCAAAGCTACAAAATGTATTTTCAGTTTTATCTTATGTCTTCCCTTTTTCAGACACTGATGTATATGCATAGTCTTTTTTGTGAGGACTGTTTTTTGTAAACTAGAAATGGGAGGGAGAGGATAGGAAGAAAGAGAGCAAGGTAATAAAGATGGTCAAGGTCAAGATATTCTGGAGACGGTGTACAGCAGTTTGGAGAGCATCCTAACCTTCAACTTGACTGTGAGGAGTAAAAACAAGCTGACCACAATTGTCAGCCAGCAAAATCATCTGTCGGCCACAGGAACAGCTGGGCAACCAAAAGGAAGGCACTGACTGTTGTTAGCAACCCCTCCCACCCTCTATACACCCTCAGTTCGAGGGAAACCCACCCTCTATACACCCTCAGTTCGAGAGGTTTCCCTCTCGCATTCTGATGTTATTTTGTACTGTAAAGAGCAGATATGTCTGTCTTTCCCCTCAGCTTAGGGGAGCACCAGTCAAAGCTCTGACATCTCCCCCATCCCGGTCCTGAAACTATTTCCCCCTGGCATCACTATGTTAAGAATTTGAAAAAAGTGTTATATGTTATGAATTTGCAAAACATACAAAATGTTACGAATTTTCAAAAAGTACAATATGTTACGAATTTTATAAACTTATGATATGTTACAAATTCTAGCTAGGGGGCTAACATTAGGTAGCTGGCTAACATTAGCTAGGCTTCGGTTTAGGGTTAAGCTTAGGAGTTAGGTTAAAGGGTTAGGGTTAGGGGAAGAATTAGCTAAAAGGGTTAAGGTTAGGGGAAGGGTTATCTAAAAAGGGGTAGGGTTAGGGGAAGGGTTAGCTAACATGCTAAGTAGTAGAAAAGTAGCTCAAAAGTAGTAAATAGTTGAAAAGTTGCTAATTAACTAAAATTATAAATTTGTCCGCAATGAGATTTGAACTCGCAACCACCCCGACCAACCACCTTACTTTCGTTTTTGCTTTAAGTAACCATCTGTCTTATGTAACCATACCAAATGTAACATATCATACTAATTTGAGTGTCTTTGATTTACTATTACTATGTTACGTCTAGTCTATGAGACCAGGCTGCAACACACACACTGGGCACAGACATCAATTCAACATCTGTCTATTCCACATTGGTAGAACATAATTACATTGAAATGACATGGAAACAACGTTGATTCAACCAGTGTGCCCAGTGGGTAGTATTAAGGTTCAGCTGAAGCAATATCTTTCTTTTTCATGTATTACTTGTGTCACTATAGGTCTAGGTCCTGTCTGCAGTGCATTGTCATGGAACTCTTGGCTAGCTGCCTTCAGCTCACAGGGCCATCTGTCCAAGCTGCATATGCCAGCTGGCCAGGTCATTATCTGGACTGGAGAGCAGTGAGTGGTTTTATTTAGCATAAAGAAGATGCATACTGCCGTGTAATGCTCTGGCTAATTGTGAAATGTGTTGGCTTGAGACCCTTGCTTTTAGCCCATGCTCAGTTTACACATTTCACTGTGAATGACAAGTTAAACATATACTGTATGTTTGCTGCGGTGTAAAGTAAGTAAAAATACTTTGAAGTACTACTTAAGAAGTTTTTTGTCATCCCTACTGTCTCTGATCTGGCGGACTCACTAAACACAAATAATGCGTTTGTAAATTATGTCTGAGTTTTCGAGTGAGCCCCTGGTTGTCCGTAAATGTAAAAAACAAGAAAATGGTGCCGCCTGGTTTGCTTAATATAAGGAATTTGATGTATAGCATTTACTTTTTCTCAAGTATGAAAATGTAGTACTTTTACCACCACTGTATTTAAGTACATTTAAAATCAGATACTTTTAGACTTTTACTCAAGTAAATAATTAGTAATTTAGCAGACGCTCTTATCCAGAGCGACTTACAGGAGCAATTAGGGTTAAGTGCCTTGCTCAAGGGCACATCGACAGATTTTTCACCTATTCGGCTCGGGGATTAGAACCAGCGATGTTTCGGTTACTGGCACAACGCTCTTAACCACTAAGCTACCTGCCGCCCTAGTAGTAGTATTTTACTGGGTGACTTTCACTTTTATTTGAGTAATTTTCTATTAAGGTACTGTATCTTTACTTTTACTCAAGTATGACAATTGAGTACTTTTTCCACCACAGTCTGTAAAGACAGTTTATTGGACGTTGCTGTGAATTGATGGGATGGTAATTGACAGTAGCAGTTTGAATTGATGGTAGAGCTGAATTGAAGACTGAACTGAAATGATAGTGGTGGTGGGCAGAGATGGGTAGTAACGAGTTACATTTACTCCGTTACATTTACTTGAGTACGTTTTTGAAAAAAATATACTTCTAGGAGTAGTTTTAAATTGTGGTGTCGAGAAAACTATGCTGAGATGCTGTGAGAACAAGAATTCCGCTGACACTGTACTTTGATTATAAAGGTTTATTTATATCAAAGGGTTACAGCTTCAATTTACAGATATCTGCAGAATATCTGGAGAACAACGACCCCAATCTGTAATATGTTGGAGGTTACAAGTAGGTTGTTGGCCAAGATCTCGCAATACATGGCCCCATCCATCCTCCCCTCAATACGGTGTAGTCGTCCTGTCCCCTTTGCAGAAAAGCATCCCCAAAGAATGATGTTTCCAACTCCATGCTTCACAGTTGGGATGGTGTTCTTGGGGTTGTACTCATCCTTCTTCTTCCTCCAAACACGGCGAGTGGAGTTTAGACCAAAAAGCTCTATTTTTGTCTCATCAGACCACATGACCTTCTCCCATTCCTCCTCTGGATCATCCAGATGGTCATTGGCAAACTTCAGACGGGCCTGGACATGCGCTGGCTTGAGCAGGGGGACCTTGCGTGCGCTGCAGGATTTTAATCCATGACGGCGTAGTGTGTTACTAATGGTTTTCTTTGAGACTATGGTCCCAGCTCTCTTCAGGTCATTGACCAGGTCCTGCCATGTAGTTCTGGGCTGATCCCTCACCTTCCTCAAGATCATTGATGCCCCATGAGGTGAGATCTTGCATGGAGCCCCAGACCGAGGGTGATTGACCGTCATCTTGAACTTCTTCCATTTTCTAATAATTGCGCCAACAGTTGTTGCCTTCTCACCAAGCTGCTTGCCTATTGTCCTGTAGCCCATCCCAGCCTTGTGCAGGTCTACAATTTTATCCCTGATGTCCTTACACAGCTCTCTGGTCTTGGCCATTGTGGAGAGGTTGGAGTCTGTTTGATTGAGTGTGTGGAGAGGTGTCTTTTATACAGGTAACGAGTTCAAACAGGTGCAGTTAATACAGGTAATGAGTGGAGAACAAGGGGGCTTCTTAAAGAAAAACTAACAGGTCTGTGAGAGCCGGAATTCTTACTGGTTGGTAGGTGATCAAATACTTATGTCATGCAATAAAATGGAAATTAATTACTTAAAAATCATACAATGTGATTTTCTGGATTTTTGTTTTAGATTCCGTCTCTCACAGTTGAAGTGTACCTATGATAAATTGCAGACCTCTACATGCTTTGTAAGTAGGAAAACCTGCACATTTGGCAGTGTATCAAATACTTGTTCTCCCCACTATATATATATATATATATATATATATATATATCCAAATTTGATGTGATAATAAGTATCTTTTAATGTCTTGATCTCCCTGTAGCCTCACAGATTTTTTTTTTATCCACAGAGGGTTCACCCCAACAAACTGGCAAAGTACACAGACTTACTAGAGAACCACAGAAAGCGTAAGTCCTCCTCTTCCAGTGATACTCTTGTGAAAAATGTGAAAATCACAGCCTTCGCTGCCCCAGGGCGGGTAACACAAGCCACGCTTGACAAGCTGGTGCTAAATGTTGTATGTGAGGCCAACCAACCATTTTCTGTGGTTGAGACGCCATCCTTCAAGACTTTGATAGAAACCTTGCAACCTCATACAGTAATGATAAGGAAAACGTTATGCACAAGAATACAAGAAGCTGCAAAACACAAGAAGAGCATAATCATCAAAAAGCTGAGTGCTGTGAACTATGTTGCTACCACAACAGACTGCTGGTCTGCCAGACAACGTAGCTACTTAGGTGTCACCTGTCACTGGATAGACAACACCTCACTGGAGAGGCACTCCGCTGCATTGGCTTGTAGACCTGTCAAAGGCTCGCACACGTTTGATGTCCTTGCTGCTGCATTAGAGGAAATACATTCTGAGTACCACATCAGGGAAAAAGTGACCAGGACAACAACAGACAGTGGCTCAAACTTCCTGAAGGCCTTTCGATTATATGGTGAGGAGAAAGAGGAGGAAGCCATCAATGTACAAGAGGAGAGTGACTCCACCCTTGATGATGCAACAGAAGATCAGAGTGAGTCAGAGGTGGAGTATCAAGATGTGTCTGCTATTCTGGATGACAACACAGGCCTTGAGTACCAACTTCCAAGGCACCAAAAGTGTGCATGCCATCTCCTCAATCTTATATCCACAGTTGATGCCACTGCTGCAGGAGGAGCTGCAAACGAAACCTACAAGAGGCTGTCTCGGTCTGCTTTTGCAAAATGTCATGCTCTTTGGAATAAAACCAGCAGGTCAACCATGGCTCATGAAACAGTGGAACGTGAATGCAAGCTGCAGTTTCTCCGACCCAATCAGACACGCTGGAGCTCCCTGTTCCTGGCTGTAGAAAGGATTGTGCGCATTCACAGAGAGCAAGGAGAACAAGCAATTCGCAATGTCTGCACAGCATTAAAGATAAAAGATGTAAGTTGACAACATTTATATTTTGTTTTTAAAGAATTATACAAATAAATAAGCCTTGCTGATTAATGGGTGAATCCACTTGTCTCAAGTAACTACGTTTTCTTTGCATGGTGGTGTGACAATTGTGGATGACTTGAATGAAATAATTTAACTAATTTATTTTATTTTTATTTATTTGTGTATTTAACATGTACAATGCATAATAAAGACATTGTACCAGAAATAGCTATAAGTAATTTTTTTATCGTTACATCTTTTATAGGTTCAATCCAGCTGAAATTGGGTTTTTGGTCGAGTATGCTGCTGTGATGAAGCCTGTTGCCATGGCCCTTAATATCCTCCAAGGGGAATCATCTGTGCATATGGGCCTCCTGCTGCCAACACTTTACCAGTTGCGGGACAAGCTGAAGAGGTTGGAGTCAACTTGTAAAATGTGTACACCTCTTGTTCACGCCCTGCAGCAAGGGATCCAGAAACGTTTTGGAGACGTCATGAAAGAGCCTGAGCTGATTGCAGCAGCAATACTCCTACCAAGATTCAGAACATCCTGGACCACAGAGGAGAACATCTTAAATGCTGGTAAATATACTTGTTTATCAATTCAAATGTGAACCAGTAGACATTGACCTATATAACTCTGTATAATGTTACTGTCATTTAGGATTATAGTGTGTCAGTGACAAACCACAGGGTGGCAATATACACTGCTCAGAAAAATAAAGGGAACACTTAAACAACACAATGTAACTCCAAGTCAATCACACTTCTGTGAAATCAAACTGTCCACTTAGGAAGCAACACTGATTGACAATACATTTCACATGCTGTTGTGCAAATGGAATAGACAACAGGTGGAAATTATAGGCAATTAGCAAGACACCCCCAATAAAGAAGTGGTTCTGCAGGTGGTGACCACAGACCACTTCTCAGTTCCTATGCTTCCTGGCTGATGTTTTGGTCACTTTTGAATGCTGGCGGTGCTTTCACTCTAGTGGTAGCATGAGATGGAGTCTACAACCCACACAAGTGGCTCAGGTAGTGCAGCTCATCCAGGATGGCACATCAATGCGAGCTGTGGCAAGAAGGTTTGCTGTGTCTGTCAGTGTAGTGTCCAGAGCATGGAGGCGCTACCAGGAGACAGGCCAGTACATCAGGAGACGTGGAGGAGGCCATAGGAGGGCAACAACCCAGCAGCAGGACCGCTACCTCCGCCTTTGTGCAAGCAGGAGCAGGAGGAGCACTGCCAGAGCCCTGCAAAATGACATCCAGCAGGCCACAAATGTGCATGTGTCTGCTCAAACGGTCAGAAACAGACTCCATGAGGGTGGTATGAGGGCCCGACGTCCACAGGTGGGGGTTGTGCCTACAGCCCAACACCGTGCAGGACGTTTGGTATTTGCCAGAGAACACCAAGATTGGCAAATTCGCCACTGGCGCCCTGTGCTCTTCACAGATGAAAGCAGGTTCACATTGAGCACATGTGACAGAGTCTGGAGACGCTGTGGAGAACGTTCTGCTGCCTGCAACATCCTCCAGCATGACCGGTTTGGCGGTGGGTCAGTCATGGTGTGTGGATTATTTTACGTTGACCGCTTCCTTCTGGTGTGCAGTTTTCTGTTCAGCATGCCTGGTATGAAATGTTTGTGTGTTTCCTTCTGTTGTTCTGTCACTGTGGAGACACACACACACACAGTTTATGAGAGTTTATGGGCTGCCTCGTTCTAGTTCTGCCTGGTTAAACAATTATAAAGGTTTGGAAATGTGTGTTACTTGTGCTTATTTATTTTTTATTTTTTATTTTTTTATTTTTTAAGTACTTGAATTTACCTGAATTATTTTAATTTAAGCTATTTTGTAATTTATTTTAATTTATTTTATTGATTGGATGAACTATAATTTGCCTAAAGATGATTATTTTGTATTTCTGTCTGTCTGATTGTTGTCTTGTGTTAAAAAAATAAATCAGACGTTACTCAACAGTTACTCAGTACTTGAGTAGTTTTTTCACCAAGTACTTTTTTACTCTTACTCAAGTAATTATTTGGATGACTACTTTTTACTTTTACTTGAGTCATATTATTCTGAAGTAACAGTACTTTTACTTGAGTACAATTTTTTGGCTACTCTACCCACCTCTGGTGGTGGGTGTATGGGAGAAGGTAATGACAGATATAAGAGTGGTATTTGTGTTGACACATCTTCTGTCCCCGTTCATCCCGTCTTTTCTCAGTCTGTGTGTAACTATGTCCCAGGCCTGCCTGTTTCCTGTTTCCTGTGGGTGTCTTAGTGAGTAAGTGCCTACAGTCATTAGGATTGAAGAGACAGTAGACATGTTTCCTTTTATAAACATTTCAAAATCTGTGAAAAAGCTACGTTTTCAGGATTTCATTCATAGAAAGATAAAGATGATTTGATATTTTCAAAAAAATCTACTTCTAAAGAAAAGTAGAAGCATTAAGCCTATAAATCTTGATATTTTCAGAATGGAAGACCCCAGGGGAAATAAATCAAAAGTATAGCATTAACTGCAGCGCCAGTCTTTTCACCAAACCCATCTTCATTTGTGTCAGGTTTTGTAAACACTTGTCAGTTAAATGAGCACTACCATGGGGGTGGTGGGGTGTGCACGGTGACTAACATGGTGAACGATGGCAGCCTCCATGGACCTACCACACTCCCATTTCCTTGCTGTATTGTAGATTGCTCTCCGTTACTCTTTTCTTTGTATCTACATTAGTACAGTATACAAGATCCCAATTCCAGCTCCAAGACGCCAGCAATTTGAAAAAACGAAACAATAACATTGTGCTGATTTATGGGCGAATTGAACCCTGTCGCACGCCATAGTTGAACTTTGGATAGTGCTAAAACAATGGCATTTTTATGCACGGGGGGGGTTTAAACCACGCTATAAAGTGCTCGGTTAAAGTGCTTAAAAGTGACTCAAATGACTAAGACAAGCATGAACTGACAATATTTAACATCTGATTATTATTTTATTTTTCACTGGCCTGGGTGGCCCCTCACAGGAGCCAGGGATGGAGCTGGATCTGCTCCATGGTTGGTCGGTCCGCTGCCTTAGTGCTCAGGCACCAGCGAATCAGCTGACGGCATTCTGGTGGAGAGGAAGTAACAACAGGTATATGATAAGACAGAGGATAACTCCACAATCATCTGTTGTAGTATGAGGTTACATCATCTACATCTTTATGGAAACCTCATCCCCTACTTCATCCAACCCTCCTTCCCTCATCCCTCCATCTCTGACCGGGGGACAGTCCCTTGGTGAAGCGCACGCGGCCCTTGATGGTCTCTCGGATGGTGCTGAAGGGCAGGAAGCCACATATCAGGTTGTAGAGGGTGATGCCCACCGACCAGACAGTAGCTGGACCTGCCAGGTAGTGTCTCTGTAGGAACCACTCTGGAGGGGTGTACTCCAGGGTGCCTGAGAGGGGGCGGACAGACACAGGAAATGTATTATTCAGTAGCCTTTTTGAAAGTATTCTGAGAGCGGAGGCGGCATGCTGAAATCAACAATAGGGCTAAGTGGAGTTCCCGTCATATTGCTTCCACTCACACTGAGCAATTCTTAGAGATCTGCTCTCTCAACCACCCCTTTCCCTCCCTTACACTCTCCAAGGTCTCTAACCTGCAAAGTCCTTGTAGGCCGTATTCTTCAGCAGGTCTCCACAGCCAAAGTCAAACAGCTTGACGTGCTGCGAGTCAGTCTGGATCAGCAGGTTCTCTGGCTTGATGTCCCGGTGCAGGACCCCTCGCTCGCTGCAGTGGTTCAGCACCCTCAACAGCTGCACCATCACCTGGCGTGCCTCGCCCTCGCTCATGGTGACCCCCCGGTCCTGGCAGAAGGCGATAAGGTCCTGTAGCGCGACGGCTGGTCAAACCACTCCAGCAGCTGCATGATGTAGGGGCATTGTGGCGCCACGTTCACCTGCTTCATCAACGCCACCTCCAGGGGCAGGGGCCCTTGCCCAGGCTGTGTGTGTGCAAAGGAGGAGGGGGAGAGTGAACTGCTGTTAGCAATTTCAGTTAGGCTAGCATTAGTAGAGATAACTGATATAACCCCTACACTAAAATCAACCAGTACTAGGCTGGCACTCACAATGTCCAGCTCCTCCTCAGCTTGGGCCTTGGACACATACTTGATGGCTACCTGTGGGAATAGCAACAACAGTCTAAGTTGTTATAACATTCTCAGTGCTTTCATGAGAATAATACAAAATGAACTCATACAGGAGACGGCTGAGGTTGGTCAGGTATGATGAAGGGCCTTTCAGAAGTAAATGACAAGGTGAAGATATATGAAAGTTATTGAAGGAAAAGCAGTTACACCATCATAAAAAGCCATTACGAATTAATGTCATTTCTCTCAAATTGTGTGCACAAATGTGTTTACATCCCTGTTAGTGAGCATTTCTCCTTTGTCAAGATAATCCATCCACCTGACAGGTGTGGCATATCAAGAAGCTGATTAAACAGCATGATCATTACACAGGTGCTTTTTGTACTGGGGACAATAAAAAGCCACTCTTAAATGTGCAGTTTTGTCACACAACACAGTGCCACAGATGTCTCAATTTTTATTGGAGCGCTCAATTGGCATGCTGACTGCAGGAATATCCACCAAAGCTGTTGCCACATAATTTAATGTTAATTTCTCTACCATAAGCTGCCTCCAACGTCGTTTTAGAGAATTTGGCAGTACGTCCAACCGGCCTCACAACCACAGACCACGTGTAACCACGCCAGCCCAGGACCTCCACATCCGGCTTCTTCACCTGCGGGATCATCTGAGACCAGCCACCTGGACAGCTGATGAAACTGAGGAGTATTTCTGTCTGTAATAAAGCTCTTATGTGGGGAAAACATAATTCTGATTGGGTGGGCCTGGCTCCCAAGTGGGTGGGCCTATGCCCAGTCATGTGAAATCCATAGATTAGGGCCTAATTAATGTATTTCAATTAACTGATTTCCTTATATGAACTGTAACTCAGTAAAATCATTGAAATTGTTGCATTTATATTTTTGTTCAGTATAATTACAGGCTCGCTTAATGACCAGGTAATTCGTCCTGATTGGCATGGGAGCAGCGCAATATCTCACTAAATGAAAATAAAGTTTAGATGTTCTATTGAAAGGGAAAGTTTGGTGAGGTTGTGTAACTACTTTCCTACACTGCCACTGTTAGGAAAGGAGCGAGGCTAAATCTGGAGGATAGATGGAGCGAAAGATGAGAGGGGGGAGAGCAATTATATTGACTGACAGCGCACAGGGAAATAAAATGTCCTGTAACAGGATGACCTAGGTGAGAATAGGCCTGTCAATACAGACATTACAATGGTCCAAGGCATGTATTACTGCAGAGCAGTCTCAAATGGTGAGTCACAGCTAAGTCCCATTTGGGTTATAGCTCAACACTGGGCACTGGGTTTGTTCCTGTGTCAGGTCACAGTGACTTTGGGTAGACATGTCACAGTACAAAAGAGTGTGAACCACTGCCCCAGAGGAATATTTGGTCTCCATTCCCTCACCAAGAAAATATCTCAGAAACTTTATGAGAAGACCAGCTTCATTTGAATCTTGCCATCTGGTGGGCCAGGGAAGGTGAGTGTGTGCTTGATCCATGAAATTGGACAAGAGCTATGGGAGTTTAGGTGTAAGATGGAATCAAGAGCAGCCTCTTTGTTTTAGATGCCCTTGGCTGCTTAAATAAGCTACAGTAGCTTCATGCAAAAGCAGTGCTTGACTTGGACTGAAATAGGTGACGGTACTCATTTTGGGTGCCGGTACTGTTTACATTTAGGTGCAGGAGCTCCACAATACATTTGAGCTAATATTCTATAAAAGGAACAGGAGCTCAAGCAGTAGAAAATGTGAGGTGCCGGTACTCAGCTCTGGTGAGCTCCTGCCCAAGTCAAGCACTGTGCAAAAAGAACACAAATCAATAGAGCAACTGCCATAGAAAGCCAACAATCAAAAGCTATAGCATCGATGAGACAGAATCCCTCAAACTATAAGAATATTGCAAGGGCATGAGGCTGTCTATGAGGATTAGATCCCTTGAGTGTGTGAGTTAGGGTGAGTCTGCGAGTGTGTAAGATTGAGAATGTGAGAGTAGAAACATGTATAAGACTACCAGTCTGTTTCTGCTTTCAACAATATTACAGTTCTTTGTTGCTTTGCCAAACAAGCAGGACAACAACAAGTTGGCTGAGGCAGAAACAGACTGGGTAACCAGGCTGGCTTAAGATTTGGTATGACACTAAAACAATATTAAGTGTCACACAGCCAACATATGTTTTCACAGGAAAGAAAGGAGTTGTTGTGTGTTGTCTCACCGGCATGCCGTCAGATTTGCGGGTCCCTGCATAGACAGACCCATAGCCCCCTTTCCCCAGCAACGGCCCCTTTACATACAGCTTTTCCAGTCGGGCTGAAACGAAACAAAGCTGTGAAAATGAATTCCCTCATGATGGGACCAGAAATTATTTCTGAATCTGTTTGGTGGTCCCTTTTACCTTTGCGGTGGCGTTTAGTGGCTTTAAGGCGGGAAGTGGAGGGGCAGTCATCCTTTGCCACTACAAGGCACAGTGGCCGGGGGCCTTGAGTCTGGTTCAGGGCTGGACAATGGCCTAAAGGCTCCATCCAACCCCCCCTGCCTGGGCCCCAGGCCCTGGAGGTCACAGCGTTGCATCTCTGGCTAACGTTCCCAGGACGCCGGCACAGCACCTTGGGTGCAGGGGGAGCCGGCACAGTAAATAGCTCCTGGAAAGCCTTTGGCTCCGTGGACCCGCTACATTCTAAGCCGGGATCAGCAGTTTTGGCGTTGTGGAACACAGACCTTTTCCTCTTCCGCCTGCCACCTCCATTCAGACCCCAAACCTGGTCAGAGCTGTTGGGGGCTATAGGGAGAACAGAGAGAGGGGGTAATCAGTTAATGATACCTCCTCATAAAAATATATTTAAATATTAAATTCACTTTTTTGATAATAACAACATAGGTCAATGTAGCTATTGATAGTTGAAGTTTGATTGTAACATTTCTTCTGTCATTTCCATCCCTTCTCCTTCCATATACCCATTTATAATGTAGCCTTCATTTATTTATCTAGCCTACTTTACAAGACTAGGCACGTAGGCTACTTTTTCTTTTCGTTTACCTGGAGAGAGAACTTCCTGGGAGCTACGGGTAATCATGGTTGAATTCTATCCTCTTATATCAGCCATGATTTTACGTAGGCTGAAACGGATATCAAACCAGATATTTGCGTCTGACAGATTGTCACATGGCCTTAAAAAACACTCTTGCTCTGACGTAATGTACAGTGACAATTATGACGTGACATGATGTAAAACAAAGAGTCGCGCGCCAGGTGTCCCACACCTGTTGCAAGCAATGACCGCCTGCTTTACGAGTTAAATTGTGCCTGTACATGAAAACCCATTCGTTCAAAATCGCCTTCAATTGTTGCTTTTACCTGAGATCCCTTCAAAACCGCCTTAAATTGTTGCTTTTACCTGAGATCCCCGAGATGACCCATTCCTCCATTTCATGGGTTAGAAACGAAGAGAAAGGTTCAAAGACAAAAGCAGCCCTACTTTGCATCTTGTGACGTCATATGCTAACAATATCACATTGTTTTTATAAATTTCGAAATCTTTACACCCCTCCCTACAACTGTTTTTTTTAAATCTTGGTCCATGAAGAGTGGAGACCCACAGAGTGTGCAGGCTTTTGTTTTAACCCATACCAACTGATCACACTATAGCTGATCAACAACAAACACTTGACTAATTTAATCAGCTACAAAAAGCCTAAGATGACCTAACACTATACAGTCAAACTTTTCATCATCACTAGGCCTACTTTCTCACTTTTTGGTAAAAAATATATTTGTCCATTCAGTGTTTTTGAGAAAAATACCCCTAAGCTCTCTGAATCCACAACAAATAGGTTAGGTATGGATTTTCTGGTCAATATCAATACCTTTTAAGATCTGCATAAACACCCAATGAGAAAACATTTTGTACAAATATCAATCTCTTTCAGAAGCATTAAAAAGTAAATATTTTCCTTTAGGGCCAGACTCAGAAGACCATTTTGGGAGAAATAGTCCTTTTATATTAGTATATATTTTTTAAAGACATAAATGAGTTGCGCTTTGTTGGCAACGACCCTCAGATAAGCTTGAAAGAAAGCAGTGGAGAGAGATTAAAGACAGCTGTGTGTGTGTTTATGTGTGCATTTATGGACAGAGGCACCTGTGATTTGCTCCTTCCAAACACAGTTCAAACAGTTTTCCACCCTCCAAGCGATCTAAATATAAAGTGAGGAGGAGGTAAAACTGCTATTTTGTTCTTAGTAATATGTGGGTATCGTACACTATATATACAAAAGTATATGGACACCCCTTCAAATTAGTGGATTCGGCTATTTCAGCCACTCCCGTTGCTGACAGGTGTATAAAATAGAGCACACAGCATGCAATATCCATAGACAAACATTGGCAGTAGAATGGCCTTACTGAAGAGCTCAGTGACATTCAACAGATGCCACCTTTCCAACAAGTCAGTTCGTCAAATTTCTGCCCTGCTAGAGCTTCCCCGATCAACTGTAAACTCTGTTATTTTGAAGTGGAAACGTCTAGGAGCAACAACGCCTCAGCCGCGAAGTGGTAGGCCACACAAGCTCACAGAATGGGACCGCCAAGTGCTGAAGTGGGTAACACACACTGTCCTCGGTTGCAACACTCACTACCGAGTTCCAAACTGCCTCTGGAAACAACGTCAGCACAAGAACTGTTAGTTGGGAGCTTGATGAAATAGGTTTCATGGCCGAGCAGCCGCACACAAACCTAAGATCCCCATGGCAATGCCAAGCATCGGCTAGAGTGATGTAAAGCTCACCGCCATTGGACTCTGGAGCAGTGGAAATGTGTTCTCTGGAGTGATGAATCACGCTTCACCATCTGGCAGTCCGACAGACAAATCTGGGTTTGGCGGATGCCAGGAGAATGCTACCTGCCCCAATGCATAGTACCAACTGTAAAGTTTGGTGGAGGAGGAATAATGGTCTGGGGCTGTTTTTCATGTTTCGGGCTAGGCCCCTTAGTTCCAGTGAAGGGAAATCTTAATGCTACAGCATACAACGACATTCTAGACGATTCTGTGCTTCCAACTTTATGGCAACAGTTTGGGAAAGGCCCTTTCCTGTTTCAGCATGATAATGCCCTCGTGCACAAAGCGAGGTCCATACAGAAATGGTTTGGCAAGATCGGTGTGGAAGAACTCCATATTAATGCCCATGATTTTGGAATGAGATGTTCGACGAGCAGTTGTCCACATACTTTTGGTCATGTAGTGTACCTTCATTGGACAGGAAGTAATTTCTCTCTAACTTACACACACACACACAAGCACGTGCGCCTGAAAATGTGATCGTTTAGCAACTTATAACGCATAATAAGGAATGGATGGAAAATGGACTATTACCACAAAATCTGTAATGCTGGGGGCGAGTACTGTGAAGAGATGCATAACGTCCTACTCCTACACATTAAAACAGTAATTCTCTATTGTACATGACAGATAATGGAATTTGAATGCTCTGTAACAGGGTTTGTGTTGAAAACTGTTTTCCTAGTACGTGTTTTTTTACATTTTAGGGGGGATCGAGGGCGCCGTGAGAGTTATTTAAGGTACTCTTCAAAGAGGTAGGGTTTCAGACATTTTCTAAAGATGGGCAGGGACTCCACTGTCCTGACTTTAGGGGGAAGCTTGTTCCACCATTAGGGTAAAAGGACAGAGAAGAGCTTTGACTGGGCTGAGCGGGAGCTGGCCTCCCGCAGGGGTGGGAGGGCCAAGAGACCAGAGGTGACGGAACAGAGTGCTAGGGTTGGGATTTAGGGTTTGAGCATAGCCTGAAGGTAAGGAGGTGCAGTTCCCCTTGCTGCTCCGTAGGCAAGCACCAGGGTCTTGAAGATTATGCGAGCTTCGTCTGGAAGCCAGTAGCATGTGTGGATGAGCGGGGTGACATGGGAGAACTTAGGAAGGTTGAACACCAGGCGGGCGTCGGCATTCTGGATAAGTTGCAGGGATTTGATGGCACAAGCGGGGAGCCCAGCCAACAGAGAGTTGCAGTAGTCTAGACGGGAGATGACAAGTGCCTGGATTAGGACCTGCGGCGGTTCCTGTGTGAGGAAAGGTTGTACTCTACGAATGTTGTGGAGCATGAACCTGCAGGAGCAAGTCACTTCTTTGATGTTTGCATAGAACGACAAGGTGTTGTCCAGGGTCATGCCAAGGTTATTTGCATTCTGGGAGAGGGACACCGTGGAGTTGTCAACTGTGATGGAGAGGTCTTGTAGCGAGCTGCCTTTCCCGAGAGGAAGAGCAACTTCCTCTCGGGAAGTTGGTGGGTGCTCAAACCCTACTCATCTCTGCCATGCACACAGAGATGAGTGTCGCCACCTGGGTGTCAGAAGGGGGGAAGGAGAAGAGCAGTTGAGTGTCATCCGCATAGCAATGATAGGAGAGACCATGTGAGGATATGACAGAGTGACTTGGTGTAAAGAGGAGAGGGCCTAGAACTGAGCCCTGGGGGACACCAGTAGTGAGAGCACGTGGTGCAGACACAGATCCTCTCCATGTCACCTGGTAGGAGCAACCTGCCAGGTAGGATGCAATCCAGGAATGTGCAGAGCCTGAGACGCCCAACCCTGAGAGGGGGGAGAGGAGGATCTGATGGTTCATGGTGTCGAAGGCAGAGGATAGATCTAGAAGGATGAGAACAGAGGAAAGAGATTTAGCTTTGGCAGAGCGGAGAGCCTTGGTGACACAGAGGAGAGCAGTCTCAGTTGAGTGAGCCACCTTGAAGCCTGACTGGTTAGGGTCAAGAAGATCGTTCTGAGAGAGATAATGAGAGAGTTGGTCAGAGACGGCACGCTCAAGTGTTTTGGAAAGAAAGACGGAATACTGATTTGTAGTTTTTGACATCAGAGGGGTTGAGTGTTGGTTTGTTGAGAAGGGGAGCGACTCTGGCCATTTTGAAGTCAGAGGGGACGCAGCCAGTGGTCAGGGATGAGTTGATGAGGGAAGTGAGAAGGTCTCCAGAGATGGTCTGAAGAAGGGAGGAGGGGATGGGGTCAAGTCAGCAGGTCAGCCTGGCCGGGAGGAAAGGAGACAGTGAGATTCAAAGGATGCAGAAAGGGAGGAGAATAGGGTCGAAGAGGCAGAGTCAGGAAACAGAAGGGAGAAGGATTTAGCAGAAGGAAGAGAGCATAGGATAGAAGAGGATAGAGTAGTGGGAGAGAGAGAGAGAAAATTGCAGCGGTGCATGACCATCTGACCACCAAGGGAAACAAAGTAGTGATCAGAGACATGGAGGGGGGTTGCAGTGAAATTAGTAGGCGAACAGCCTCTAGTGAAGATGAGGTCAAGCGTAATGCCTGCCTTGTGAGTGGGAGGTGACTAGAAAAGGGTGAGGTCAAAAGAGGAAAGGAGTGAAAAGAAAGAAGAGGGAAGAAATGAATTGAAGTCAGGAGGTTAAAGTCACCCAGTACGATGAGTGGTGAGCCAGCTTCAGTAAATGAGCTTATCAAGGTGTCAAGCTCATTGAGGAACTCTCCAAGGGCACCTGGTGGGTGATAGATAACAACAATGTTAAGTTTGAGTGGACAAGTGACAGTGACAGCATGGAATTCAAATGAGGAGATAGACAAGAAAGAGAGGGGAAAGGAGAGAATCTCCACTTAGGAGAAATTAGTAGCCCTGTGCCACCACCGTGACGACCAGATGCTCTCGGACTATGAGAGAACACATGATGAGAGAGCAGCTGGAGTAGCAGTGTTCTCTGGTGAAATCCATGTCTCCGTCAGGGCCAAAATGTGTAGGGACTGAAGGGCAACATAGGCTGAGAAGAACTTAGCCTTATTGACTGCAGATCGGCAGTTCCACATGGGTTGTGCGCGCAGGGTACAGTAAATTAGAAGGGTCGCAGCCACAGGGTTGGGAGCGTCTGTAAAACCTGCAGGGAGAGTAGTGAACTGGGATGGGAAACACACACACTTGCCAAAGCTACAAAAAAGCTAAATGAGATCAGAAAATAACTAGGTAAGACACTCAAGTAAGAGAATGGTGGGAGCCTTCCTCTCTTTCCTTCCTCGAAAAACTCTGCAGAACAACTCGGCAAAACGTCTTTGTTTCGGCGACAACACCTCCGCTTGACAATACCGCCACTTACAGCTGCTGCTGAAGTAGTCCGCTAACACCGTACTGTGACTCACCTCTACCCATAGATGCAGACCAATCACTTGCTCTGAATTTCACTTCCTCCACAATTGTTCCGAATGGACATCAAATGTAATCCGTAGTTCAAGTCAGCCAAAATAAGGTTTGTGATGCTCTTCTCTATTTTTGGATGTATACTAGTTCTGTCATCCAATTTCATGACACTCAGTCATTTTCAGAAGACCTTTCTAAACCATGCTTTCAGTCAGTGATTAAATTATGCCATTGAAAATAAATAACAGCATTTGAGAAGTGTTTGAAAAATGTGTGAGCTATGGTGAAAAGTAATGTCAACATGTGTAGGTTATATAAGGCAAAAAATACCCCACTTCTAAATGAAGAATATAGAACAATTATTTATTTCAACAGGGTACTAAATACTATAATCTGCATCCTCTCATGTTCAATCAAATAAGAACACTATTTCCGTCCCTCCAACCATCGCAGTCAGTCCTATCTGCATGTCTATCACTGGGCTGGTTTTCCAGATTGATCCAGACTAGGTGTCTGATTCACTCCCCCACAGAGAAATGACAAATGTAAAATGTACTGAAACTACCATGGAATGGTTAATAGCAACACAGCCAGGAAGGCAGGGTGACACATAGGCTACCATTTCTGTGGTGTGGTATTATTCATGTATTTCTCATGCTGAGTTATTGGACATAGCTGATTGTCAGTGTGTCATCTCGTCACACCAAGGACTTTCAAACCATGTCGATAGATGTGGGGGTGGTAAGTATGTGTGTACATACATGATGTACTGTTCATACATTGGCATTTTCTTGTCGAGTGCAGTGCATCATAAACGTTTCCAGGAACATGGAATGAGTCATCCCCTGGACAAAGATTACTGAAGATGCACGATAAATCAAATATAATTTTCTTGAAACCTTTGTCAAAAACGACCTAATTGCACTAGAAGAGAAACTAACCAAATAGCTTTCATTTACTCAAGCCAACCTAGTATTATTTTCACCTGTTTGCTACAGGAACCTTGTGGTGTTGTGTGGCTCTAGTCTTGGACTGCATTCCATTCCAAAAACCTGTCACCTTCCCTCTGCCCTTGACGACTCAACCTTGCAGAATGGAAAGTACTGGATAGGCGAAAGAAGCAGCTCTACCTATGCTCTACCTGTATGGAATTCCTGCCAAATGTCCAGTCTTTTCCAATGTGAAAGGGGTTGGTTAAGGCCAGATGGACAAGGCCACAGTTTTTGGAATGGTACTCAGCCCAGGCTTGATATCACACTCAGGGTTTTCCCCTAACTAAATGTATTTTCTACCGCCATGTGGCTTCTGGTTTGAACAGGAAAGCTACTTGAACCACTCGAGGGCCAGGTGGATGTCAACAGACTGATTTGCATGAAGCACAAGGTCGTAATTTGCTATAATTTGAGAAAGTTATAGAAGACGTGCCTATATAATCTAATGAGACATTTCATTAATGAGTCAATTTTTGGTTTGAATAGTTTTGCATATTTACACAGATAACCTTTTCAATGGTAACACATTAATATACTACCTACTACATTGACAAGCAATTTACAAATGCACTTTTACCACAACAAACCATTATAATTTCCCTCTAAAACATCTGGACTGTGGACAAGAATGGACAGGACTGCTTAGTCTTCTTTTTTTAATTTTTTTTTATTGTCTTATTTTTTCCCCCTTTTTATTTTTGTATTTATTGGGGGGGGGGGGGTGGATCAGCTTAATATTGCAGATAGATTGTATCTTCTATCAATGTAATTGTCTGCATCACTTCCAATCCCCCATGTTTTTTTATATATATATACTCCCCTTTATTACTTTTCAACCCCGCCATCCTTTCCCTAATTGGAGTAAATTAGTGAACAACAATGCCCAGGCCTCTACTTCCGGTCTATACTTACTATCTACACCTTATGGACAGAGTTAATTTTACAATAATTCTATTATATATATATATATATATATATATATATTATTATTTATATTTTTTGCTCCTGAACTACTTCTACTCTCAACCTCTCCGATCATTTTCATGATGTCCATCCGGTTTGCTTCTATATGCCATATCTTTCTAACTGTGCTCTTTCCCAAAAGCTCCCAACATACAACCTATATACTTATGGACACAGTATGCTTACATTATTAGCTATCTTTGTTATTATTTGTTGTTATTTGTTATTAGTCCCATCCTTCAACTCTATTCAATACCTCCCATCTATCTCTTAACACCATCCATATAGGATTTCTATTTGCCATATATATTTCAACCGTACTGTGATGTTTTACAAAAGTTCTGAACCTTTCTATTCTCATTGCTTCTACAGATTGTGAATTAAAAAATAAACATTTTAAAAGTATTATTATATTATTGATTGATTGACTATGACTTTTCAGATCACCCAGTAATGCTATCTGCAAGGTTAGCTCCAGGTAAATATTGCAATCCTTTAGCCATTCCTGGACCTGTGTCCAAAAACAAGCTACAAATGGACAGAACCAAAACAAATGATCTAATGATTCTGTCTCTTCACAGTAAAATCTGCAGAGCTGTGAAGATTGTATGCCCCATATAAATAACATTATATTGGTAGCAAGAATTTTATATAATAATTTAAATTGAAAGATTCCAATTTTTGAATCCGGTGTCGTTTTGCGTGTCAGTTCATAAACACTATGCCATGGGATCGGTACGTCAAAGATCTCTTCCCAACTATTTTGCAATCTATATGGGACGGCTGTCAATCCTTTGGTCCTTAAGTGAAACTAATATACTTTTTTATTTATCACAATTTTCCTTAACCAATTATGTTCTTTAATGCAAGGCCGACAGACAAGTTCCTTACTTTCTCCCCCTTCCACTTTCCTCTTCCACTTGTCTAAGTCTTGTTGTTTACTTAAAACAATTATTCCATGACGCATTTCCCACCCCAAACAAAACCACTGAGACCTCAGGTATAGTGTTCAATATTGCCTCGGACAGAATGACCAAGGGAGGAGCAGGTGTGTGATTTCATAACCAATTAATATCCTGTCCTATGGGTGTCATTGAATATACAACATGATTAAACCTCCTCCAGTACGCCCACAACTGGGGCATATTCATTACGCCAATTCTGTTGCAAAACGTTTATTAAACGGAAGCAAACAAATGGGAGGGACCTACCAGAATTTGTCCAATAGAAACTTGTTTTTGTTGCAAAACGCAACTGTTTAGACTAATGATTACACCCCTGATGTTCTCCTCCATTGATCATGCATCTTTTGACAATGAGATTGACGTGGTTGCACCACACACAAAGACTCCTTCAGTCTGAAGGGCCTGGGCCCATACCTTGGCCCAAACTCATTTGACATGTTGTAGATCCAGGAAGACAACAATGTATGTCCATTTCTCTTGTGCTTTTGTCAAAAATGTGTCCTTTATACACACTGTACAAGGCCAAAATATAGCCATTATACGAGGCCAAAGCTTTGTTACGTTGGTGGCAGAAGTGGAATTGTGACCATGGCAACAATCACTCCTGAAGTCCTATGAAGGACTAGTTAGTGAGTCAGTGTTGACTTGCTTTTGAATAGGGGAGGGTTGTGTAACAACTCTGCAACCCACCACCTATTGGATCCTGCTCCAGTCCAGGTTCACAACCCTTTGAGTCCCTACAGTACTATACTGTAGGTCAGGTCTCCATGTTCCATGATGATACTGATTGGAGTATCACAAAGCACACACCACTGCCTCACAACTCTCCATATACCGTTATCCCTGTACTACAGATCACATACCTCAGTAAGCAGCCACAATGACTCACATGGATTACATGGCAAGTTGGTGTTTAACACTCAGATAGATGACGTAGGGTTTTTCTATAGAACTACAGAAGATGGGACTTTGGCTCAACAACAATTCTCACTTTCACCAACTGTTGCTGTGATGTTCTGTGTCGAGTGCTCAGAATAACAAGACCACAGAATAAACAATCACTTAGCCAAAGAGAACATTCTACCGTCTCTTCTGCGCAATAGCTAAGTCAAGACGCTCTCTCTTTAGCCATCTTGTTACTGTTGCTCACTGGAGCTAATTGACAAGGACGGGCGAAGACAGGGTGAGTGTCGGCGGTGTCCTTCACACATCTTTGCACTCGTCAACAGGACATCCATTTAATCACATTTGAACAGTTTGACAGAGACAGAGCAACTCTTTGAAATAGGAAGTTTAACTTTGAATTACATTGAATTCAATTTACAGTATTTCTATAGAAATGACAGGTGCCCCAATTATCTGCAATAGCTTCACTCTTCACTACTGATAGGTGGACAGACATATTACATGCCAGTCACCTTTCAAGTCAGATCAGTGTGATGGACAGAAAACAGGGAATGAAAGCTATGCAAAATGTTTGAAAACAGCAGAGGCATCATTCCTTCAATTCTGACCAGTTTCCCAGTCCCTGCCGATGAAAAACATCCCCACAGCATGATGCTGCCACCACCATGCTTCGCTGTGGGGATTGTGTTCTCGGGGTGATGAGAGGTGTTGGATTTGCGCCAGACATATCGTTTTCCTTGATGGCCAAAAAGCTCAATTTTAGTCTCATCTGACCAGAGTACCTTCTTCCATATGTTTGGGGAGTCTCCCACATGGCTTTTGGCGAACACCAAACGTGTTTGCTTAATTTTTTCTTTAAGCAATGGCTTTTTTCTGGCCACTCTTCCGTAAAGCCCAGCTCTGTGGAGTGTACGGCTTAAAGTGGTCCTATGGACAGATACTCCAATCTCCGCTGTGGAGCTTTGCAGCTCCTTCAGGGTTATCTTTGGTCTCTTTGTTGCCTCTATGATTAATGCCCTCCTTGCCTGGTCTGTGAGTTTTGGTGGGCGGCCCTCTCTTGGCAGGTTTGTTGTGGTGCCATATTCTTTCAATGTTTTAATAATGGATTTAATGGTGCCCCGTGGGATGTTCAAAGTTTCTGATATTATTTTATAACCCAACCCTGATCTGTACTTCTCCACAACTTTGTCCCTGACCTGTTTGGCGAGCTCCATGGTGCCCCTTGCTTAGTGGTGTTGCAGACTCTGGGGCCTTTCAGAACAGGTGTATATATACTGAGATCATGTGACAGATCATGTGACACTTAGATTGCACACAGGTGGACTTTATTTAACTAATTATGTGACTTCTGAAGGTAATTGGTTGCACCAGATCTTATTTAGGGGCTTCATAGCAAAGGGGGTGAATACATATGCACGCACCACTTTTCCGTTATTCATTTTTTAGAGTTTTTTTAAACAAGTAATTATTTAATTTCACTTCACCAATTTGGACTATTTTGTGTATGTCCATTACATGAAATCCAAATAAAAATCAATTTAAATTACAGGTTGTAATGCAACAAAATAGGAAAAATGCCAAGGGGGCTGAATACTTTTGCAAGATGTATGTGCCGTCTTTTTGCATTGTTCTCTAGGCCTCTGTCTTTTGAAATGTATCTGACATACATTATTGAAGTGACTTTTGTGGGACCCCAATGGGCAACTTCCTCATGTATGTTCATGCATTTCCTATTTCCCATCACTAAAATAAATGAGGAAGTAGCCTGTTGGGGTCCCACAATAAAACTCGCTTTTAAAGTAATGCATTTCCTATAACAGCCATCCCTATTCAAACAATGCACCTCTGTTTCTAATGCAGAGTAGTTCAACACAGACCCCACCATGGAGAGACAAGGCAGGCTAATTGAGCACAGGTGTTTAGTTGTAACACACAACAGTAAGGTTATTAATACCTGTGGAGCGAAACAATGTGACTTTGTAGAATGAGTCATGGAACACATACAGCTGCTTTTCAAACCTTCATCATTCATTTGAAACCGTTTCTCATACAAAGCTGTATGAACAGGTCCTCACAGATAGAAAATGAAAATGAGTTCTAAGTGAGTTAAGTATAGCGTTTTGATCAGTCAAAACGAAATGAGAAAAAGAGGTTTCCCAACCGTACGCAGTTCAAAACAAAACCACTGCAATAGAGGATGTATAGCATGTGTGGCGTAAACACCAGCCTCCTGCGGTAATGTCAGTTTCTGTTCTCAGTAGGAACACTGTCACTAGTAGAAGACTGCTACAGTAGGCTACATGCATCCAGTTTAAGCATCTGCCAGTAGGTAGCGCCCTGTAGCTTTTGAAGTTACATCATCAGGACCATCAATCGCTCCCATCTGTAAGAGAGCAGTCACACACAAGCAATTCTCACTTTTACACCAAACACCCCACTCAAGGGTTGTCTGTACATTTATTGCATGTTGTTCACAGACAAAGTGGTCTAGCTTCCCCATTGATCACACATCCCCAATCTGGCTTGAGCAAGTCGAAGAGTACGTCTTGCTTTCTTAGTGGTGTATTAAACTGCCACATCCCACTGGCAGCTAGCTTAATCGATACCTCTTTCTCCACCCCATGAGCCTTTTGTTGCCAACCTGCCAGTCTTTAGAGGCCAGATGGAGACCAAGTTGCCCTGGGTGGCTCCCAGTCTGATTGTCCCTCGTTTCCTCAGTTTAATGTCGTCGTTTTTAAGCAATCAATACTGCTTTTTCTGATGATGTTGTACAATTTTCTTTTGCCATGCTGGGGCTGAACCCCCTCCCCAGCTTGGACCATTAGGTTTAGTTTGGCCCCAGTCAATATCCTTAACATCATTTGAGTAAGAAAATTACTAAGCAAGAGGTATAGCTACCACAAGTTTATACTGGCCTGATAAATGAGTCAAACTATTAACACCATCTGCAACATTATCACAAAAATCTCAAGTATCAACGTACAAATACGAAACCTTCCTAGTTTCTCTATGGGATAAAAAAATGATTTGCTGTGAAGTAAAAACTCAATAGCACTTCAACTTCTCCCAGACAGAGATCAAAGGGTCAAAGTTCAACAGCTGGTCATAATCACAGCAAGGACCAGGCTGCAGCCCTCTGCAGTTACCATGGAGATTAGCCAGGGGCTGTAGTGAGCGGGATTGGGGATGGATGCTGTATCAGAGGGATTTGCGGGCATTTAACCAACTTCAACCTGCACGTTTTGATAGACCTGTACCTGCGGGGAGAGGGCCAGTAAAATATTCCAAACTTCATATATCATTTATTGCTTCAGGGAATGGGATTGGTGAGTGTGACAAACAACCATCCCCATTCTCATAATCGTGCTTTACTTTATTTGGCTTTGTCACACTCACCAATCCCATTCCCTGAAGCAATAAATGATGTATGAAGTTTAACTTGTACAACAAGTGCAAAAACCATAAAAAAGGTCTGGAATATTTGAAGTTGGTTAAATGCCCCCAAATCCCTCTGATACACCATCCATCCCCAATCCCGCTCACTACAACCCCTGGCTAATCTCCACTGTACAGTTCCCATGGTAACCGCAGAGGGATGCAGCCTGGCCCTTGCTGTGATTATGACCAGCTGTTGAACTTTGACCCTTTGATCTCTGTCTGGGAGAAGTTTAAGTGCTATTGAGTTTTTACTAAGACTTCACAGCAAATCATTTTTACTAAGACACCACAGGCTCAGTTGAGGGCCTCTTGATAATTCATCAGAAACGTATGAATGTAAGATGTCGAACAGATAAATGAAAGGACAGCTATGATCATGGCATCTTCAGTATGATTAAAATAGCACTCAGAAATGCTTGTTGCAGAGCCTGGCAGAATTCCTCAACATTGTGAAAGATTGTGTTACAGTTGCACAAATGCAGAGACAAGGAATTCTGGGATGCTCTGAATAGAATGCAGTGGCTAATTAAATTCTACTACATAACTAAAAGTGACTTCATCACTAAGGTTAAGATATGCATAAGGAAAACAAAATAACTACTCAGAATTTTCTGGGCTTCCCATTGAATCACTGGACAAACAGAGCTTAAAACTGCACTGACAGAGCAGTTTGGCTGCTGGATTATGGCATGATTGTTACGAGCACTACAGGCCATGTGACTATCAGGCAGCCTATGAGGTCATGGAGCAGTCAGTTCTCAGCTCCCTGAGAAGATGGTCACCACCACCTAGCAAGCTCACTCTAAACGCCATGATAGAATGTTCATTCCCCTCTGAATCCTTGAGGACTTTTTCCAACAAGCCACAGAAGACAACAGACAGATTTTAGGCAATATGTTATTTATATATATTTCAATTCAGAGAGAAAATCAGTATCTAATGATGATATGCTGGATTACATTCAGGTTTAAGCCCTTTTAAGTCGTTTTAAACGATAATTTAAATGCCAACAGGAAAAAAACATCTGAGAAGACAAAAAAAAAAAACACCACCCGATAGCAATCTAGAGAACTTAAATTCCATGAGACTTGAGTGGTTAACAAACCAAACCAAATAAACAGGCAAAGAAAAACTCTAAAAAGTATGGTATGCTCTCTTTCAGAAATCTCACATTATTCCCTCAGTTCTGTGTTCAGACATCATTTTAGCTTAACGGGTGTACAATCTTAAATCTCAGGTTGTGTAGGTCCCCCTAGCTCACTCTCCTGAGGTGATGTCATACAGGAAATCCAGTCCTGTCAGTCTATGGTCTCAGCGGCAATGTAGCTCTTGCTTACGACCTCTCTCCAGAGAAGAAAGAGAGAGTAAAGTGCTAGTGTTTAATCCGGTCCATAAATGAAGGTGAGACGAGCACAAGGAGACCTGAAACAGCGGCATTTGTATAACTACATAGTATACTGTACAAAACAAACCCCAAACACTATACAAATATACAAAATCAACAGGATTAAAACAAAAAGTCATTTCAAAATAATCATTAAGAGTTGTGAAAGAAGAAAAAAACTTGATGATTAAGGAAACTACATATTATGGTAGAATTTGCGTTAATAGATGTGCCTAATATCTATAAGTAGGATCAACAGCAAAACTTGTTTAAGTGAGTATAATGATAAACCTTCAATAGAGTGAATGGTGTAGTATTTTGAGCATCTGCTTCTTCAACGATACAACCTGATAATCAGAGACAATGGGGTAGGAGATTTGCATCGCAGTACTGTATGATGTCTCATGTCTTATTGCTTGCCAAAGAGATTGACTTTTCTAGGGTTCTACAGTTACTTCTTAGAGAAGATAAAAAGAAAAACAGGAATGAAAAATAATCAATTTAGTCAATTCTATCACTCTGAAACACATACACTTCTCAGGATAAACGTTCCATATTACACTGAAAGACTGTAAACATCCTTTAAAATGAGTTCAAGTCTTTGCCACCTGTGAGCCTGACTGCTTAAGTGTAAAAACAAATTGTTTTAAAAGGAGAGACATACTGGTATAAAGGATTCCCATGGAAACACAGGAAGATAAACTAAGTGATTGAATTAGATCTGTCTGGCCCAGAGTGTAAAACCTGAAATGGTTAGTGCATTTCACATTCGCTTCACAGCGTGAGAAAGTGATGGTGGTTGCGGGTAGTTCATCATTGGTCCTCCAACAAGCCTTTCACATGTCAGCGTCAACCGACACAGAATGGCCATACCTTATAGGAAGCTCAGTTGGAAGAGGCGGGACAAGGGGGAAGTGGGGGCAGGGACGGTCTTGGTTCCTCTGAGAGAAGTCGATGGTAGACACTTCCTGTACAGTTCCTGTATGTTATGCAATGATTTCCCTTTCTCTGTGTTCAGGCAAGTTCAGTTTTGTTTTATTTTCTGACAGGTCAGGATACCCTGGAACTTTGAGGGCAGGTTAGGAAGCAGTCACATACTGAGGAGACCACAGTAAGACAATGGGCTGATTTCCTGATCATCACAGGTCAAGTTTCTGCTTTCAAAGCACTCTAGAGGCACTCAGTGGAGACTCCAGCCAGAAACTCACCAAATACTCCAGATGAACCAAAACGTAACACATAACTATCTCCAACAATGGACAGTACTCTATAAAGCATGACAGTATTTTTAGGTGCACGTTTTCTTCTATGATTTTGTAAAAAATATCTGAAGTAAAGCTTTCTAGCGCATCTACACACACAGACACACAATGTCCAATGATCACACAAACTTCTCCCTACATCCATTATTCAGCTTAGGGTTATACCGACAGAACACAGCCTCATAACTCAAGTTACAGTACAAGGGGCATTATATCCTTTTTAGGGTCTACTCTGATGCAATATCTCAATAAAACAGTCCTGCCCAGACAACTCACTTTCTCAGAAGGCACTGTGTGAAAATGAAGGTCTGTGTCAGGTACATTTTGAGGATGATTGACTATCTGCATTTCAAAGACATGCTATTACAAGCTAAGCTGTGTAGAGAAACTCTTCAACTAAGACATACACACCTAGAGGAGCTTCACCATACAATCATAAAGCTTTAGCCGATTTGTCTTAAGCAACTAACTACAAAGGACACAACAGATAAGACTGTTTACGTTTCTGGCTTTGATACTGTAATCATTTGAGAAGTTAGTTAATGAGGAGTTATTTAGGTTAGAAAAATACTGAAGCAGTTACAAACCTAGAAAAAAAGCACCTATAGGTATTTTACCTGAAATATTTATAGGGGTAGGTAGACCATGTAAAGTGTGACTGAATGCTATTGCTTCTCCCTGCAGAAATATCAGCATTGAGGCATGTACACGCACCTCGTAAGGGTCATTGGTAAAAAAAAAACTAAACATTTTTATAAGGGGAAATAAAATCAAGCATGTAATAGAAGAGAGGGTGACATTAGCAGAGAGGACAATGAGAGGTGCTGCATTATTCCTAGCATCATTCTCTCCTGTAGTGAGGTCCAATGTTTAATGGAGAACAAAGAGGATGGACTGTGGCGCATGCCATACAGGAAGCAGCCATTCTACAAATAGTGTGAGGGATATTTTCACCGAACTTACTACAATTCCCATCAGGCATTTCACCATATTATCGTTCCAAAAACATTTATTTCAGCTAGATGGAAAAAAAAGAGAATGTTTCTTCAAAACATTGCTGTGCAATGAATGAATCTTCCTACTGCATTTTTAAGCTGCGGAGGTATAAAAAATAAAAATAAAAGATCACACAAACAAAATGAGTGGAATATTGCTAATTCATTCCTAAAAAGGGGAAGATGGATGGCTGTCCGGAGGGCCTTCCTCAGTCACTGCTGTCCTCCTCATCGTCGTCGTCCGACACATTGTTGAACTTTGACTCTGACCGACTGTAGGAGTCAGAGCGTGGGCCTAAGCCCATCCCCCCTCCCGCGGAGGCCAGCTGCAGGTAACAGAACTCACACACACGCACCGGCTTGGACGACTGGCTGGGCAGCAGGAACTTCTTGTCAGAGCACGGGCCACAAACCACATAGCCACACTTGCGGCAGTGGTGGCGGCGGCTGAGGGGCGTGAACTTGATCTTCTGGCAGCGCATGCAGAGGGTGGCCTCTGAGTCGGGTACCCAGACGGCGGCGTGCTCACCAGTCGGCGCCTTGCCGCTCTTCTCCAACAGGTCGCCCACGCACTTGCCGATGTGGCTCATCCATTCTGACTTCTCGGTAGCGGTGGCGGCGTAGACGGCGAAGGACTTGGTGGGTGTCTTGATGAGCCAGCCGTTCCGCAGGTCGCCCTCGTCTGCCACCGTGTCGATGGTGACGCTCTCCAGCGGGATGATGTGCTGCTTGTTGTACTTCTTCTTCTGGATGACAATGTTGCCGTACACCAGGATGTCGTTGAACAGGAAGAACTGCCGCGCCTTGGGCTTCTTGCGACACAGCTTGGTGAGCACACCCTCACCGATGAGTACCCGGCCCGGTATCACCAGTGGCTGGCCCGCCGCGCCGAAGCAGCCCTCCACTACCTGGATCCGCTTGGAGTTGGCCTCGCTGTTCGCCAGCCGGTCCACCATCTTACCCTCGCCTGGAGCAGACAGAGAGAGGAGGGAGAGAGAGAAAACGATTGTGTTTGAATTTTTAGCAAATACACCTTCAAAGCTGCGATACAAAGTTTGAACATGGAAAAGTGTCATCCAGTTCATTGTATTATAAGAATATGAAAAGCGATATATTAACTTAAAAGATAAGCTCACTCAAAAGGAGGATTCTTTGTTGTTAAACGACTGAGAAGGACATCCTACTCCAAAATGCATGAAAATGTAATTATGTTCTCTTCCTTTAAAACTCATCTGAAAATCGAGGACAGTTTCATTTTATCTATTGATCTCTATATTAACCCAAAAAGTAATTTAGCTAGCGTAACGTTACTCTATCTTAGCTAACAATTATTACATACATCTATTAATAAGGTTGGCTAAAAGATAGTTAGAGGACGCAACATTGTATTTATCCAATTATGGCAACTGTGAGGGCATGGGCAGCGCCATTGAGGTCATCTCCATTTTGAAGTAGTCAAATGTTCTTCTTCTACTACTTCTATGAGTTGGTAAACAAAGTGAAAGGGTGCATACTGCCACCTGGAGTGTGCTGTTTGAACAGGTATACATTTACTGCCACCTGCAGTTATGGAATATTTTCTCAAAAGTATAATTCATTGGCTGATCCCTCCTGATGACCTGGATGGAATTATGTGATCCTTCCTTTACTCATATGAAGTCCCACCCAGCTAACTACGTCAAAATGGTGAAAGTCCTCAATAGCGCTGCCCATGCTAAAATGGGCTCTTGGGCACTAGAATCCTCTCTCTCTCTATGGGTTGGCTACACTTCCAGGATTACGGACTTGGTAGTTCCGGACGAGCTGATGAGAATCTGAGAAAGATATGCAACTTGTTGTAACTTGTCACTGATCTTAAAAGCGTGTCTCGGCAGAAATCAGTATTTTATTTGTATTTCTTTTTTCAGTGGCGGCACCGCTGCTAAATGAATATAGGCGAAACAGTGCTTCAAGGAATGAGAAACACACACTTAGTATTCATATCTCCCATCCTCCCCCCCAAAAGTATCTGGACAACCATTGTAATGAAGGTTGATAGCTGCAGAATAATGGCATCCACAGAAGAAGGGTGTCAAAATCAGAAAGAGTTTAATATGGGGCTTAAAGGGATAGTTCACCCAAATGACACCCTGTAAACAATCCTTGGAGAAGGATTGACATCAATCCATGCTTTAGTTTAGTTTCCCTGGCATGGTTTTAGCATTTGTGGCACAAATCCCATTCAAGTCATGGGACCGATATGAGCTTTTTTAACGCATCATATCCAAACCATCTGAAAGTATCTAACATTGATTGTAAAGCTCAATAAAGCCACTTATAGATGCCTTGAACATGAAGCACGAAAAATGCTAATATCAGTCCCATGACTTGGAAAATGTTATGTGGAAACAGAAACTAAACCAAAGCATGGATTGCTGTCATACCTTGTCTATAGACCACTTACAGAGTAAGGAAACCAATATGTAATTTAGTAATTTGGGTGACCTATCCCTTTAATGTACCAGTAGAGAATTGCAATGTGACATTATATTCTAACAGGTTCTGATGTACCAATAGATAATTGCACTGCGACCGGGACATTATATTCGAACCGGTTCTGATGTACCAGTAGAGAATTACACTGTGACATTATATTCTAACATATTCTGATGTACCAGTAGAAAAACCAAGCTGCTCCCATCTAACTTTCCTAATGATGACAATCTCCCTTACTCGCTAGTCTCCTTAACCTCACTCTCCGCCCAGAAGACACCATCTCTGTCTCCCCCAATCTAATTCCCTCACTCTCTCTATCCTGAGGACACTTCCATCTGCAGCTTCACAGAACCATGGTATGAAACCAGAAAGCCCCATTTGATCCTGCAGCTCATCCTCCTGATTCATCCCTATCCCAAAAGGTAAATGCTCCCCTCATCTCTCCAAAACTAGCAAAGCAAACTCAAGAGAAGTTTCTCTGCTTTGACCCAACTACCAGCAGAGGCAAAGGCACTGAGTGGAAGCTTGTAATTCTACATTCATATAGGTTAAAGGTAATTGATGAGAAAGATGGAGGGCTGTGTTTGCCCTGTGGGCCTGGGGATGGTATCCTGCGAGAGGGACAGACTTCAGTTGTTTGAACTGGTGATGCACACATGCATGATGATATGTCTGATGCATACGATACTATAGGCACATTATTTTTGATCACTCAATCTCAAATCAAGCATACAGATTGCATACACATAGCCTACTCAACTAGGCCATCTCTTGATGTTGATACCAAGACACAAATTCAAACATAGGTATACACACCTCTGGCAGATCTGTAATATGGAGTGGATCATAGCAACGCAATGCCACTCCAGGCCTGGCCACACTGTTGCTGCTCTGGGATTGTGCTAATTAGCAGCATAAGCTAACACTAAAATAAGCACTAGGGCCAGGCTACAGGCAGGGAGGGCACACAGTGGTCTGTGCATTAGCCACCTAGCCCAGAGCTAACACTATTGACCACAGGTGATATGGAGCCATGGAGTATAGGGCCTTATGTGCCCCTGCCTGGAGGGGACATTGTTTAGAGACATTAGCCCTGTTAGTGAGGCCTCACTGCCTACTGCCATGACGACAGGCTTCAGCCACGAGGCAGATGAGGAGATCTAGAGCAGGGCCGAGAAATAGAGAAAGAAAGAAAGTGAGAAGGAGAGAAAGAAAGAGAGAAAGAAAGGAGAGAGAGAGAGAGAGAGAGAGAGAAAATAGATGAAGGATTGTGTCAGGGAAATGAATCATAGGGAGTTAGGTTAAGAGAAAGATACAAGGCTGCTTGGTCTCTTCGTTGGTACTTCATGCACAATAAAAAGAGAAAATAGTAGGCCTAAACCTTTCAACACGTCTGATTACAACAGATGATCTTCATCACGTTACACTGTCAAAAAATGTTTTAATAGTTTGAGGTGGTGAGGCTGCATGGCAGCATCGATTCAAACACCTACATGTAAATGGCAAAAGCTTACGAGGGCGCTTTGACATTCAGCATTTAGCTGTGACGTTCTGCGCCCACCAGGTTAGGCGTGGTCGTTTTCATCTGAAGGGCCCAACATGTTGGGACAAAACCAACTGCCAACTGGTTGTGACTGTGTGAACTACTGTGACTCACCTCTGCTTTGCAGAGTTAAACACTCTGCATTTCAGAGAAAAGTGCTTCGGAGTGAGGCTATAGATTTGGCATTAACTTTATACAGTAACAGGCCTAACATGTTTTAGGCCTGTAGTACATGTACTGTTGTAGTGGATTCAATAGGCTCAGATTTAGTTCTGAAGATGCAGATTCCAGCTCTCACACAGCTCTCAGGCAAAATAACAGCATAATGACCTACAAGACATCAGTCTCACTTTCACACCGCCTCCTCTTCAGTGTGACACGCAAACAGATGGGGAAGACAGGAAAACATAATGTCCTGTCAGCTTAGCTCGGGTCATAAACCACCATCAGCTCAACCACTGCACTGCCTGAAAGAGTAAGCAGATACTGACTGAATTCATTTAGACTTTTTAATACTATGCATGTACTTCTGCTGTCAGGTTAGGGTGCACAGGGTCCACTACCTAGTATTGAGTAATCTCTAACTCTAACTAAAATCTCACGTAATTGCATCAGATGCTTGACTAAGTTCTGGGGGCAGACTTGCTAGAAAAGATACTAGAATGAAGAGCGGAAGCAGGGCTGTATCTCCACCCCCCTCTCCTTGCAGGTTACAGGCAAGTTTATGGGCCAAATGTCACCTCCCCTCTCTGACATTTTAAAGATGTGAACACCTGTGAAATCGTGATTTGTCCAAATGATCAGTGACGTAAGAAAATATGCACTGGAACATAGTTCCTCATTAGTCGTCGCATCAAACACGTGAATATGTCCACGAAAGATTTAGTACTGTTATTAATAATAACAGATAGAACTCTTAAATTAAAGTATTTCATCAAAACTCAAAAACAAAAATAACATAGCAAAAACACATACAGGATAACCACCTACTCACACAAACCTGGACTCTGGTCAGACACCACGCAACAGGTAGCAACAACACTTGGGAGTGTTTTAGTTTGTAATTTGCTGATTGGTTGTTCTTGTGCCTCTTGTCTCTGAGTGGACGTACAGGTTGGCAAATGGCAGAGGGTCACCAGGTTGGCAGGTAGGAGAAGGTTGCCAGGTTGGCAGGTAGGAGAAGGTTGCCAGGTAGCAGAGGGTAGCAAGGTGGTGAATACACCTCTATCCCAGCGCCAGGTTGACTATGGGCTTCCCCATCACCAGCTGGTCTTTTCAGAACCTGATTAGCTTTCCCTCCGCCATCAGCGACACCAGATCTTGGACAGGTCGGGAAAAAGGACAACATTTTACAGCGTACTCCCCATAGTTTTGGATCCTGGAGTAACAGGACTAAAGACTTAATTTAGGGTTAGCTGACACAGACACTTGTTGCTATAGCCTACCTAAGGTTACAGGAGCAGCAGTAGCTAAAGACAAACCCATGATTCATTGATTACGAACTCGGTCCTCTCGCTCTTTCAGGTTTCTCTTTCAGAAGCAGATTGAGATTGTGAAAATAAACCCAACATTATACAGACATGAAAATAGGACTACTTCAAAAAGTCAACACTCATGATGTTAGTTCTTCTTCTTTTCCCCACAACATTCTCTATGTGACGTTTATATTAGTTTATGGGGAGGGCCTAATGAACACAGTTGCCACCCTACATCTTCCTGAGGCGACATACAGGCCAATAATGCCAACATTTTCCATAGGCAGGAGGGCATCCAAGCGACACATGCTGTAATGGTCATAATAAACTAATGGTATAGGAGGAGACACTGCCAATAAACAACAACTTTAAAAGGCCTGGCTCTCATAATGAATGGTTCCTTGCCCCTACCTTCCTGTAACGTTGAACAGAAGAGGCACCCCATGCAAAACGGTCTTCGGTCAGTCTCAAACCAGGAGACAGTGCATCTAAAAATAACCCAAGGTTTCCCCAGATGGGTCACCGTTGCAAAACCCTTGTCTTCATGAAGCAGACGGAGGGAGGGGACATTCAATCTTTCTCCTCAATGCTGGGCTACAACATTACTTAACTGTCAGACACTAGAGTACTCTTTGAGGACCACTGTTTGAGTCTGAAAGTGCAATGCAGTTCTATACCGGCCCACATCTCATGAACCCTGGCAAAACAGAGAAGTGACTTAGATACTAAGAGAATGAAAGTGTCAGCAAAGTGGAAGAAAGTGAGAAAATAAAAAGAGAGGTGTTTGTATACTCTAACCCCAACAGAAACCTCAAAAACAAGCTAATCCGATAAAGAGGGTTCTGTTGTTGACAAGGATGCTGCTGCTTTTTGCATATGAGAGCATGGTCAAAGACAGTACAGTATGAAGATGGGTAGAAACTGCTTCTCCAATAGAAATCCCTGATCACGCTTGTAGGCGATGTCATGGCGACGTTGGCTAGCTAAGCTCATGCGTAGAAACATGTCAGCGGGTCTAACGGTCGTCTAGCACCAAACTGCGCATGTGCAGGCCGTCAAAGCAAAGGCACTCCTTCGATATAAAGTTGTTTTTGACGAAATTGAAAACGTGTTCGTTTGTCACTTTCACGAGGTTGGAGTAATAACATGTTCAAATACTTAAGACATTGGCTTGAATCTAGGTTGTGCCTTTAGATTTCGAGAAAATTAACTACTAAGGAAGAATTTCACTTCTCTCATTGACTTCTCAAACCCCGGCCTGGTCTGTTTAGTCTATTTCGCAACCGTTCCTGGAAGTCTCGCGATGTTGCGCCTCTTGGTTTAGAAACTCTTGTGGTGTGGTAGCGTAACGTCACTTTCCTAGTTTGTCCCCTGTTCTGACCTCATACTGTGCTTGATGTGGTTAAAGGTGTTCAACACTGTGTACCAAATTGATGCCAAAAGGGTTTTTAAAATCATGAATTCACATTTAACGTCATAATCGCTGTAATACATTTACTGCGGAGCCACCTAGATTCTGTCTGCTGAGTAAAGCTGCTGTAGTGTTGACAACGGCGGGTAACGGATTGCCACTGCCAATGTCATGTTGTATCACATGACTTGATCCTTGGAAGGCTAGACTAGTTTTCAAAAGACGGGTAATAATCCAATTCAACTTCTGAGGACACGCAGGTAGAATAAAGATAAAGGTGTGTGTGTCAGAGAGAAGTGATTAGCAATACATTAAGATTTTTTTGTACTAGGGACCTCATGTTTTTGGTGTATGCACAGTTTGTTTGCCACAGCTGCCTCCTACAAAGAGGAAGTAATTACCCTGCACACATTCATCTTGAGTCATTTTTACACCTCTGATAGATTCATTTGTATTTTAAGAATAATGACAAAAGGATTTCACCCCAAATACAGTATAAATGTGTGAACGGTGTTAGAGTTATAATGTAGTGTCAACCCACTAACAGAGGGGAAGGAGTTAGAAACTGCTGAGAAAGCATTCCAGGGTGAAGGGGACTGAGAAACTGTTTAAAGGTGGGCGGAGCAAAGTGCCTTTGTGTGTCAAGGGATATAAAAGCTGTATGTATGTTTTTTGGCGCCAGAGCTCTCCATGATTAAACATACAGATCATTCTTGCTGGTTGTGGACCTTGAATCATTTATGATTAAAACCAGAGCCTTACAACCGCTGGTAATGATTCAAGCTTAGGTTGAATTAGAGATAGAAATTCTTGTGACAACCTCTCACCAAAACACAAATTCATTAGCTTAAAGCGGCAATCAGCAGTTGAAACAATAACAAAGCGATCTCACCACCTGTTTCTTCCCCACCTGTTTCAGTAAAAAGTTAAGGGATGGGGCTTGAGAAATGTAACCACTCAAATTCATAGACAGAGCTATGGATGCAAGGATTCACCATCCATGATATCAAAATTATAGTTTTAACCATGTTTTAAGGCTATATAGCATTTGTTTACATTTACTTTGTTGACAAACATTGGGAGTAAAACATGTTTATATTTGGGGCTATGACAGTTTAACTTAGGTCATGAGGCATTTATAAGTTATATTCTTCAAGAATCAAATGGGTACATATAATTAATTTACAGAGTGTACAAAACATTAAGAGCACTTGCTCTTTCCATGACATAGACTGACCAGGTGAATCCAGTTGAAAGCTATGATCCCTTATTGAAAGCACTTCAAAATCAGTGTAAATGAAGGGGAAGAGTTGGGTTAAAGAAGGATTTTTAAGCCTTGAGACAATTGAGACATGGACTGTGTATGTGTGGCATTCAGAGGGTGAATAGGCAAGACAAAAGTTTTAAGTGCCTTTGAACGGGGTATGGTAGTAGGTGCCAGGCGCACCGTTTTGTATCAAGAATGGTTCACCACCAAAAGGACATCCAGCCAACTTGAAAACTGTGGGAAACATTGGCGTCAACACGGGCCAGCATCTCTGTGGAACGCTTTCGACCCCTTGTAGAGTCCATGTTCTGAGAGCAAAATTGAGGCTGTTCTGAGGGATAAAAAAAAATAACTCAACATTATGAAGGTGTCCTTAATGTTTTGTACACTCAGTGTATAAGTCTAAAATGGATGTAGAAACTGCTGAATGTCCCTTTAACTGAAGGAAGCATTGTGTTGAGTGAAAGACGGAGGATAGAATAATTCAACCACAGACAGGAAGAGAAGATCCGCCTCAAGCATTTCAGCTATTAAA
Source organism: Coregonus lavaretus (assembly GCF_964263955.1). Taxonomy (NCBI): domain Eukaryota; kingdom Metazoa; phylum Chordata; class Actinopteri; order Salmoniformes; family Salmonidae; genus Coregonus; species Coregonus lavaretus. Next base: position 61,945,368 of record NC_139990.1, on the reverse strand, counting down.
ATGAAGGTATGACTGCCAAGCTCATGATTCACTACACCTTGGACCATGTAGCACAGGTTGTAAGAGAGGCTAAGCACACCCTCACTGTATATGTGACACATGACTTCACCACCACCCTCGCTAGCAGGTGTTTATGTAAGCTGAAGTACAGTACTGCTATAGGCCTATTCCTCCTACTCACTGAGAATGAATGTCACCAGTGACCAGCCACCTCCAAAATCATTTAGGCTACTATTTCACTACACCCAACTCTCTGCTCTCCCTTCTCCTCCAATCCAAATCTCTTATATCATGCTGAGGTGATTCTACTAGCTTCACTGCTCTTTGGTAACAGTAGTAGACAAAATGTCACAGTCGGTCCATTTTGGTATCCAATTCTGCTCATTTTAAGGATGGCAGGAAGTCCAACAACCACAGAGGACCATATGAGCTGATGCCCACTCTGCAGCCAGCCCCAATCACCAAGGGCAGCACTTACCAGACAGCCAGAAAATAATATGTTGAGTCCTTGGTACTGACAGGTACCACTGCACTGTTGCACGGTATACCGAACCTTCAGTACTTTTTCAATACTAGAGCATGAAAAACGGTTTGTTACTAGAATTTGTTACTGTCTGTACTTCTGTCAGTGTCAAATGTGCCTCAAGAGAGAGGATCAAGTATGTCTATCAGGGCAGCCGATGTCCCTTTATAGCGGGAGATCACTGTGCCTGCTCCATTTACTCTTTGCTAGCTCTACCTGGCCTGAGGAACCACTGCACTCATTAGCATTACAGGCTCGAACACTTGCAAGAATATACCGGTAGCGTCCAGCTTTATAGGCTAACATTCCTTGCTAGCTGAAGCAAACATCAATTCACTACCCTAGTCCCATGCTTGTGATAATATGCAAACCTTAACGCAAAATATTGCTGATTTCAAAGCTGATTGTCACCAAAAACTTTCAATTTTCATCGTCTCCCCCGAATCACATATCATCTTTGCTCTAGCCTCAAACTGACTGTGTGTGTGAATGAAGTCATGGGTCTTAAAGAGACAGCGTGCACTTTTATAAAAAAAGAGATAGCTTCTTCTATGCAAATGCTGTTGATCAGTACAATAAAAGAAGTAGCCGCATGGAATCAGCAAAAACAAGCAAAAACAAGCTCAATAAACTCAATGCATGCTCCCACTCCTATTGAATATGCATTCACCTGTATTGTGAATAGGCCTAGGCTACATCTTGATTTACCCAGTTTATCAATAGACTAGAGCCCTCAAATTCAACTCTGGACCTTGAAGCCAGTTCCACTGCTTTTTCCCCCCATTGTTCCCCTCTAACCAGGAACTGATTTGGACCTGGGACACCAGGTGTGTGCAATGAATGATCAGGTAGAAAATAAACTCTACGAGGTCCAGAGCCTGCTGGTTAAGAGTTGAATACCCCTGGACTAGAGATTTACTAGGGATCTAAACATTCACCGATACACATCGGTCCCCGGTTCAAAAGTTTAAGATATGACTGCATCGGTTTGAGGGACCCCAAACCGACCGGTCAGAAAATTGTTTCAAACGTTGCTCATAGGCTATTACCTTCTTTCTACCTTCTGAAATTACCTCATCTTTTGTGACAACTGATGTGTCCTCTCCTTCGGTGTTGAGCGTGTAACTGTGTTGACAGTCATTGATCAACAAGTTATTTTGCATGCCGAACAACCAGAGCTGGGACGGTAAACCGAAAATGATCGACGCCTACCATACCGATCATTTTGCTGATATCGTTCATTATGATAGGTAGCCTATACTAGAGAAATGTGAAGTTTGAAATGAAAAAAGTTTGCCAATATAGGTGATCATTAATGGGACAATTGATGACTACAACCATCAAACTAGTAGTAGTTTAAAGGATTATAAACATATTGTTCTATTTTTCGTTATCACATCAATTCAGGCAATATATCGCATTATGGATTATGAACAACCCAAGGCAATATCAGCAGCTTAGTCAAACTGCGTGCTGTGCACTGCTTCGCGCGAGGCTTACGTCACCTCCAGCATTCAAATGTTTGTAAAATGGCTTGCGCAATATTAGGCTTTATTAGTTGAGTGACAACCAATGTAATTTGCTAGGTTATTGTTATCAAGTGCGCTGTTGAAAATTGTGTTTTACCATAATAAAGTAGCCTACGCTACCGCCTGAGACAACTCAGCTGGCTATAGCCTACCTGCTGATCGGGGCTTAGGCTACATTCGATTTTATTTTGATTGTACAGGTTCACCATCAGCAACAGTTTTGATAGTTTGCTTTAAACAAAATCAGTGTATACGGGCATTTTTTGATATACAGGGTAAAGTTCATAATTTCATAATGAGGTTTGCCATCATTTTTGCTACCCCGCACTGCATGGGCAAAGCAGGAGGAGAAAGAAAAAGTTTTCTAAAAACTTCCAAAAAAGGTTTAAATCATTCAATTTGGAGACGGGGCTGAAATCCAAAGTTGTGCTATATATTCATTGGCTATGTCATAGCACATTTTAAAACATTAATATTGATACATTCCTAGCTCAAACACTTTGAATCTGCAAAAATGACAAATTAATTAGTGGGTGATGGGGATTTCAGATCGAAAGAGGAGGGACAAAAAGCAAACATTATCCCCATTATCTGATAGTGGGGTGGTAGATGCCCAGTCTCCCTTATGGCTCAGCTCAGGTGCCGACATACACCATAGACACACACACACACACGGTGAGAGAGGTCAGCTCAGACAGATTCAGCTCAGAGGTGCCCAGCTCATAAGCTCCATTAGCTGCAGATTAGAATGGAAAATTAATATGTTTATGCAACAAATGTTAGTGCATCAAATCGTATCGATTCGTTCCTCTAATCAAACCGAATAGCACAGAATCGTTTAAAACTAAACCTATCGTTCCTGTATCGTATCGGAGCCCATGTATCTGAATACATATTGAATCGTCAAGAAAGGGAAAGTTGCACGTCCCTAAGATTTACCATTCAAATAAATGATTGCTGTTATGTAGTGGGATAGTTGTTTTTACCAAAACTTAAACTGCGAAGATTTTGAACTCAAAAGATCTGTCTGGATCAAGTGACATTGTGACTTTGGCTAATACGCCTTATTTTTCTGCTGTGGTATCGTTTTGGTATCGAGTATCGAAGTCAAAATTCTGGTATCATGACAACACTACTGCACTGTTATCGTCAGCTTACAATAAACAACTTCAGCCTAGCTTACCTCTGCAGAGGAAATACAGCCTTACAGCAGAGGACACACTCCTGGCTTACCATGAGCACGGCATGTCTACACAGAGGATTACATGATCTCAATATGAGATAAGGGGGTTGGAAATATGTTTATGTGATATCTAAACAGGTTTACAGTGCAGGCACATTGACCTGTTGAATAGGACAGGGCTAAGGTCGAACCCCTCACTGCAAATAGAGGGGGGTTGGTGACCTTTCAAAACAATAATAACCTCTGATGATATAGTGGCATGATGGCATTCTCTGATATAGTGGCATGATGGCATTCTCGCTTCACATTTAGGCTACTACAGTAGATTCATGATAGGCTTGGGCAGTATCCAGATTGTCATACCTAAAATACCGACCTTGTGCCATACCAGGATATATTCGATTATGCCGGCACTGAACACAACGGCCGCTGTTTTCAAACCCCACTGATACTTCGTAATCCAAAAGGTTAGCAATGCTAACAAGTACAGTGCATTCGGAAAGTATTCAAACCCCTTGACTTTTTCCACAGTTATGTTACAGCCTTATTCTAAAATGAATAAAATTGTCCCCCCCCATCAATCTACACACAATACCCCATAATGACAAAGCAAAAACAGGTTTAGAAACTTTGGCAAATATATTTTTAAAAAACCAGTTTACATAAGTATTCAGACCCTTTTACTCAGTACTTTGTTGAAGCACCTTTGGCAGCGATTAAAGCCTCGAGTCTTCTTGGGTATGACGATACAAGCTTGGCACACCTGTATTTGGGGAGTTTCTCCCATTCTTCTCTGCCGATCCTCTCAAGCTCTGTCAGGTTGCATGAGGAGCATCGCTGCACAGCTATTTTCAGGTCCCTTCAGAGATGTTCGATCGGGTTCTAGTCCGGGCTCTGGCTGGGCCACTCAAGGACATTCAGAGACTTGTCCCGAAGCCACTCCTGCGTTGTCTTGGCTGTGTGCTTAGGGTCGTTGTCATATTGCAAGGTGAACCTTCGCCCCAGTCTGAGGTCCTGAGCGCTCTGGAGCAGGTTTTCATCAAGGATCTCTCTGTACTTTGCTCCGTTCATCTTTCCCTCGATCCTGACTAGACTCCCAGTTCCTGCTGCTGAAGAACATCCCCACAGCATGATGCTGCCACCACCATGCTTCACCGTAGGGATGGTGCCAGGTTTCCTCCAGACGTGACGCTTGGCATTCAGGCCAAAGAGTTCAATTTTGGTTTCATCAAACCAGATAATCTTTTTCTCATGGTCTGAGAGCCCTTTAGGTGCCTTTTGGCAAACTCCAAGCGGGCTGTCATTTTACTGAGGTGTGGCTTCTGTCTGGCCACTCTACCATAAAGGCCTGATTGTTGGAGTGCTGCAGAGATGGTTGTCCTTCTAGAAGTTTCTCCCATCTCCACAGAGGAACTCTGTCAGAGTGACCATAAGGCCCTTCTCTGATTGCTCAGTTCAGCCGAGCGGCCTTCTCTAGGAAGAGTCTTGGTGGTTCTAAACTTCTTCCATTTAAGAATGATGGCGGCCACGGTGTTCTTGGGGAGCTTCAATGCTGCAGAAAATGTTTTGGTACCCTTCCCCAGATCTGTGTCTCGACACAATCCTGTCTCGGAGCTCTACGGACAATTTCTTCGAACTCATGGCTTGGTTTTTGCTCTGACATGCACTGTCAACTGTGGAACCTTATATAGACAGGTGTGTGCCTTTCCAAATCATGTCCAATCAATTGAATTTACCACAGGTAGACTCCAATCAAGTTGTAGAAACATCTCAAGGATGATCAATGGAAACAGGATGCACCTGAGCTCAATGTTGAGTCTCATAGCAAAGGGTCTGAATACTTACGTAAATAAGGTATTTCTGTTTTTTAATACATTTGCAAAAATGTCTAACCAGCAAGGCTCTTGATCCAGGAGGGGATTCTCTGCTGTTACCAAGCAAATGCTTGATTTTGGAAGAAGCTAACCACTTAGCTAGATAGCTAACAAGCTACTAAATTAGCACACCAAATGCACAACTGCAGAGCATTTACCACATTTTAGACAGTTAACATAATAGTTATAAGATATCTAGCTGGCAAACATTTAGTTGATCACCTGGCGCATGCTGCACAATGAGTGACTCACAAGGCTCCGATCTCTCGTCATTGTGTGCATGTAAACAAACACCACGTGACTGGGGACCACCGTAAGCTTCATAACAATGTGACAGGTGAAATGAAGAAAGCAATGTTCTTTATCTCCTATGGTATTGCACAAGTTGACTGCAGGCATTTACTTCAAAAGTAGCTACAAATATTCAAATGTATTAAACTTCAAAGAAATCATTTCAACGGTATTGAAAAACCATCCTGGGCTTTTTCCAAATTCCCCGGTATACGGTATACTGCCCAAGCCTAATTCATGACATGCACAATGGCTTGGGACTGTTGTGAATGTGCTCTCTAAACCAGAGCAAGAGGGCAGTCTAACCAAAGCATGTCCAGTGCACTGTATTCACAGAATACAGGGCCCTTCTCAATCCAACAGAAACAAGGTTTGATTTGAATTTCAGTCTAACCTTGGTTAGGGGACCTCTACCTTCAAGTGAAGGTGTGGTGTGGGACATTCCACTGTGTCAATTATTAGTGAAGCCACCTGTAGATAGGCTAGATTATAACCTCAACACTTAAAATTGCAAATAATTATTCAGCTACTATTCTCTACCGAGAACCCTGGAGGGAAAGCTAACTTCAGTCATTGCCATAACTTTGCTGACTCAGAAGCTAGTAAAACAAAACATTAAGCAGAAAGGATGTTAACTTTGACTAGAGGAGGGGAAGCCATCCCGCAGTGTTGTGGGGCTAGGCTATATCAAACCTCTGAATGGATTTAATGGAGCAGGTGATGGATCATGGGATTCGATTTGAATTGATTGAAATCATTGAAAGATAGTCAAAGACAAAGTGACTGACCCAAATTAATCTTGGCTTAAACCCTTGAGGTCACCGTCCTTTTACTTCAGCTGCCTCTCAGGCCAAAAGTTGACACGCTACATATGACCCAAGTACCTTTTTGTCTCAACATTCTTTTGTAGGCTAGGCCTATAGGCTGACAACTGAATTTCCACCACTACAATTTCCAGTATAGGAAGCATGGGAGCTTTAGTAAGTCTATGCATTAGCTCAGCCTCAGACTGCTCACAGGGTTGTAAAATCACCATGGAGATCAAGACTGACTGACACGCCGCTTTCCGACCGAGATGTAGTAGAGGTCAAAGGGCACTGTGTCATGTGGTTGATCCTTAAGCTCTCTCCTTCTGCTTTCACTTGGAGAAGTTGTTGTTACTCATACCACTCACTCAGAAAGCTTTGATCGCTCCCTCAGCAGCAGGCAACAGCATTCACTACAGATTGATGTTTGAAGTGAAAAAAAGGTAGCTGATCTCCATACGGGGTTAGAGTATTAATACATGCTATTGTCTGATGACATGTGAAATGGCTGCTCTCCCAAACTCTTTCCAGGTTTTTGGTAGCGCTCGTTAAACTCAACCATGCGGTCTGTAGGAGCAGAACCAGCGAGAGCGAGGAGTTTGCTACACAGGAATGCACAACAACAACATCTGTTACCCTCATTCAGATGTGTTCATCATATTCACTTCTGGGACATTTTAATACAAAAGGTAGCAGATAACGGTAAAAAGGTTGAGTGGTAAGGCTTGCAGTTAACCACTTTGAATAAAACTGTCTGCTAATAGCAAGAAAAAACTAGGCTACTCATTGCCCATCTTGCTACCTGTTTGCTTACCTCCCATGAGGATAAAAGAAGTGAAGCTCTCACAAGTGAACTCCTCTTGGAGCCACAGAGACATGCAAAGACAAAATCAGAAGTAAAAGGCATTGCTAAAGTGAGTCTGAATTGTGCCTTTTCAAAAACGCCAGGTGGGAGGCAGGCACAACAAATGCAGAAGTGAAATGCTTACATAAAATGAAAAACCCTTCTGTTGGGATAGGAAACTATTTACCAATACATTATAGGCCTTTCTGTGACAGAACTACTTCCTGGTGAGAAAGATAAGCACAATTGACATACACTACAGAGTTCTCTACTGCACCGATCACTATAGCAAGTTTAACAATACCTGTGAGCTGCTATAGCGACGGCAACCTATTTGTGTCAGAGTGGGAAGTATTCTAGTGTATTTAATCTGCATCCATTTATAAACAGAGCAATATTGGATTACATGTATTGGATTACAGGAACCAGAGCAACATCCTGTACCGGTGTGGCAGAGCAGCTAGTTGCCTGAGATGGGAGGAGTCCTCCTGGGCAAGTCAATTGCATTTAGCCTTTCCTAGGCCTAGCTCTTAGAAAACTGGTTTTACACTGCTAAGGAGAAAAAAACAGACAAAAAAAACAAGGGACAAAACCGCTGTCAAACGACTTATTATAGGTGCTTCTTTTCAGATGCACATTTCATGCTTTGCCTCTGACCACGTTAAACTACTTGAGGGGTAAAAAGATGACAGCACCTGTATTCAATAGGCAATGGCCTATTGACACACTTGCACAACTTTGTCCTTTTGCCCTCAGCCATCTAGGCTACTCTACAGTTATGAGAGTGAGCAGCATCAGGCACTGGGTAGTAGTGTGTGTGTGTTTTTGTACCATAACAAAAGCAACAGCTAGATTGCTCGATACCTCTAATTTTGAAATAATTGTACAACTCTGATGCTCTGACCAGGTGAAAAACTAGCTAGCTAATGTCGTAATCGCAATTTCTTAATCCTGGTCCTGGCGACTGAAAGGGGTGCACATTTTAGCCTTAGCACTACACACCTGATTCAAATGTGCAAAGCTTGATGAGTTAATCATTTGAATCAGCTGTGTAGTGCTAGGGCAAAAATATGCCATTAGCAGACTCATTTAGCCAAAGCGACATGTAGTAACGCATGCATACATTTACGTAAGGTTGGTCCTGGGAATCGAACCCACTATTCTGACGTTGGAAGTGCCATGCTCTTCAAACTGAGCTACAGAGGGAAGAAACCAAAAAGGTGCACCCCTTTGGGTCCCCAGGACCAGGATGAAGTAAATTTTATGATAGCTGAGCCGTCATTGTTGTAGTGTTCTGCATTCAAGTTTCCACAAGTTTAAATGGTGATTGATATTTGTCATGATTGCTAGTTGGGTAGCTAGCTAAGTGAGTTGAATCTATTTATGGCCATTGTAAGCTCTCTAGCTACTTAAGTACTGGATGTGGTCATATCAACAACAAAACGGCTAGCTAGCTAAATTCTGTCTGATTAACTAGCCCAATAATGGACTAAAGGAGCCTAGCGTTAATCTCTCTTGCACTCCACAGTGCCCTCTGCCACCTGGACAAGAGGAACACCTATGTGAGAATGTTGTTCATTGACTACAGCTCAGTGTTCAACAACATAGTGCCCTCCAAGCTCAGCACTAAGCTCAGGACCCTGGGACTGAACACATCCCTCTGCAACTGGATCCTGGACTTCCTGGCGGGCTGCCCCCAGGTGGTGACACATCCTCCACCCTCGGGGTTGCGTGCTAAGTCCCCTCCTGTAGCCGCACACAACTCCAACACCATCATTAAGTTTGCTGATGACACGACGGTGGTAGGCCTGATTACCAACGATGATGAGACAGCCTATAGAAAGGAGGTCAGTGACCTGGTAGTGTGGTGCCAGGACAACAACCTCTCCCTCAATGTCAGCAAGACAAAGTAGCTGATCGTGGACTTCAGGAAACGGAGGGCCGAGGGTGGAGCGGGACGAGAGCTTCAAATTCCTCGGTGTCCACATCACTAAGGAATGATCATGGTCTAAACACACCAACCGTCGTGAAGAAGGCACGACAACGCCTCTTCCCCCTCAGAAGGCTGAAAAGATTTGGCATTAGGTCCCCCCCCCCCCCTCCTCTCTCTCTGTGTGGATGACTTCGTCAACCACTTTGAAAAGAAGGTTGACGACATCCGATCCTCGTTTGTTAAGTCTAATGACACTGCTGGTCCTGCTCACACTGCCCTACCCTATGCTTTGACTTCTTTCTCCCCTCTCTCTCCAGATAAAATCTTGCGACTTGTGACTGCAGGCCGCCCAACAACCTGCCCGCTTGACCCCATCCCCTCCTCTCTTCTCCAGACCATCTCCGGTGACCTTCTCCCCTACCTCACCTCGCTGATCAACTCATCCTTGACCGCTGGCTATGTCCCTTCCGTCTTCAAGAGAGCGAGAGTTGCACCCCTTCTCAAAAAACCAACACTCGATCCCACTGATGTCAACAACTACAGACCAGTATCCCTTCTTTCTTTTCTTTCCAAAACTATTGAGCGTGCCGTCTTTAGCCAACTCTCTTGCTATCTCTCTCAGAATGACCTTCTTGATCCAAACCAGTCAGGTTTCAGGACTGGTCATTCAACTGAGACTGCTCTTCTCTGTGTCACGGAGGCTCTCCGCACTGCTAAAGCTAACTCTCTCTCCTCTGCTCTTGTCCTTCTAGACCTGTCTGCTGCCTTTGATACTGTGAACCATCAGATCCTCCTCTCCACCCTCTCCGAGCTGGGCATCTCCGGCGCGGCTCACTCCTGGATTGCGTCCTACCTGACCGGTCGCTCCTACCAAGTGGCGTGGCGAGAAGCTGTCTCCGCACCACGTGCTCTCACCACTGGTGTCCCCCAGGGCTCAGTTCTAGGCCCTCTCCTATTCTCGCTATACACCAAGTCACTTGGCTCTGTCATATCCTCACATGGCCTCTCCTATCATTGCTACGCTGACGATACACAACTAATCTTCTCCTTTCCCCCTTCTGATAACCAGGTGGCGAATCGCATCTCTGCATGTCTGGCAGACATATCAGTATGGATGACGGATCACCACCTCAAGCTGAACCTTGGCAAGACGGAGCTGCTCTTCCTCCCGGAGAAGGACTGCCCGTTCCATGATCTCGCCATCACGGTTGACAACTCCGTTGTGTCCTCCTCCCAGAGTGCGAAGAGCCTTGGCGTGACCCTGGACAACACCCTGTCGTTCTCCGCTAACATCAAGGCGGTGACCCGATCCTGCAGGTTCATGCTCTACAACATTCGGAGAGTACGACCCTGCCTTACACAGGAAGCGGCACAGGTCCTAATCCAGGCACTTGTCATCTCCCGTCTGGATTACTGCAACTCGCTGTTGGCTGGGCTCCCTGCCTGTGCCATTAAACCCCTACAACTCATCCAGAATGCCGCAGCCCGTCTGGTGTTCAACCTTCCCAAGTTCTCTCACGTCACCCCGCTCCTCCGCACACTCCACTGGCTTCCAGTTGAAGCTCGCATCTGTTACAAGACCATGGTGCTTGCCTATGGAGCTGTGAGGGGAACGGTACATCTGTACCTTCAGGCTCTGATCAGTCCCTACACCCAAACGAGGCCATTGCGTTCATCCACCTCTGGCCTGCTGGCTCCCCTTCCTCTGCGGAAGCATAGTTCCCGCTCAGCCCAGTCAAAACTGTTCGCTGCTCTGGCACCCCAATGGTGGAACAAGCTCCCTCACGACGCCAGGACAGCGGAGTCACTCACCACCTTCCGGAGACATTTGAAACCCCACCTCTTTAAGGAATACCTGGGATAGGATAAAGTAATCCTTCTACCCCCCCGCCCCACCCTTAAAAAATAATAATAATAATTGTAAAGTGGTTAACCCACTGGCTATAGGGTGAATGCACCAATTTGTAAGTCGCTCTGGATAAGAGCGTCTGCTAAATGACGTAAATGTAAAAATGTAAATGTCCCTGATGATACCAGTATCATGATACTCGTTAGTATCGTGGCAAGGAAACAGCCCTAATGTTGGAAACAAACATAATTGTCATCCAGAGCCACATTTATTTATACTGAACCAAAATATAAACACAACATGTGAAGTGTTGTTCCTATGTTTCATGAGCTGAAATAAAAAGATCCCAGGATCTCCACATCCGGCTTCTTCAACTGCGGGATCGTCTGAGACCAGCCATCCGGACAGCTGATGAAACTGAGGAGTATTTCTGACTGTAATAAAGCCCTTTGTGGGGAAAACGAATTCTGATTGGCTGGGCCTGGCTACCCAGTGGGTGGGCCCTCCCGGCCCTCCCAGGCCCACCCATGGCTGCGCCCCTGCCCAGTCATGTGAAATCCATAGATTAGGGCCTAATGAATTTATTTCAATTCACTGATTTCCTTATATGAACTGTAACTCAGTAAAATTGTTGCATATTGCGTTTATATGTTTGTTCAGTATATTTTCCAAGCTATAGCCCACAATATTTTACATACATCAGGTTTTTAAAGGGCAAAAGAGCGGTTTGCTTTGCGTTTTCATTTTTGCCATTGAAAAAAATATTATGATACTGGTATCGCCACAGCCCTATTTGGCATGGGCCCCTCAGATCCTCAAAAAGTTATACAGCTGCACCATTGAAAGCATCTTGACTGGCTAGACCACTTGGTATGGAAACTTCTTGGCATCCAACCGCAAGGCGTTAATGGTAGTGCATATGGCCCAGTACATCACTGGAGACGAGCTCCCTGCCATCCAGGACCTCTATACCAGGCAGTGTCAGTGGAAGGCCCTAACAATTGTCAGCGACTCCAGCCACCCAAGTCAAAGACTGTTCTCTCTGCTACTGCACAGCAAGCAGTACTGATGCACCAAGTCTGGAACCAATAGGACCCTGAACTGCTTCTACCACCAAGCCATAAGACTGCTAAAGAGTTAACCAAATAGCTACCCGGACTATCTGCATTGACCCTTTTTGCACTAACTCTTTTGACTCATCACATACGCTGCTGCTACTGTTAATTATCTATCCTGTTGCATAGTCACTTTACCCATATGTACATATCTACTTCAATTACCTCGTAACCCCTGCACATCAACTCGGTACTGGTACTGGTACCCCGTGTATATAGCCAAGTTATCATTACTCATTGTGTATTTATTCCTTGTGTTACAATTTTTCTATTATCTTTCCATTTCTCTCTGCACTGTTGGGAAGGACCCTTAAGAAAGCATTTCATTGTTAGTCTACACCTGTTGTTTATGAAGCATGTGACAAATAACATATGATTTGATTATAGTCCAAGAATCTTACATGTTCTGTTTAAAGGCGAATTGGCTCTGGAAGCCAAAACAGCCAAATACTCCATCTAAACGTGTATCGATTCTCAATTGCTGTACGGTTTTAGAAACAGAAATCCCTCTACTTTCATATCACAACAAAATAGTTTCACAAATTCAAAATACACACAATGTTTTAACCGGTTTTAACACAGTTGCATCCGACAGTATTTTTCAGTGACAAAATGTTTGTGATGTCTGTCTTCCGTTTACACACAGGTGTCGGTGATGCAGATGTCTTCAATTAGCAAGTGATGTTACGTGCTCCAAAGCATGCGTTGAAATCGCTAAGCAGTTTATTTCGAAGCAGTGTGCCGATGCTTGTATAGCTTTATCAAAGGCATGTGATCAATGATGTCCGAAGCTTCGTTTCGTAGAACAACCACCTGATTGGTTTGGTATCGGTTTCGTGAGAAGACAAAAAGGCTATACTGTGCACGCGCTATAGCGTGTGGGACGTCATCTATAATAATTTGGCTGTTCTAAATTGTTTTGACCACCAGGTGCCACCAGTGTACACAGTGTTGATCAAAGCCTTGAGTAATGAACCTATTTTCAACAATTGGCTGGAAATGTGCAATGCTTCAGGAAGCTTCGTTTCCCCATCACTACTGTAAACAAGCGGTGTAACATGGAAATATGTCTGTGTGGGAACCCTAACCCTATAAAAAGGTGTGTTGTAATTTAACCTTTTGTTTTTAGAAAACTAATTCTAGCTGATATGCAGTGGTGTAAAGTAAAAAATACTTTAAAGTACTACTTAAGTAGTTTTTGGGGGTATCTGTACTTTACTATTTATATTTTTGCCAACTTTTACTTCACTACATTCCTAAAGAAAATAATGTAGTTTTTACTCCATACATTTTCCCTGACACGCAAAAGTACTCGTTACATTTTGACAAGAAAATTGTCAAATTGACACACTTATCAAGAGAACATCCCTGGTCATCCCTACTGTCTCTGATATGGTGGAACACTAAACACAAATGCTTCATTTGTAAATTATGTCTGAGTGTTGGAGTGTGCCCCTGGCTACCCATAAATACAAATAAAATTGTGCCATGGTTTGCTTAATATAAGGATTTTGAAATCATTTATACTTGTACTTTGATACTTAAGTATATTTCAGCAATTTCATTTACTTTTGATAGCTACTTAAGTATATTTAAAAACAAATACTTTTAAACTTTTACTCAAGTAGTATTTTACTGGGTGACTCATTTTACTTGAGTCATTTTCTATTAAGGTATCTTGACTTTTATTCAAGTATGAAATTAGAGTACTTTTTCCCACCACTGCTGATATGAAAGATACCTCCTCGTCGTCGTCGTCGTCGTCGTCCCCCTCCCACCATAGTCAGACAGACGATGCATCAATGGGCGCTAAAGAAGGTAGTTAGCCTACGTCTATGAATGGTGTATCTGGTTAACCATCTAACGTTAGCTACTAGTTTAAGATGACTCGCGTGGTTAACTTGGCTTACGTTATCTCAATAGAATTCATAATTGGTGTAACGCTAGCTAAGTTAGCTAGATCAACTTATTTAGTTAGTTGCTAACGTTAGCTGGCTACCCACTGAGCGAGCCCATTAGCCACAATGTTAATGCTAAAGCAAAGGCTAGCTAAAGCCTCCATTCGGTCCCGTTTCCAACTTGCTAGCTAGCTGCTGTGGTTTTAGCACAGTACACTGGAAAAGTGGTGAGCTAACGTTAGCTAGCTACAGTAGCTGTGACTATGGCTAAGAATACAACAGCACAAATAGTGAGATATCATTCCAACAACGCACATACCCGACTTTAACTTCGACCAGCAAATTCCAAGTAGCTTAGTTCCACACTTGTCAGTCTACACCTCCCTTGCTGTCCGCGGGCAGCGGGTCGCTCGTTGCCTTGAAAGTAATAACAATATGGCTACAGGGAGTAGTTGCGTCACTTGACTTGTTCAAAAAGATGGGAGTGAGTGAGTGCAAGGCTGGGCTGGGACGTGCAGTCATAAACAGGACGGGTCGGGGATAAGTGGCTCACTGGCTTACCATGGGTTTTTTTCTCCATAAAAGTTATAGCAAGCGTGGTAGTAGTGATTGAGTATAGATAGACAGATGTATCTTTATGGGACCACCCGTACTTTTGCAAAGTTGAATTGCATAAACGCCATGCGAATTCAGTTTATTATGGGCGCCCGTGCATGGTGAAATGTCCCAATCGTTTTGAAATCAGGAACTGTTTTCTTTCACAATGTAAAGGTTAATTCTTTTTTTCCCCCACAGTGACCCACACAATAATAAACATATTACGTTTGTTCTACTTCTGATTATTTGACCCCACAACTCCCACAGGGATAGAATTGGAGCAGTTATTTAAAATACAAATATTTGGGATAATTGTTTTATTTTTCAAACTTAAAACTTGTGCCCTGTTTCAAGAAAAGTTAAAGATAATGCAAAAGATCAATGCAGTAGTGTATGTCTCAAATAAGCTACATTCAAAGCTTATTTTAGTGGCATATAAACCATGGTCTCCAATCCTGATCAATAACAGCAAACCTTTTGTGTTTCACGATTTGGTCCTAATTGGTTTCAGGATTGGTCAACAGGCCCTGTTATGAAGTAGGCAGGCTAGTCCCCTAGTAAGCTGGGATCCAACAATAGTAGAGAAGATAACTGCCTGGACTCCCTAGAGAGTAAATACTCAGGTCAAGTTCCACTGCTTAGATGTTTCTGACTCCTGACTGATCTTACAATTCCTGGATAGGTATTTATCAGCTAACCACATATAGGTCGTATTCCCCTGCTCAGACGTTGCACGCATCAACCAATGGTTGCGTGCTAAGTCATTGACTGACAGATTGCTATAACATATAATATGGTTGGCTAATACTTAAAATATACTATACAGTATATACAAAAGTATGTGGACACCCCTTCAAATTCTGTGCTTTCAACTTTGTGGCAACAGTTTGGGGAAGGCCCTTTCCTGTTTCAGCATGACAATGCCCCCGTGCACAAAGCGAAGTCCATACAGAAATGGTTTGTCGAGATCGGTGTGGAAGAACTTGACTGGCCTGCACAGAGCCCTGACCTCAACCCCATTGAACACCTTTGGGATGAATTGGAACGCCGACTGCGAGCCAGGCCTAATCGCCCAACATCAGCGCCCGACCTCACTAATGCTCTTGTGGCTGAATGGAAGCAAGTCCCCGCAGCAATGTTCCAACATCTAGTGGAAAGCCTTCCCAGAAGAGTGGAGGCTGTTATAGCAGCAAAGGGGGGACCAACTCCATATTAATGCCCATGATTTTGGAATGAGATGTTCGACGAGCAGGTGTCCACATACTTTTGGTAATGTAGTGTACCTATCCAGGCATTGTAAGATTTGGCATGCATCACCAACGCCTGGTCAGAGGAATGCATCCAAGATGTAATAGCAATGTTTCAGTCGATGGCACAGTCGATGACGTGGCACGCAACCATTGTTTTTTTGCGTCGCCTCGCCTTATGGTACTTTCAAGACAACTGGGAACTTGGAAAAAAACAAGGTCAAATCATGATGTCAGTGATCTTCAGACCATTAAGTCAGAGCCCTAGAAAGATACCAGAGTTTCCGACTTGGAATTCCGAGTTGGATGACTTTCAAAACAAGTTTTTCCCCAAATTCCAGTTGTCTTGAATGTATTGAAGTCAGAAGTCAGATATTTCAGAGTTCCCAGTTGTTTTGAACGTGGCATTATCTCAGGAACGGACTCACATATATTACTTTCCCATCAAGCCCATCTGCTTTCTCTTCTATACTGAACAAAAATATCAACGCAACATGCAACAATTTCAAAGATTTTACTGAGTTACAGTTCATATAAGGAAAGAAGTCAATTTAAATAAATTCATTAGGCCCTAATCTATGGATTTCACATGACTGGGAGGGGTGCAGCCATGGGTGGGCCTGGCTGCCAAGTGGGTGGGCCAATGCCCTCCCAGAGGAGCCAGGCCCAGCCAATCAGAATGAGTTTTTCCCCACAAAAGGGCTTTATTACAGACAGAAATACTCCTCAGGAAAATGTCTGGGATTTTTCATTTCAGCTCATGAATCATGGGACCAATACTTTACATGTTGCATTTATATTTTTGTTCAGTGTAGTTAAGAGGATCAGGAGAAATGTCACATCCTTGCTCCTCTCTAATCCTTATCCTCCAATGCCTAGACCTTTAAATAAGGAACACACTCTTAATAGAGGTGAATATAGCCTGGAGGGTCATGTAAGGATGGACAACCATCTAGTACACACAGACATAGCACTAGTAGGTCAGGGATATCCAAGAACACTTCTCAGAAAACATGTTCCAGTACATGTTCCAGTACAATTAATTGTACATCTAATTCAGTGCACCTAAATGTGTCACACTTTTATAAGGAACATATTCCTTGGTCTCTAGCAGCTGATTCTGACCCAGGCTAGGAATTAGAGCATACACCCAGGCTAGGAATTAGAGCATAGACCCCTGGGGGTACTTGGCCTATCCACAGGGGGTACTCGAAAAGACTCATGTGTCCATAGGGTTAATGGTAAAATGCACATGAGGGGGTACTTCAGGGGTACTCTGGGCAGAACAAAATTCAATTGGTGGTACGGTAACCAAAAAACGTTGGGAACCACTGAATTAGAGCATAGACCCAGGCTAGGAATTAGAGCATACACCCAGGCTAGGAATTAGAGCATAGACCCAGGCTAAGAGTTAGAGCATATACCCTGACTAGGAATTAAAGCATATACCCAGACTAGGAATTAGAGCATACCCCCAGGTTAGGAATTAGAGCATACACCCAGGCTTGGAAGTAGAGCATACACCCAGGTTAGGAATTAGAGCATACACCCAGGCTTGGAAGTAGAGCATACACCCAGGTTAGGAATTAGAGCATACACCCAGGTTAGGAATTAGAGCATACACCCAGGCTTGGAAGTAGAGCGTAGAGCCAGACTAGGAATTAGAGCACAATGATAATGCACTGATTATCATCTGAACTACATTGACTGATCATGAACACACACAACAAGTTAAATTGTAGTCCAAAAAAACGGGTGTGAAGAGACTAGAGACTGTTCAATTGTAGTGTGTACTCTGGTGACTACAAGGAAAAGACTCATCTGGGCAAGTTCCAAAAAACTAATTGAGAGCAAAGGGAGAAATAAACATTATTCTCAGCTAGAGTGGCCTCAAGGAGATTTAGTTCAATCCCAGCTTCATCCTCTAGATCCTTCATACTTAACTCTGGACCGCGAAGCCAGTTCCACTGCCTTTTTTCATTGTTCCCCTCTAATCAGGGACGGATTTAGACCTGGGACACCGGGTTTCTGCAATTAATGATCAGGTAGAACAGAAAACCAGCAGGAGGTGAATACCTTTTCTCTAGACTCTTTGTCTCTCCAGGCAGCTAGTAATGGAAATGTAGGGAATTTACACAAAGTACCTTTTTTTACCAAAGCCATGTTTTTGTATTTTCTAAATCCCTTGTATGTTTTTTATCTAATCTCCTTGATAAGTGATAAGACTTCTCAAGTTTTCAATTTTTGACGTTCCACATGTGCTTTGGGCCCTGTTGTTGTTCATGTTTATCTCCTATCACTGTTAATTGTTTTCTTACTTGGTTCAGATTCCCATTAGAAAATGTCAGGTGTCCAAGGCAATTTATTAACATTGCTCTAGCTTCATTTCCCCCCTGTGCTCGCCTGGACGTGGGTCACTCAGCACTGTCCTGTCACTCTGCTAATGGGAATCTCAGCTGGGATAACTCCTGTGCGTCGCCACCCCCTACCAGGCTTCATATCACAGGGCTGTCGTACCTCCGCCATGCCCCTATCCTGTCGTGCACCCCATTACACCCCCCTCCCTGTCTGAAACAGGTGCGCTTGTCTGCGTTGGTGTAACTCCCTGTATCATCTCCAGAATGTCTCCCTGGCTTATTGTCGAGGAAGTGCTCCTCTCAGTGACTGAGGCTGTGGTGGAATGGCTAACTCAGCATAATTTACCTGAATCGTGTCAGTGCTACTGCCTTGATTGAAAGGCAGTTGTGTCTGCCAACTGGTGCAAATAGGACAAGGGAGGGCAATGCTCAAGGAACACATAGACCCAAATTGTGAAATAAATGTTTTTTCAATAAATTGTATGGAATTTGAGACCCTTTTCCAGGATTTTCATAGTTTATATTGTTCAATGGCGAAAACACTCCAATGAAATACTAACTCAGTTCAACTTTCTGACGACGAGGTACACCCTGCTGAAAAAAACTGCCTACATTTCAAGCTGGTCCATGCTGGTTTATGCTGGTCCATGCTGGTTTATGCTGGTCCATGCTGGTCTATCTGGTCTGACCAGCATGATCCAGCCCAGGGATGGGCAACTGGTGGCACCCCTTTTGTAGGCCCGCGGATCTATTTCCACACAATGTAAAAAATAAAAAAATAAAAAAGTTTAACTCAGGGTCCCAACTTACTGTTGAGAGTTAGAATAGTAGAATACACAGGGTGCAATTTCTAAATTTGAATGTGCATCAGCAGTTTTCCTCTTATGTCAGTCACTGAATTAGTCCATGTCAGCTAACATTTTTTAGATTGGTAAATTAGTCTAGCCAACTATCTAAACCTGTAGTACATTTTACATTTACGTCATTTAGCAGACGCTCTTATCCAGAGCGACTTACAGGAGCAAATAGGGTTAAGTGCCTTGCTCAAGGGCACATCGACTGATTTTTCACCTAGTCGGCTCGGGGATTAGAACCAGCGACCTTTCGGTTACTGGTACAACACTCTTAACCACTAAGCTACCTTTTGTTAGCGCAACAACATTTAAATGAGGGCCTCCAAAAGGCTGCATGTGTGGGTATGGATGTGGGTACGCAGACCCGCGAGCCACTGCGGCCCCTCATGAGTTCAGATTTTTGGTGGCCCCCACCTCCATCAGTTGCCCACCCCTTGTCTGGTTAGGCTGGCCGACCAGCTGCTCAAGCTGATGATGCTAGTGACCAGCTCATGCTGGTGATGCTCGTATGCTGGTGACCAGTGTATGCTGGTATGCTGGTGACCAAGCTGGTCCAGCATACACCAGCATGGTCTAGCTAGCTGGTCAAGCTGGTCTGGCAAAACCACGCCCATCATTATCATATTTCCCAGCAAGCTCTATTGCAGTTAGATTTTTGTTTTTGCATGTACAGTTGAAGTCGGAAGTTTACATACACCTTAGCCAAATACATTTCAACTCAGTTCTTCACAATTCCTGACATTTAATCCTAGTAAAAATTCCCTGTCTTAGGTCAGTTAGGATCACCACTTTATTTTAAGAATGGCCAAACAGTTTTATTTTTGTTTCATCAGACCATAGGACATTTATCCAAAAAGTACGATCTTTGTCCCCATATGCAGTTGCAAACCATAGTCTGGCTTTTTTATGCCGGTTTTGGAGCAGTGGCTTCTTCCTTGCTGAGCGGCCTTTCAGGTTATGTCGATATAGGACTCGTTTTACTGTGGATATAGAAACTTTTGTACCGGTTTCCTCCAGCATCTTCACAAGGTCCTTTGCTGTTGTTCTGGGATTGATTTGCACTTTTCGCTCCAAAGTACGTTCATCTCTAGGAGACAGAACGTGTCTCCTTCCTGAGCGGTATGACGGCTGCGTGGTCCCATGGTGTTTATACTTGCGTACTATTGTTTGTACAGATGAAAGTGGCACCTTCAGGCGTTTGGAAATTGCTCCCAAGGATGAACCAGACTTGTGGAGGTCTACAATTTTTTTTCTGAGGTCTTGGCTGATTTCTTTTGATTTTCCCATGATGTCAAGCAAAGAGGTACTGAGTTTGAAGGTAGGCCTTGAAATACATCCACAGGTACACCTCCAATTGACTCAAATTATGTCAATTAGCCTATCAGAAGCTTCTAAAGCCATGACATAATTTTCTGGAATTTTCCAAGCTGTTTAAAGGCACAGTCAACTTAGTGTATGTAAACTTCTGACCCACTGGAATTGTGATACAGTGAATTATAAGTGAAATAATCTTGTCTGTAAACAATTGTTGGAAAAATTACTTGTGTCATGCACAAAGTAGATGTCCTAACCGACTTGCCAAAACTATAGTTTGTTAACAAGAAATGTGTGGAGTGGTTGAAAAACGAGTTTTAATGACTCCAACCTAAGTGTATGTAAACTTCCGACTTCAACTGTATGTGCACGTTTTTACATTTCCCCCCAAACACTACTCTCATTAACCCTTACTTTTTCAAAGGTTGTCATCCATGAGGATTCATAAAAGTCTGTTTGAATTTAGGAGTGAAATGTCAGCCCCCACCGGTGTCTCTGGGTCACAACTGATGGAGGTAGATGCTTTTTTCCCTCTGTGATCCTCTGCTCTTTCAGGACCTCTCACCATGACCAAAGAAAAACCATTTCGAATTATTTTGATTGGTCACATAGATTAGAGCCATTAGAACGACATTGACGCTTGAGAGGAAACAGAATGTCTCACTGCTGTCACCTAGTGACGGTTTCTAATAGTCATACTGGATCATCACATCTGTTTATTTTGTGACACAGCAGCAGCATGCCGTCAGCATTTTATTGGACCTATCCCAGAAATATGTTGTGCACTGTGGAATGTACCCTATACAGCATATTGGGGATTACACTTACAACTTATTTTAATGGACAGATGATTAAAAACACAGAAATCACCTTAAAAAAATGCTTTCTCACTTCATCTCCAGTGGAAAATTGCCAACAGGATAATATTCATTTAGCATGGTTGATCTAAATCAATTCCAAATAAACATACACAAAAGCATTATAATAATACTGTATATTAGTCTGACATTACTACTGTTAGCCCATTTTTGTTTTATTTTATTTTGTCCAACCATTGTCCTATCGTGTACTATATTGATCAAATACACATTGTCACATAATATCTTGTTATATAATATATTCAGATATAGATTGCATGTGTACCTGTTTGATTTCTTATGTAGAAATTATCAATCAATTCACTGTAACCCAGTGTTTATGGAGCTTTGTGGAGCAGGGTCCTGAGTCACACGTGGTGACCCTGGATTACGGATTATTAGCACTACACTACACACACTATGGCATGAGATTATGAAATTTTTGCCTGAACAGAGCTAAAGCCTGAACAGAGCTAAAGCCGAATGTCCATGTTACAGACTGCTTAGACAATCAACTTTAATCAGTGTGCAGTATTGTATGATTTTAGTCAGCCAAACCACACTACCCTCCGTCCTTCTACTGGTTTTCATCTAGCAGGGTCAGACCTAGTATACTGTAAGGATGGATGGGTAGACAAAATCAGGTTGTTGCTGTTGGAGAACTAGGACCATTCATCTGGAGACCCCAACACCGCAGGGCAGTGATAGCGGACACTTATGACAAATAGGGGTTTTAATAGTCCTGGCTAAATTCCCAACCTGGTCCCTCACACCATTATATCCAACTAATACTTTCCTCCTCATCTCCTCATCTCTCCACTGGAGATTATATAAATTTGCAGGTTTGTCATCCCAAAAGTGTGCAAAGCAAACCTCATATGTCATAAAGACAATTGAAACAGCAATTATTGTCATCAAAGACATCAGCCAATGGGGTTGAAGCTGCCTGAGTAAGAACGTAATCTCTAGTTCTGCCTATAATATTCGACCATGCAGTGCACATACAGTCATACTGACTTCAAGCCCTGTCCGAAGTAATATCGTCCCGGACTGACTGGGTCTGGTCCTCGTCTCCATAAATCATCTGAAAAAGTGGGTTTGAGAATAGTAATTTTTATTTTTATTTATTTATTTATTTCACCTTTATTTAACCAGGTAAACCAGTTGAGAACAAGTTCTCATTTACAACTGCGACCTGGCCAAGATAAAGCAAAGCAGTGCGATAAAAACAACAACACAGAGTTACATATGGGGTAAAACAAAACAAAGTCAAAAATACAACAGAAATACATATATATACAGTGTGTGCAAATGTAGCAAGTTATGGAGGTAAGGCAATAAATAGGCTATAGTGCAAAATAATTACAATTAGTATTAACACTGGAATGATAGATGTGCAAGAGATGATGTGCAAATAGAGATACTGGGGTACAAATGTGCAAAATAAATAACAATATAGGGATGAGGTAGTTGGGCGGGCTAATTTCAGATGGGCTGTGTACAGGTGCAGTGATCGGTAAGGTGCTCTGACAACTGATGCTTAAAGTTAGTGAGGGAGATAAGTGTCTCCAGCTTCAGAGATTTTTGCAATTTGTTCCAGTCATTGGCAGCAGAGAACTGGAAGGAATGGCGGCCAAAGGAGGTGTTGGCTTTCGGGATGACCAGTGAGATATACCTGCTGGAGCGCAGACTACGGGTGGGTGTTGCTATGGTGACCAATGAGCTAAAATAAGGCGGGGATTTGCCTAGCAGTGATTTATAGATGGCCTGGAGCCAGTGGGTTTGGCGACGAATATGTAGTGAGGACCAGCCAACAAGAGCGTACAGGTCACAGTGGTGGGTAGTTTATGGGGCTTTGGGGACAAAACGGATGGCACTGTGATAGACTACATCCAATTTGCTGAGTAGAGTGTTGGAGGCTATTTTGTAAATGACATCGCCGAAGTCAAGGATCGGTAGGATAGTCAGTTTTACGAGGGCATATTTGGCAGCATGAGAGAAGGAGGCTTTGTTGCGAAATAGGAAACCGATTCTAGATTTAACTTTGGATTGGAGATTGTTAATGTGAGTCTGGAAGGAGAGTTTACAGTCTAACCAGACACCTAGATATTTGTAGTTGTCCACATACTCTAGGTCAGACCCGTCGAGAGTAGTGATTCTAGTCGGGTGTGCGGGTGCAAGCAGCGTTCGGTTGAAGAGCATGCATTTAGTTTTACTAGTGTTTAAGAGCAGTTGGAGGCTACTGAAGGAGTGTTGTATGGCATTGAAGCTCGTTTGGAGGTTTGTTAACACAGTGTCCAATGAATCATTATTTTATGAGAGGGATTATATATGGAATATTTAAATTGGAGCAAAAGATGCAGCCACTGTGTAGGCCTATGTGCGCCCAATAAAGAATATTGGGGAATTTTATATCTAATAATTTGAACATCAATTTAAGGTAAGTGAGCTGTTTCTACCATCTGCAATAATGACTCTTATAATTGAGATTGGCCTACTGTATAACATTTACATTTACATTTTAGTCATTTAGCAGATGCTCTTATCCAGAGCGACTTACAGTTAGTGAATACATATATATATATAAAAAAATATATATTATACTGGCCCCCCGTGGGACTCGAACCCACAACCCTGGCGTTGCAAACACCATGCTCTACCAACTGAGCTACATCCCTGCCGGCCATTCCCTCCCCTACCCTGGACGACGCTGGGCCAATTGTGCGCCGCCCATGAGTCTCCCGGTCGCGGCCGGCTGCGACAGAGCCTGGATTCGAACCAGGATCTCTAGTGGCACAGTTAGCACTGCGATGCAGTGCCTTAGACCACTGCGCCACTCAGTATAACAATAGCCTAGAATATTATTGGTTTTCAGAACATTTTATTGTCTTTTTTTTCATATTATAAAATATTAGGGTTGCAAGACTTCAGTTATGAAATCCACTTTACAAATAATATCATCTGTATACTATTCCAGCTGCTGTCAAGACTAACTATGACGTCATCGCGTTACTCGTTGTGACAGCTCGACGCTAGACAGCACTTTGCTGGAGTCAAGTCTGTTTACCACAGATGTTCGTGCTGTAACTTGCAGTTGAAGAGAGGAGGATAGTCATCATTATTACAGTAACTACAGCTCATGTTTCTCATATAGAACAATCATGCTGCCGGAGGGAACCGAGCCGAAAAGCTGTACTCTGTGTTGCTGTGCTCTGACCAACAAGATTTTGATGATCGTTTTCATGGTCATCTTGATTTTTGCTATCTTGTTCGGCAACTCTGTGACTTTAGCCGTACTGTGCGGGACTAAGCACTTTCATACGCCCCAGGGATATCTGAAAGCGTCGCTGGCGGTGGCTGACTTGGCGGTAGGGATATTTGTGGTGCCACTCTCCGTTTACGCAGAGGTGTCGCTTATGTTGAACAACTCCGCGCCAGAATGGATCGTGAACAATTCACAAGCAACAACTTTTCACCCGTGCAATTTAATTGGCCCCGTTTTCGCTGGCTGCACCTTTGTATCCATTACTACTATATTTTTCCTTACTATCGAACGGAGCATCGCAGTTTTGAGGCCGTTGCACAAGGAATCAGTCATTACGCGCAAACGGACCACTATCATCATACTCTTCTCATGGGTGGGAAGTTTCTTTCTGGCAGTATGTCCTATAATTTTCAGCAATGAAATTGCCCTCGAATATAACCTTTGTAGTAGAATGTGCAATTACGCACTGGGCACCATCGACACGTTTCCTTCCCAGGCGTGGAACATTCTCCTGCTCTTTCCCGCGTTTGATTTCACACTCCTTGGTGGAACCGTGGTGATAAATATAATTTCATTGTCTAGCATACGCCAGAACTCAAAGCAGAGAAAACATTTGGCTGAAAGCGAATGCCAAATCGGCTCCAAACCCACTTTCTCCGATATCAAGGCTGCCAAAACCATAGGGACATTAACGCTGGCTTTTACGGCATCCTTCACCCCCATTGCTGTCTTTGTCGTGGGAAATGTTATTGGAAACGAATGGTGCAACTTTTCGCTTTTTGCTTTTTGGATACTGACTACGAATAGCTGTTGGAATGTCATAATATACAGCGTGAGAGACCAGAAGTTTAGGCTGCGCGCGCACAAGCTTTTGATTCCTTCCCAAATCAAGAATGTCTCCAAGACCTCAAAAACGGTGGACATTTTGTCTTAATCTTATTTTGACATATCTGTACATGTCGAAATGACGGACTTATGATAAATGGACCAAAGACAATGTAATAACGAAAGAAAAGCAGCCTACAGAGAAATTCTAGGCTATAGTGTCTTCGTGATCGATGCTTTACTTTACGCACACACCTGTTAGGGCAGGGATCATCAACTAGGTTCAGCCGCGGGCTGATTTTTTCATGAGCGGATGGTCAAGGGGCAGGAACATATTTACAAATAATTTGTAGACTACAAAATTACCGCTAGAAGCCCAAACAGATCATATTTGACTAAAACAATCATTTCAAACATTGTTTACATTTGTTTACAATCACATACACTGAGTATACCAAACATTAGCAAAACCAATGCTTCCCACAGTTGTGTCAAATTGGCTGGATGTCCTTTGGGTGGTGGACCATTCACGGAAAACTGTTAAGTGTGAATAACCCAGCAGCATTGCAGTTCTTGACACAAACCGGTGCGCCTGGCACCTACTACCATAACCCGTTCAAAGGCACTTACATTTTTTGTCTTGCCCATTCACCCTCTGAATGGCACACATACACAATCCATGTCTCAATTGTCTCAAGGCTTTAAAATCCTTCTTTAACTTTTCTCGCCCCCTTCATATACACTGATTGAAGTGGATTTAACAAGTGACATCAATAAGCGATCATAGCTTTCACCTAGATTCACCTGGTCAGTCTATGCCATGGAAAGAGCAGGTGTTCTTAATGTTTTGTATATTTCTCTATTATGCGTGGGAATACTTTGGAACAGATTCCCAAAATTAAAATCACTTTGAGCTGATTTGCTGGTGTGTTTACAGTCTTTCATGTCCAATAATAAAAAATAAAATAAAAAAACTTTCTTTTTTTTTGCTCAGAGAAATTAGGGGGCCAAATAAAATCCCTGCCAGTTGGGGAACCTTCTTTTGACTATTTTTTGGTAAGAGGGATTCTTATCAAGCCACTCAAATGTGTTCTCTGACTTGTATGTTTTGTGGATTGCTGTTGTGAAATTAAGTTTTTACATCATAAAAGCATAACACGTTTTCAAATATGGTATAGCAGCTTTATCTTACTTAGGCTATGTCATGTTCAGTGCACGCTTAGCCTATTTCATTTTGTGAAATTATTGTTTTCAGTCAGCAATACTTGTCTGGGTGTAAACTGTATGTACTACAATTGCTAAAATATGTGGCATTATTGACAAAATGTGTTCTCTGACTATGAAAAATAAATGTATTTTTATTTCAAATACAATTTAGGGAGCCTGTTCAGATGGATGGAAGTTGCACTTTCTATTAACACCACAATCACAAGGGGGAGCTACACCTCACCTCATTCTGATACTTTGGAGTAGAGCGGCGTGCAAGGGCGCAGAGGTTCAATCTCACCATTAACAAGTACACGGCAGCATATTAATTTGTTTTGTGTAGCTATTATAATAGTTGGATATTAAAATGGTAGCCTAAAAGGAATGAATACGATGATGACGGAGAAGATGCGTGATGAGTCTGTCCTGTTATAGGCGTCCTATAGGCAGGCCTAAGTGTCCATCATTGTCACTCTGATTACGCACACACACACACACACAATGTTTCCGTGTGGTAATCTTGAGCAGAGTTGGAATTTTTCTAAACCTGTCTTTCATTTCGTTTTGGGGATTATGGCTCGGAGGGGCTGCAATCATGAGTTTCTTCTCTGATATCCAGGCTTGCGCTTGCCACCCTTCTACGCGGCGGCAAAAAAAAAAAGTGTGGCAAAAACTAAGAAGAATCATCTTGAAAACATCATCACAACTGTTAGCTAATTTAAAAGAAAAAAAACTGCAAATGTGAATAATAGCTGTTGTAAGGAAAGTTTAGGTTTGCTTATTTAAAAGCAGGTTTGTTATGCATAGTCCCAAAATCGTGGCAGCTTCCCCTCTCTTTAGACCCATTGTACTGCAGCTGGAGTAAGGAGGAAAGCCCTGGAAAGTGTGCCAGTCATGTTTCCGTGCAGATGTTTTTTATCCCCTACCAAGGTTGAGTCTGCTTAGCCCCTTCTAAGGGCATGAGACCAATATATGCTGAACAAAAATATAAAGGCAACATGTAAAGTGTTTTTCCAATGTTTCATGAGCTGAAATAAAAGATCCCATACATTTTCCATACACACAACAATGTATCTCAAATGTTGTGCACAAATTTGTTTACATCCCTGTGAGTGAGAATTTCTCTTTTGCCAAGCTAATCCATCCACTTGACAGGTGCGGGGTATCAAGAAGCTGATTAAACAGCATGATCATTACACAGGTGCACCTTGTGCTGGGGACAATAAAAGGCCACTCTAAAATGTGCAGTTTTGTCACACAACACAATGCCACAGATGTCTGAAGTTTTGAGGGAGCGTGCAATTGGCATGCTGACTGCAGGAATGTCCACCAGAGCTGTTGCCAGATAATTGAATGTTAATTTCTCTACCATAAGCCACCTCCAACGTTGTTTTAGAGAATTTGGCAGTACGTCCAACCGGCCTCACATCCGCAGACCACGTGTAACCACGGCAGCCCAGAAACTCCACATCTGGCTTCTTCACCTGCGGGATCGTCTGAGACCAGCCACCCGGACAGCTGATGAAACTGAGAAGTATTTCTGTTTGTAATAAAGCCCTTTTGTGGGGAAAAACTCATTGGGTAGGCCTGGCTCCCAAGTGGGTAGGCCTATGCTCTCCCAGGCCCACCCATGGCTGCGCCCCTGCCCAGTCATGTGAAATCCATAGATTAGGGCCTAATTTATTTATATCAATTTACTGATTTCCTTATATGAACTGTAACTCAGTAAAATCGTTGAAATCGTTGCATGTTGCGTTTATATTTTTGTTCAGTATACTGTATATCCTCTCTCTTCTCAGAATTACATATGTTACTAAGGCATCTGGATAAATGGTGAAGTTGACAAAGAGAGAGAGAGACTGCAATACATGCACATACACATGGTGAGGTTGACATTTGTATGTCACCACAGAGAGAGTGAGAGAGAGAGAGAGAGAGAGAGCGACTGCACTGCAATAATTGCACATGCGCTCTCTTTCTCACACACACACACACATTGGCATTGTTACTTTTGTTGTTTACATGAAAAGGCTCATGTTTACTTCACTTCAATAAATAGCTTTTAAAATGTAAAGTGCAAAACAAATTATGGGAATAATGATCCTTTCTTCAACTGAGTGAATAAGATTGACCTTAATCTATAGAGTCCAAATGCATTTGTCTTCCCACTCTTCCTTCATTATCCGTGGCTATAACTAGCCTTACTAACTAGCCTAACCACCATGAGCTTCATGCTGATACTGGAAAAATAAGAAGAAATCGGTTATCAAGAAGTAGCCTCTAAAGTGATTATAGCAGGCCACATGCATCTAAATTATTCACATAAAAGCTAAAAAGGGTAACAGTTCAAAAAGTACATTTGAGCTTTCTGTCAAACACGTTCACAGCCTATCACATACAGTGTCACTATGGGGGGAAGTCCACTTTGACAACAATTATGTGAAAAGTAAGCTTACTGGGTGACAAAAATAAGTTAGCAGAACGCAGAGCCATTTCCATTACACTCATAACGCCGGAGCAGATGAAAGGAGCACATCCAGTCATACAGTATTTCCATTTCTTAATTTTCTTAATTTGACACTCCTAAATGACAAAACACTATCAGCTTTTCAAGAGTATGTGTCTAGTGCTTATAAAAAACAATGTACGGTATTTTCCCATGTACACCATGTTTCTCCCTATTTACTAATGTAATTGCCTCTCGATACGAAAATCTGAGATGCAAGAGGCCATGACTAAGGGGTGTACGGTGATATTGCTGTCTTTCTCAGCAAGTTGTCATGAAATATTCATGATATTGATTCGGTTGCCCCTTTTTTGATGTATTTGATTTAGCATGCACTCTCCTTCGGCGTTATTTACAGTATATTCAGCAGGAGATTGTTGTGATTGATGTCATTTCTATCTTGTAGGCTACTTCAAGTCCATAATGTTAAACAAGTGTTTCCAACCAGTAAACCACACAACAGTATAACTTCATGAAATACCCAAGTTCTCTGAATAAACCCATACAACCTTGAGGTTCTTATGTAACATCACAGTTATAACATATAATAACATCTAGAGTAGGTTGCCATGGAAAATAATAGAAGAAGAGAAGTTACTTTAAGAAGTACATCAAATCTATGGCTAAAAGGGTTGTAGTGTTTGGTCGGTGCATGTGTGAGGGCTTTTCAGGTGGTTTAATCGTTAGTCCTTTGAAGCTCCTCTGTAAACATCTATTGTGGGGGAACCAGGGAGCATTAAGTACTTCTCAGAGATACATTTTGTAATCTCCATAAAAACCGAACGCCTTATTGAATCGAAACCCGGAACAGTGTGTCCAGCAGGATAAGTCAGAAATGGATTTCTTAAGCTACATAACACTCTAGGATTCATGTACTCATCAAAATACTGTTTACAGAAGGAGACCCGATGTATTAAACTGCATTCATTTAAACATGTCTAGGGCCTGAGTATGCTGTTTGTTTGGACCTGATTGAAGCAACATAACTCATGTGACTGGTATAGGTGATATGTTCATTATCTCTACCTGCCAGCAATTTCAAAGGCTAAAATGTAAATAGTGGACTTGACAAGATAACATTTTAAAACTCAGTTTATTCCATTATCTATTCCCAGCATACTCTTCTCTGATGATTTCCCCTCTCTTGTCTCATTATGCAGCCCTGCTGAGGGAATGTGGCAGTAAAAAGGTCTTCAATCTGAAGTTGGCATGAACGTATCTGGCATGACTCTGGATCCGCCACGTAAATTCAAATTAGTTAACCAGTGTGCCCCCACGCACACACACACAGGGCAGGAGCCATTGTGCATCTTTTCAAGTTTGTAAGCATCAGGAGCCTCCCTACTCCCCCACCACTTCCTTTGAAGAAGTTGAACAGAACAGCAGGAGTTGTTTACTAGTTACTCCTCCTAACCCCTTGTTCTTCACACTTTATATGATCACGTTTCCTATCAGACATGTTCTCAACGTCAGTTTCAGCAGTCACAATAGATCCCCCAGAATTAGTAACTGTCTGTGTTTCTGTGTGTGACTGGGCATATGTTCATATACAGAGGCTTCGTGCCCATAGGGGGCACAGGGGCACATGCCACCTCAGATTTGTCCTGTTTTTAAAAATACAATAAAAAGTGTTGTTTCTCTGTAATAGTATTAGCTACCTAGCATTTTATGAAGTAGGCTTTAGCTAGCCCAGATTGGGAACCTATCTCCCAACCTCATAACTAGCTACCAAGAAGCCATTTCAGGCTATCAATCAAGTTACAGCAGCTAGCTTGTCCAACTACAGGTAACTGCCAAAAATAAAGGAAACACTAACATAAAGTGTCTTAATAGGGTGCTCAGCCTGTCATGACAAATAGTGTCTCCCTGCCAAAAAGCTAGCCAGCTACTGTAACTGTTATTGTAGCTTTCTGTTTGTATATAGCTTGCACTTCAATGGCATCCTTAGAGGAGATTTTCATTTATTTTTCCAACCAGGCGAAGTACTATGAAGGCACCACTGATCTCGACAAGAGGTGCAACATTCAGAGAAATTCACAATTCAGGTTAACGTTAAGCAGTTAACTTCTATTAGATAACTGGATGTATTTAGCTATGTGCAACCATTTTCCATCTAGCTAGTTGGTCATCTACATGTTGCTAGCTATACATATAGTTCAGTGGAGGCTGCTGGGGAGGATGGCTCATAATATTGTCTGGAATGGAGTAAATGGAGTAGTATCAAACACGTGGTTTCCATGTGTTTGATACCATTCCATTGACTCCATTCCAGCCATTCTTATGAGCCGTCCTCCCCTCAGCAGCCTCCACTGATATAGTTATATGTCTGTCATATTGAGGTATCTAGCTATAAGTTAAACCTGATCAATCAAATGGATAGGTGAAAGCAATTATGGTAATTCCAAATGCCCTTAACTAGGTGTCTTCGCTAGACAGACACAGAGAGAGAGAGGGGGAGGGGGGAGAGGAAGAAAGTGAGAAAGAAAGAATGAAAGTGAGAGAGGGAGAAAGAGGTGGGAAGAGAGGAAGAAAGAAAGAAATAGCGATGGAGAGAGAAACAGAGAGAAAGACAGCAGTGCAAATGTGCTTAGACTTGAGTATTTCAACAACTCTTCTCTTCCAACTTGTTAGGCAATCATATGTACCTATGGGTGAAGGATGGCCAGCCACACAGGAGGGTGATTTTTACTAAGGAGGAGAAGGAGGCCCTGCTGACCGAGATGCATGCTGGCCATTTCGGAGTGAATTGCATGATTGCCAAAATCAACATACGCTTCTTCTGACGGGGAATTGTCAAGGAGGTGGACAGCTGGGCAAGCGAAATAACTTTTTGTTTATCAATCACATTCTATTATATCTGAAATTATGATGATTTCAATGAATGTCATATCAGAGAGCACACAATGTTTCAATTTGCCACTTTTTGCTTAAAGGTCAGTACCCTGTCTAGCCTGGCAGAAGTTTGAGAGGGCGAAGACTGTGGTACCGGAGTTGAAGCCCATCAAAGTTGTTTCACCATGGCACATGATCGGTAAGTGTCCCAATTCAAATTTTGCCCTGATAAGTTGTTTTGTAATGGTTGCTGTATTTGACCACAGCAGAGTTCAATATTATAGAATGTGTGTGCGTGTGTCAGTATGCTTACAAATATGAAAATCTGCATACTGTATGACACAGATACGGGTAAGAATAAAGTAATCTTCTCTCTAACACTTTAAATGTTTGGGGTGGACCTCATCGGAACCTTAATGAAATCCAGGAATGGCAACAGCTGGTGTCTGACGGTGACCGATCACTTTACCAAGTGGGTGGAGGCAATACCCATTAAGGTCAGAGTACGTGCTTAACTCTAAATTCCCTTCAGTAACCCATTAAAAAGGGTGCTTGGAACCAAAAATTGATTTTCGTTTTGTATGATACCCATCAAGGACGAGACTGGCGAGGCCACTTCCAAGGCAATGATGGACATCTTCAACACCCACGGTTCTCCTGAGGTAATCTTGAGTAACCGAGGTCATGAACGCTGGAACAAGGTACGGATGTTATAGGTTATATTCTGTCACCAATGGTTTGTTTTATTTATTTTTTACAATTTGTTTTTCCATGGTACATAATCAGACATATTTCAATATCTTACATTGTCAATAGATATCGCTTTCCTACCCCCTCCTCCAGGTTTGGTGAATGGACCAACCAGACCCTCAAGACTGCCATGGGAAAGTCCCTTGATTGGTACCAGGAAGGGTGTGCGAACAATCTGAAGGTAATTCTCTTTTCACACAACAGCAGCATCCAGGCGTCCGCCGAGTACCGACGGGTACTGCAGCTGTTGACTGAGGTAAACAATGCAATTGTGTATACAATTATTGCATATACTTTAGTCTTTGAAATTTGTGATTGACTTAGTGTTGTTGTTTGTCTATTGCTATTTTTGTATAACATACTTTCAGATCACTGAAACCAAACCTGATGTGGTGGAAGTTGTCGAACCAGATCAGAACGCCTTCGAGGACCACCTTCAGGATGTGGAGGTTTTTTGACCAGGTAAAAATGATTTTCCACTGTTAATTTATTTTGTGGCCCTCCAAGAGATATGTAAGAAATGTATTTGTAATATGAAATATAACTGCATTTTTTCCTGTTATCAATCAAGGTGAGACTGAACATCGACAAGGCGCAGGAGAAACAGGAGAGCTACCGGAGCAGAATCAAGAAGGGGACCAAGTGCTACGACATCCGGGCGAATTACTTGGTTTGGAAGAAGGACGAGACCTGGGAAACGTCACTGCTCTTTCGCTCCTAGCTGGGGTCACCATCTGTTAAAGTGAATATAAAACATCTCCGAAAATAACCATTTGCACACAAAATAACCGGAAGCTAGTTTTAGTTTCCCTAACACTGATATTTTTCTCTTTGTCTTCCTAGGGTTACCTCAGTGGAAGCCAACAACCTTCGCCAGTTGGAGCAGTTGGACGGTCGACCACTGAAAGCACTGACGCCCTACACTTCGGTGAAGCTCAATAGACAAAGTATGTTAAGCTTTGGTTGACATTTGAGAAAGCAAGAAATGGTAGTTATACTGAGCTTATAGAAATGTACCTCTTCAATTTACCTCTCCAAATGACTTTAGGACCATCGACTGTCCGAGCCCCCAGGAGGTATCCCTTCTACCAGAACCAGTGAGTTTGGATGAGTCTGATTCTCTGTGTTCTGAGTCGGAGGGGGACCAGTTTGAGGTAGGCTATACCTTCCTAAAGTGTTGAAAAGTACATATCTCCCATTTATAACACTGCACTAATCCATCAAATTTTCTCCCAGTAAAGTTTAACCTGTGTGTTTGCTTGTTTATGTCTCTGTCTCCTACCCTGTTCCTTTTAACTCTGCTCCTGTGCTCCAGGACCTAGGGGTTCTGCCCAACACCCAGACGTGGATCCACCTGATGTCCTCCATTACCAACCACCCTCCAACTTTTCATTACATCATCTACAGCTACTGTTGTCATTATCTGCTAAGAACGTTTTCTTGCTCTATCATACTGGGCACAGACTAACTAAAAACACTAGCACTGCAAACAGTGCCTGTACTTTGCAGTCTCCCTCTTCAAGTCCCCCTTCCGAGACTGGCTGCCTGTTGAGAACAAGTGACAGGCAGAACCTCCCACCCACACAGCAACCACCTCCTCTATATTCCACACACCAGAATTCAGTATTTTAGTCTATGATTGCCATGTGTGTACAAAAAATCTGTGAAAATAAATTAATGACACAACGGTGCCAAAAAATATCAAAGTTTATGTATTAAAATCTTTAATATTGCCAGGTTAGTTTTCAAAGCTGTTTCACAAGCTGTTCATTGTAAGTTGTAAGGTATCCTTTGATGGTATTTATTTGTTCCACATTATTCATTGTATCCTAGGACCTACAAAATATACATATATATTCAACTACAAGGGTGTACTAATGAGCTATGCGAGATAGAAAATAATTATTCATAATAGAGGACTACTGAAATTATACTATTTCAGTGTAGATAAGGGAAGGGCAGGAAAAAATAAAAACATGACAGCCAGACAAGCCAGTGTATGAATCTAACGGATCTGCATATGAATGGAGTGGAAATGTGCTGACCTTGTGATCTGTAAGGTTAGTAACTTCAATGTGTCAAGTAGATTACACGTTTTCTTTGCCTTTCCGAAACGTAGCAACGTTTAAGACATGGATTTCATGTTGTAATGTTAACAAGGTACCCAAAAGTAGTTCAAAGTAATGTTTTCATTTTATTAGCTAAACAAAACTTGCTTAAAAAGTGAAATTGTTGCGGATATCAGCCTTGTTGGCATAGTGATTATGAAAATAACGTCATTTAGGCTGTAATCTCCAAAATTCTAAAAATTAGGTTATCACACCGTTGATATAGCAACAGATGCTAATAGTTTATCGAATCCCATTGTGACGCAAAGGGGGACACTTTTTGCCGGGGGACATTATTTGGCATGACAGGCCAGATTCTAAGTGTCTGGAACTCTATAGGAGAGATGCGACACCATTCTTCCACGAGAAATTCCATAATTTGGTGTTTTCTTGATGGTGGTGCAGAATGCTGTCTCAGGCACCACTCCAGAATCTCCCATAAGTGTTCAATTGGGTTGAGATCTGGTGACTGAGCCCGCCATGGCATACGGCTTACATCATTTTCATGCTCATCAAATCATTCAGTGCCCACTTGTGCCCTGTGGATCGGGGCATTGTCATCCTATAGGGGCAGAGCCATGGTAGCCAAAATAATGGCCTGCCCAGCATTTATATACATGACCCTAAGCATGATGGGATGTTAATTGCTTAATTAACTCAGGAACCACACCTGTGTGGAAGCACTTGCTTTCCATATATTTTGTATCCCTCATTTACTCAAGCGTTTCCATTAATTTGTCAGTTACCTGTATTTTAGCTGGCATGCCTGCTGGCAAGGTTGGTAGACTTTAGAAAAGCAAGCAATTACTAAATGTACTGGATAAGACTCACATTCCTTTCAATCTTTTACCCAGATTTTAGCAGAGATGTAGAGATGCATATTACGTTGTCAAGTAGGGTTCAACACACTATTTTTATTTAATCGCAATATGTTGTGTTTCACAGCAATTCATTTAGATTGACAATCCCGTCAACTGCAATTCTGCATTTAGACACTAAATGGTTATATAAAGGTAAAATTGGCATACTGTTGATGCAATTAAGCTGTACCTCTAGAGGACAGGTCAAAGCCTCTTGGATTAGTGTGCCTATATTACTTAGAATAACAACTAACATCGTTAACACAAGTCTTTATCATTGAGACAATTTATCAGTCATGGAAGGATGAGCAGGTTTCCACAGCAACAGAACATAATACAACCTATTAATGACGCTTGACCATTAGCATTCTAGTTTGGGGACTTAATGACTCATACCTGGTTTGCTCTCTCCTCCTTTGAAGTATAACAGGACCAGATGCTTTGTACCAGCAGCAGTGCCACTACACCAATCGTTATAGGTTTTCACACAGTTCAGTGTTAGCCTTGAACCACCCCACTGACATTCTAGCAATACTTAGTAAGAAAAGTGGCATCTACTGGAAGAAACATCTTTCCTAAGCATTATAGGTCACCCTTCAGACTGCAAGTAATTTCCTTTTCAACAAAGTAATCATTCCTACATTATTAAACAAACCGTTTCAGAGGACACGTCGGCACAATGCAGGAAGCCAAACCGCAAGGTGACAATCAAGTTGGTTTAATTCTGACCCACTGGGCACACGCTAGTTGAATCAACGTTTCCACATCATTTCAACAAAATGACACTGAACCAATGTGTAATAGAGGTTGAATTGACGTCTGTACCCAGTGGGGAGAATCTTCAATTGGATGAGACCAAAGTGTTCTCTGAAAGAGAGTGGCAGTACTGTAGAGAACTGACTGGCCATCACACGCTGTCATCTTGGTTCAAAAGAAAATGTGCCTTTGATTTGAGTTCTGTCTGTGTGCATGTTTTTATTTTGGCCATCACAGGCTTGGCGACGAAAGAGACTAATATTGACAATGCTCTCATCTTGGGTTAAGGTATAAACCGACCTTTCAAATATCATGTGATCCTGGATGTCTCTCTTCTAGCCTCTTCCTCCCGCTCGCTGTCTCTCCCTTTAGGAGAATAAGGCACTACTCATGAAAACATGGCACTTACATTTACGTCATTTAGCAGACGCTCTTATCCAGAGCGACTTACAGTTAGTGCATACATTATTCTTTTTTTATTTTTCATACTGGCCCCCCGTGGGAATCGAACCCACAACCCTGGCGTTGCAAACGCCATGCTCTACCAACTGAGCTACCTCCCTGCCTTACCCAGGACATCATTGGATTGCTTCTAGTGAATGGTCACAGGGATTCGCATGTATGAGAAACAGCCGTAAGGGGACAGAGGTAGCACAGAGGGTGGCTTGGGAACAATATAGAACCCAATGAATCACTGGAACAGGCAGAGAAAGTGGGATGGGAGGACTTTCCCTTCTGTTAAGGGCAGCAGGGCAAGGGAAGCCTAGTCTGAAGAGGTAATTATCAGGGTCTGGAACACACTGACAGTAATGATTCACAACAGGGAGGAAAATACATAATTTATAATAAATAAAATACATTATTTTTTTTAAAATTAATAAAACCACCCTGGGTGAATGACCTGGCCCTCTCTGTGACAATCTTTAAGGTGAAGCCTTATAGTTTCCTGGTTTTGAAGAAGAAAACCTAAAAGTACATAAACAGTTCAAAATTGACCTTTTCTTTTCAACTCCACAACCTGGCATCTGGTCCAGATCAAAACGATCAACTGTGGAGGCGGAAATCTGCTGGTAAACTAAGCAATATGCTAATTATACGCTTGCATCCTACTTTGGCCGTAAACGGTTGTCAGGAGCAACAGTACCATATCATTTTGTGCTGGTAAAAAGCTATGTTGTGAATGTGAATACAGCCTTTTACACAAATATGACAGTGATAATCATACTTAAGTCAAGTAAAAAGCTCTACATTTTCTTAAATGTCATCATAATTCACAAGGACATACAGTACTGTTATTTTGGTTGTGAAATCCTTATTTAAGAGCTTTAAAGAAGGAGAGAAAACACTTATCGACCATCAACATGGCTAAACGATTTATTACTGAAAATATTCAAGATATCAGTGCTTCAGTTCAGTCTCCAGTACTGTAGTTATTGCTTTACAATAATCTCTGTCTGTGGTCCTCAGCTGTCTAGTCTACAACAGGGAATAACACAGGTGAACTGGTTTAGATGGCAAAGGCATGTTTTAGCTCAGAATCCTTTTCTGGGGAGTGCTGATGTCATAGATGGAAGAGTCTCTTGAAATCCACTGTTGTAGATTGGTCTACTTAGAAACCAACATACGAGTGGGACTTTCTGAAATCGGATGTTGAAACCTGGTATACATTACGATAGGGCTAAAGATAATGTCCCACCATGCAGGTCAATAGGTCTTCTTCCAGGAGCGGATATAGAGCTGGATGGGGATCAGTGGGTTTCTTTTCTGTAGGCTGGGATGGAACACATCAAAGTCTACCTGCCGCACCTTTTGAAGGTAGTCCTCCAGCACCACCTAGAACAGCAGCCAGAGAGAGGGAAACAGCATCAACACACCTGTGTGTGTGCGTTGTGTGTGTGATAAAGAAATGTGTGAGTAAGATATGACTAAAATGTCACACCCTCAGTTAAACTAATAATGTATGACTATTAGTAGACTAGAGCTTAGAGAGTTAATCAAATGGGCTTATATAAGATGCATATTTGCCCAGCAACAGAGTATTTGTGTCTTGTACTTAGGCAAGCAGAAGTGCAAAACGTTGAAACCAATAACAGGAGACCGGTTTCAAAAACAGATGTCCCCACACAGGGAAGGGGAGTGAGAGGCTTGCAGAATATTGTGAGAACAGCGATAACTATG
Source organism: Coregonus lavaretus (assembly GCF_964263955.1). NCBI lineage: Eukaryota > Metazoa > Chordata > Actinopteri > Salmoniformes > Salmonidae > Coregonus > Coregonus lavaretus. Next base: position 61,907,011 of record NC_139990.1, on the reverse strand, counting down.
TATGGGAATAGAGAAAAAATGCAGCCTGCCCGAGCAAGGAGTAGGCTATGATAAGAACATGCGTGTGTATGTGTGTATGTGTGACCTGATGGTCAGGAGAGCAGAGGATAACCACATGAGCTAAACCCAGGTGTGAGTTTACAAGATGTGTACAGTGGAAAAATACAGCCCGCCTAAAGCGGGGTGGGATTTTTCCTCTGACGTGTGTGTATAAAAAGATTGCGTGTCCATTTTGGGACAGAGCGCTCTCATGAATAAAGGCTGACCATTGCAGAAAGTTTTTTTTGTTTAATTCATTATTTAAAACTAGAGATTTACAACCTCTGGGAATTATTCAAAGATTTAAGAATTAGTTGACTTCAACCATTGAGATAACAAAATTCTCGTGACAGTGTGTCAGACCTTATTCTATACATGTGGTAGCAAGCGTGAGCGTCATCTCAGGGCTCAGCAAAGTGCTTTCTCTTTGCCCTAGACGCACAAAGCCAGCCAGGCGTAAAACATATGATTCAGCAGCTGAGAGGAAAGAGCCTTTTAAGCATCAGAACAGAGGAACATAGTTATAGCACCGGCAGCAATAGAACATTATATTTGTGGAAATTATCCTGGATGGAGAGGATAGAAGAGGAACACAGAACTGAGTGTATTAACGCTCTCTCTTTCTCTGATTACCATCATGCCCCTGCTGGTTGGCGCACTCAAGCATCGTGACCATCCACCCTTCAAAACATAACACACGATGCGGGCCATTTGTCTACCTCGAATTCTTCACCTTGGCCTCATTCTCAAGGCTCTGGTTATTATGTTCTGCCCTTCCTTTATTGCTCTCTTTCACACCCCTTCTCTGTGGGAATCAGACTGCTTTTGAGAGTGCCCGTGGTAAGAGCCCATAATGCAGTCCCTTGGTGGTCTGTCTGGTGCGATTAAATTGGAGCATTAAAAGGTCTGTCTGGCCTCCTGATGGAGAGCGTGCTGTGATGGGAGGGAGGGATAGGTTAGACAGAGAGACGTGAGGATATTGGGAGGTGGTTGACGAGGAGAAAGGACCATTCAACAGATGCTGCTCCTCCTTATCTAGGTTCAGATGAACACGATTGGAGGATTAATAAAAAAATGATTGATAAAAGAACTTGAAATGAAACTAACACGCACACCTGGCCTCTTCCCTGGTGCCAGGACTAAAGAAGCCCCATAGTTCAGTTAATGCGTCTTGTCTGGTCAACGTTTCAGTAAATTTGACCCTTTTCATGATGTTACCTCATTCAGTGACCACAACCTAACCCAATACATACTAATGATTCTTGTAAAACAACAACAACCCACCGTTTGGAGGAAGGCAGGGAAGGCGGAAGCTGGTATGTTCTTGCTGAATGATCTGGCCTGTGGAGACAAAGGTTAAAACGGAGTAAAATGACTAATTAACACAGGCTAATACATCTATAATCTGTTTTATAACACTTGGAGAGAGGTCTGTAAACATGCAAAATCAATGACGCATATTTTTTTATTTTACCTTTATTTAACCAGGTAAGCCAGTTGAGAACAAGTTCTCATTTACAACTGTGACCTGGCCAAGATAAAGCAAAGCAGTGCGATAAAAAAAAAAAAACACCAACACAGAGTTACATATGGGGTAAACAAAACATAAAGTCAAAAATACAAACAGAACATATACAGTGGGGAGAACAAGTATTTGATACACTGCCGATTTTGCAGGTTTTCCTTCTTACAAAGCATGTAGAGGTCTGTAATTTTTATCATAGGTACACTTCAACTGTGAGAGACGGAATCTAAAACAAAAATCCAGAAAATCAGATTGTATGATTTTTAAGTAATTAATTTGCATTTTATTGCATGACATGAGTATTTGATACATCAGAAAAACAGAACTTAATATTTGGTACAGAAACCTTTGTTTGCAATTACAGAGATCATAAGTTTCCTGTAGGTCTTGACCAGGTTTGCACACACTGCAGCAGGGATTTTGGCCCACTCCTCCATACAGACCTTCTCCAGATCCTTCAGATTTCGGGGCTGTCGCTGGGCAATACAGACTTTCAGCTCTCTCCAAAGATTTTCTATTGGGTTCAGGTCTGGAGACTGGCTAGGCCACTCCAGGACCTTGAGATGCTTCTTATGGCGCCACTCCTTAGTTGCCCTGGCTGTGTGTTTCGGGTCGTTGTCATGCTGGAAGACCCAGCCACGACCCATCTTCAATGCTCTTACTGAGGGAAGGAGGTTGTTGGCCAAGATCTCGCGATACATGGCCCCATCCATCCTCCCCTCAATACGGTGCAGTCGTCCTGTCCCCTTTGCAGAAAAGCAAGTTTCCACCTCCATGCTTCACAGTTGGGATGGTGTTCTTGGGGTTGTACTCATCCTTCTTCTTCCTCCAAACACGGCGAGTGGAGTTTAGACCAAAAAGCTATATTTTTGTCTCATCAGACCACATGACCTTCTCCCATTCCTCCTCTGGATCATCCAGATGGTCATTGGCAAACTTCAGACGGGCCTGGACATGCGCTGGCTTGAGGAGGGGGACCTTGCGTGCGCTGCAGGATTTTAATCCATGACGGGATAGTGTGTTACTAATGGTTTTCTTTGAGACTGTGGTCCCAGCTCTCTTCAGGTCATTGACCAGGTCCTGCCGTGTAGTTCTGGGCTGATCCCTCACCTTCCTCATGATCATTGATGCCCCACGAGGTGAGATCGTGCATGGAGCCCCAGACCGAGGGTGATTGACCGTCATCTTGAACTTCTTCCATTTTCTAATAATTGCGCCAACAGTTGTTGCCTTCTCACCAAGCTGCTTGCCTATTGTCCTGTAGCCCATCCCAGCCTTGTGCAGGTCTACAATTTTATCCCTGATGTCCTTACACAGCTCTCTGGTCTTGGCCATTGTGGAGAGGTTGGAGTCTGTTTGATTGAGTGTGTGGACAGGTGTCTTTTATACAGGTAACGAGTTCAAACAGGTGCAGTTAATACAGGTAATGAGTGGAGAACAGGAGGGCTTCTTAAAGAAAAACTAACAGGTCTTTGAGAGCCGGAATTCTTACTGGTTGGTAGGTGATCAAATACTTATGTCATGCAATAAAATGCAAATTAATTACTTAAAAATCATACAATGTGTTTTTCTGGATTTTTGTTTTAGATTCCGTCTCTCACAGTTGAAGTGTACCTATGATAAAAATTACAGACCTCTACATGCTTTGTAAGTAGGAAACCTGCAAATTCGGCAGTGTATCAAATACTTGCTCTCCCCACTGTATATACAGTGTGTGCGAATGTAGTAAGTTATGGAGGTAAGACAATAAATAGGCCATAGTGCAAAATAGTTACAATTTCGTATTAACACTGGAATGATAGATGTGCAAAAGATGATGTGCAAATAGAGATACTGGGGTGCAAATTAGCAAAATAAATAACAATAAGGGGATGAGGTAGTTGGGTGGGCTAATTTCAGATGGGCTGTGTACAGGTGCAGTGATCGGTAAGGTGCTCTGACAACTGACGCTTAAAGTTAGTGAGGGAGATAAGAGTCTCCAGCTTCAGAGATTCTTGCAGTTCGTTCCAGTCATTGGCAGCAGAGAACTGGAAGGAATGGCGGCCAAAAGAGGTGTTGGCTTTGGGGATGACCAGTGAGATATACCTGCTGGAGCGCAGACTACGTGTGGGTGTTGCTATGGTGACCAGTGAGCTAAGATAAGACGGGGATTTGCCTAGCAGTGATTTATAGATGACCTGGAGCCAGTGGGTTTGGCGACTAATATGTAGTGAGGGCCAGCCAACGAGAGCGTACAGGTCACAATGGTGGGTAGTATATGGGGCTTTGGTGACAAAACGGATGGCACTGTGATAGACTACATCCAATTTGCTGAGTAGAGTGTTGGAGGCTAATTTGTAAATGACAGCGCCGAAGTCAAGGATCAGTAGGATAGTCAGTTTTACGAGGGCATGTTTGGCAGCATGAGTGAAGGAGGCTTTGTTGCGAAATAGGAAGCCGATTCTAGATCTAACTTTTGATTGGAGATGCTTAATGTGAGTCTGGAAGGAGAGTTTACAGGTATTTGTAGTTTTCCACATACTCTAGGTCAGACCCGCCGAGAGTAGTGATTCTAGTCGGGTGGGCGGGTGCAAGCAGCGTTCGATTGAAGAGCATGCATTTAGTTTTACTAGTGTTTAAGAGCAGTTGGAGGCTACGGAAGGAGTGTTGTATGGCGTTGAAGCTCGTTTGGAGGTTTGTTAACACAGTGTCCAATGAAGGGCCAGATGTATACAAAATGGTGTCGTCCGCATAATGGTGGATCCCAGCGTCACCAGCAGTAAGAGCGACATCATTGATATACACAGAGAATAGAGTCGGCCCGAGAATTGAACCCTGTGGCACCCCCATAGAGACGGCCAGAGGTCCAGACAACAGGCCCTCCGATTTGACACATTGAATTCTATCTGAGAAGTAGTTGGTGAACCAGGCAAGGCAGTCATTAGAGAAACCAAGGCTATTTAGTCTGCCAATAAGAATGTGGTGGTTGACAGAGTCTAAAGCCTTGGCCAGGTCGATGAAGGCGGCTGCGCAGTACTGTATTTTATCGATCGCGTTTATAATATCGTTTAGGACCTTAGCTACTAGTTAATCAATTGCTGACTACTTCAGCTTCTTTTCAATCCCCTTTGTATACAAACAAACCATAACTTGAAGCTCACAATAAAACAGTTATATATTCATCAACGTTAATTGATAATGTCAGTGTCGTACAGGTAAAAAACGCATTGTAGTAGCCATTAGCAAAAACGACTGATCCCACATGAGAACACACTATCAGAGCCCTCCATTTTCTTTTACCAGGACTGATGAAAAACATAATTGAATCAAATCTTATTGAAGACTTGGTTTTTCAAGCAAGCAGTAAATCTGCTTGGCAAGAACAGCCCACCAAATAACTTTGGAGGAACACTGGGCTGTCCTAATTTCATGAGGGTACATACGTGTTGTAGGTGTACGTGGGCTTGGCTGGCAATGTCATACACCACGTCTCTCACATTCTGTTCCCGGCTCCCTCGGATGAAGTCCTCCTGGGAGGCTCTGTGCTGGTGGTGACACACACACACACACACACACACACACACACACACACACACACACACACACACACACACACACACACACCTTTGTTCACACCACTTATTCACACAGGAGAGATTTGTTCCTTCAAATCACTAATCTAAAAACAATTGTTCATGCTGAGAGCATATGGCCTCTAATGGGGTGAATAAACTGAAGCTCTCGATAATTATCTCCATTATTCACGGCATGTACAGTGAGGGAAAAAAGTATTTTATACCCTGCAGATTTTGTACGTTTGTCCACTGACAAAGAAATGATCAGACTATAATTTTAATGGTAGGTTCATTTGAACAGTGAGACAGAATAACAACAAAAAAATCCAGAAAAATGCATGTCAAAAATGTTATCAATTGATTTGCATTTTTATGAGGGAAATAAGTATTTGACCCCCTCTCATTCAGAAAGATTTCTGGCTCCCAGGTGTCTTTTATACAGGTAACGAGCTGAGATTAGGAGCACACTCTTAAAGTGAGTGCTCCTAATCTCAGCTTGTTACCTGTATAAAAGACACCTGTCCACAGAAGCAATCAATCAGATTCCAAACTCTCCACCATGGCCAAGACCAAAGAGCTCTCCAAGGATGTCAGGGACAAGATTGTAGACCTACACAAGGCTGGAATGGGCTACAAGACCATCGCCAAGCAGCTTGGTGAGAAGGTGACAACAGTTGGTGCGATTATTCGCAAATGGAAGAAACACAAAATAACTGTCAATCTCCCTCGGCCTGGGGCTCCATGCAAGATCTTACCTCGTGGAGTTGCAATGATCATGAGAACAGTGAGGAATGATCTCAAGGCAGCTGGGACCATAGTCACCAAGAAAACAATTGGTAACACACTACGCCGTGAAGGACTGAAATCCTGCATCGCCGCGCAAGGTCCCCCTGCTCAAGAAAGCACATATACAGGGCCGTCTGAAGCTGCCAATGAACATCTGAATGATTCAGAGGAGAACTGGGTGAAAGTGTTGTGGTCAGATGAGACCAAAATCGAGCTCTTTGGCATCAACTCAACTCGCCGTGTTTGGAGGAGGAGGAATGCTGCCTATGACCCCAAGAACACCATCCCCACCATCAAACATGAGGTGGAAACATTATGCTTTGGGGGTGTTTTTCTGCTAAGGGGACAGGACAACTTCACCGCATCAAAGGGACTATGGACGGGGCCATGTACCTTCAAATCTTGGGTGAGAACATTTTACATTTACATTTTAGTCATTTAGCAGACGCTCTTATCCAGAGCGACTTACAGTTAGTGAATGCATACATTATAAAAATTTAAAAAATCATACCCCCCCGTGGGAATCGAACCCACAACCCTGGCGTTGCAAACGCCATGCTCTACCAACTGAGCTACATCCCTGCCGGCCATTCCCTCCCCTACCCTGGACGACGCTGGGCCAATTGTGCGCCGCCCCACGGGTCTCCCGGTCGCGGCCGGCTATGACAGACCTGGATTCGAACCAGGATCTCTAGTGGCACTGCGCCACTCGGGAGGCACATAACCTCCTTCCCTCAGACAAGGCATTGAAAATGGGTCGTGGATGGGTATTCCAGCATGACAATGACCCAAAACACACGGCCAAGGCAACAAAGGAATGGATCAAGAAGAAGCACATTAAGGTCCTGGAGTGGCCTAGCCAGTCTCCAGACCTTAATCCCATAGAAAATCTGTGGAGGGAGCTGAAGGTTCGAGTTGCCAAACGTAAGCCTCGAAACCTTAATGACTTGGAGAAGATCTGCAAAGAGGAGTGGAACAAAATCTCTCCTGAGATGTGTGCAAACCTGTTGGCCAACTACAAGAAACGTCTGACCTCTGTGATTGCCAACAAGGGTTTTGCCACCAAGTACTAAGTCATGTTTTGCAGAGGGGTCAAATACTTATTTCCCTCATTAAAATGCAAATCAATTTATAACATTTTTGACATGCGTTTTTCTGGATTTTTGTTGTTATTATCCTGTCGTTCACTGTTCAAATAAACCTACCATTAAAATTATAGACTGATCATGTCTGTCAGTGGGCAAACGTACAAAATCAGCAGGGGATCAAATACTTTTTTCCCTCACTGTATAACGATTGTCAGATCTTAGTTCTCTCTCCTTTAAACTGTTATTATGGCCTCAGGCTGCCTTGAGGTCTGTTTACTGCACTGTGGACGTCAGCCCCCTGATAGACAGAAGTTGTTTAGAAACAGAGTAGAAGTCGGATAGTTTGACAGCAAAAAATAAATAAACAGGGTAATCTGAATCTTATTCCACAAATAAGGAGTTTAGTTTGATATAGTTTAAAAATAATATGATGACAAGGAGATTTGTATTGCCCAAAAGCACAAGGCGGTCGGTGTCTGTAGACATCCTGCTACACATGTTAGCTTGACAAACTAAACAATCAAGTCGGGTAACTTCAATACTATTTGAATGCAATGAAGCTTGGTATTGCAAGTTATTAGCTAGGCTAGAAGCTATTGTCAAGCAATGGGAGCAACAACAACAACAACAACAACACAGGAACATACAGAGGTTCCAATGCCAAAGCCTGTATAAATTTAACATCACCACGGACAGAGGCTGCGGTAGTTAAATCCCCAGACACCAACAGTCCCTTCCGTCCTTCCAACCAGAGCAATGAACTTATGACCGGATGAAAATAATTGGAAAATTGCAAAGCACTCACTGTCCCTTAATGACACAGGAAGTGGAGAAAACCCACCAGGCTTTAGCAAGCTTTAACATTGATGGAGGTAGGGGGAAAAATCATAGATGGACTGTAGGGGGAAACTCTAGGGGGCTTCAGTTGAGCTCATGACTAAACCTTTATGATGTTACAACAGCGCCCCCCAGCTGCCAAAACATTAGTAATAGGCAAATGAACTGGAGGCCTCCATAAACCTGATGAGGTCACTAACCTTCTGATGTCACATCATAAACCACACAGCACACAGTCCCCTGTCACTCCAGCTGTGGCTCAGAGGCCTTGGTGACAGATGGCTCAGACAAAGGCTGTGAATTTGCCTTGTAACTACAGCCAGTGCATTGTCATGGGGTTTCATTATAACTGTGCCTCTGGCATGCTCCATTTGGAGTAGTGACACACTCACTCACTGTGTGGATAATGCCAAACCAGTCTAGCAGGAATATCCTGTGACATAAAGGCCTGTGTGTGTGTGTGTGTCTGGAATCGCAGTATGGCATCCATCTGTACAAAACGTCACCAGCAGGAAAGTCATAATTTTGATACCTCTGCTGCAGATATGGTCACTCACCAGCATGCAGATGTCCATAGGTAGGTAGACTTTGCGTCTGCTGCTGTTGTAGGGTGTGGCTCTTAGGCACGTCACGATCCCCTGGGCCTTACCAATGTGGCTGGCAGCATGATCAGCATGGACATCTTTCACACCTGGACAAAAACACACACAGAAGGAATCAGGGAAGGCAGAAAATTACTAAAGTTAAAACATTGCACCACTTTTAAAACAAATAAATAAACTCTATTGAATTAAATATGCTTTGTCTAGGTACAAGAAGAATGTGTCTTCTAGTTTACCCCAGAAACCTAGTTACTATTTTTGATTGACTAGGGCCATGCTAAAACAGACACTGTTCTCTTGTATACATAATTTATCACAACAATGAAGAGCACACACTTTGATATTAATAACTGGGAAATGCTTTCATGCCGAGTGCACTGTACTTGAAATAGGTTGAGGCTTTGAGTCAGATGTCTCTTCTAGTCAATTAGACTGGAACAAGTGTGACAGGTTCCTTCGCAGAGGGGGGCAAATAAATGACATTCCACAAGAGAAGATGCGAATGATTCACAGAAACGCAGGTATTTGAGATGCAGAAATTATGCCACTTAATTAATCCCTCAAGTGAATACAGCTTGACCTGCTTCTAAGTCTCCCTCTCAAGTCATAAAACAATCTGCATGTTCAAGTAATCATTATTTTGTATACAGTGCATTCGGAATGTATTCAGACCCCTTTGCATAAGTATTCAGACACTTTACTCGGTACTTTGTTGAAGCACCTTTGGCAGCGAATACAGCCTCGAGTCTTCTTGGGTATGACACTACAAGCTTGGCACACCTGTATTTGGGGAGTTTCTCCCATTCTTCTCTGCAGATCCTCTCAAGCTCTGTCAGGTTGGATGGGGAGCGTCGCTGCACAGCTATTTTCCGGTCTCTCCAGAGATGTTCGATCGGTTTAAGTCCGGCCTCTGGCTGGGCCACTCAAGGACATTCGGAGACTTGTCCCGAAGCCACTCTTGCGTTGTCTTGGCTGTGTGCTTAGGGTTGTTGTCCTGTTGGAAGGTGAACCTTCGCCCCAGTCTGAGGTCCTGAGCGCTCTGGAGCAGGTTTTCATCAAGGATCTCTCTGTACTTTGCTCCGTTCATCTTTGCCTCGATCCAGCTGCTGAAAAACATCCCCCACAGCATGATGCTGCCACCACCATGCTTCACCATAGGGATGGTGCCTGGTTTCCTCCAGATGTGACGCTTGGCATTCAGGCCAAAGAGTTCAATCTTGGTTTCATCAGACCAGAGAATCTTGTTTATCATGGTCTGAGAGTCCTTTAGGTGCCTTTTGGCAAAGTCCAAGCATGCTGTCATGTGCCTTTTACGCAGGAGTGTCTTCCATCTGGCCACTCTACCATAAAGGCCTGATTGGTGGAGTGCTGCAGAGATGGTTGTCCTTCTGGAAGGTTCTCCCATCTCCACAGAGGAATTCTGGAGCTATGTCAGAGTGACCACCTCCCTGACCAAGGCCCTTCTCCCCCGTTTGCTCAGTTTGGCCGGTCTAGAAAGAGTCTTGGTTGTTCCAAACTTCTTTCATTTAAGAATGATGGAGGCCACTGTGTTCTTGAGGACCTTCAATGCTGCAGAAAATGTTTGGTACCGTTCCCCAGATCTGTGCCTCGTCACAATCCTGTCTCGGAGATCTACGGACAATTCCTTCGACCTCATGGCTTGGTTTTTGCTCTGACATGCACTGTCAACTGTGGGACCTTATATAGACAGATGTGTGCCTTTCCAAATCGTGTCCAATCAATTGAATTTACCACAGGTGTACTCCAATCAAGTTGTAGAAACATCCCACGGATGATCAATGGAAACAGGATGCACCTGAGCTCAATTTTGAGTCTCATAGCAAAGGGTCTGAATACTTATGTAAATAAGGTATTTCTGTTTTTAATAAATGTGCAAAAATGTCTAAAAACCTGTTTCCGCTTTGTCATTATGGGGTATTGTGTGTAGATTGATGAGGAAAACATTTATTTAATCCATTTTAAAATAAGGCTGTAACGTAACAAAATTTGGAAAAAGTCAAGGGGTCTGAATACTTTCAGAATGCACTGTACATACACAGTATAATGTGACTGTTCCTGTCAGGTTTTTCCAAATAGGGAAGGAGCAGAGTCATAGTCATCCATTTCTTTGGCTCTATGGAATCTATTGAGAATTCACTTAATGTAGAGTGGAAATGATGGGTAATTTCTGTTGTCCAGCCTTTCAACAAAAATCTACAGGAGTTCAGTGGCTATATTGACTCATTCTTATGACATTTTCAATGTGCAATTAGGCTTGGAGCGCTCTGTAACGCCAGGCGTACATGGTATCATTAGACAAGGCACAATTAAAGTTCCCGAGCAATATTCCATTAGGTGGCTGCAATTCTCATCTTTCTCATTTTAGTCAATGTGCTGCATTGGCGAGCACGATTCTCATCATTTCTAAGAGGTACTTCATTGGAAGATGTTTTTTCCCCCTCTGGAACAGAACAATGCACATGCTGTACACTCTGTTCAGTCAGTGGAGTCAAGCACAAACGCAAGCACACACACATACTCACCTAAACTCTCCAAAAGAAGGTACAGTAGTGAGGCCTGGGTATTCTCTGAATAGGTCTCCAACTCCTGGAGGTTTCTATAAGCTCTGTCTTCCATGTCTTTCTCCTGTTGGCAACAGTAGAGACATACATCAAATAAATGAAACATAACTAGAATTGAACCCACACAAATCCATGACCTAAAATGCAACATTTGCTTACTCTTTCAGAGATTATCCTAAGCATCCACCTCTTTGTCAGGTAGTGTTTCCTCACCGCCTGCAAAAGGAGATATTTGAAGATGTTTAAAACAGTCCATATCAAATGCATTGGAAAAGCTATGTTTAATGCTATGCAAAGTCTAAATGATATCCTGTAGACTATAATAGCCGCAATTACAAATCCAGCACTGCAGATGTATTAATGAAAATGAAAACAGAAGATGTCTACTCCAGACTGACCCTCCATAGTTCTGCACTGACAGGCTGCACTGGGGGGTCGTCCCTGTAGATCTCCTCCACTGTAGTCTTCCAGAACTGCATCCGCATCAGACCTATGGTCTTCTGGGAAACAGAGTCCTTCACCTTGGAGTGAAACAAAAAGCGAGGGTTTTCTCAATTCCTTCAATCTTCATTGAATAAAGTTTATACTGTTAGGCATACAGATTTGCACGAAAAATATCTTGCTTTACAAGACCATTCCCTCACTGTTGTTATCCATGTTTATATCTAGGTCTATAGGTTGATGTACTATTCTAGACATAACAGCATTTGGCCTATTTATTGCCTTACCTTCATAACTTACTACATTCGTACACACTGTATATATATATTTTCTGTTTGTATTTTTGACTTTGTTTTGTTTACCCCATATGTAACTATGTGTTGTTGTTTTTAATCGCACTGCTTTGCTTTATCTTGGCCAGGTCGCAGTTGTAAATGAGAACTTGTTCTCAGCTGGCTTACCTGGTTAAATAAAGGTGAAATAAAATAAAAAATTATCTTCAATAGCAGGATGCCTGAACATCAACACTTAACACTGGATATGTACAGTGAGGGAAAAAAGTATTTGATCCCCTGCTGATTTTGTACGTTTGCCCACTGACAAAGAAATGATCAGTCTATAATTTTAATGGTAGGTTTATTTGAACAGTGAGAGACAGAATAACAAAAAAAAAAATCCAGAAAAACGCATGTCAAAAATGTTATTAATTGATTTGCATTTTAATGAGGGAAATAAGTGTTTGACCCCTCTGCAAAACATGACTCAGTACTTGGTGGCAAAACCCTTGTTGGCAATCACAGAGGTAAGACGTTTGTTGTAGTTGGCCACCAGGTTTGCACACATCTCAGGAGGGATTTTGTCCCACTCCTCTTTGCTGATCTTCTCCAAGTCATTAAAGGTTTCGAGGCTGACGTTTGGCAACTCGAACCTTCAGCTCCCTCCACAGATTTCCTATGGGATTAAGGTCTGGAGACTGGCTAGGCCACTCCAGGACCTTAATGTGCTTCTTCTTGAGCCACTCCTTTGTTGCCTTGGCCGTGTGTTTTGGGTCATTGTCATGCTGGAATACCCATCCACTACCCGTTTTCAATGCCCTGGCTGAGGGAAGGTTGTTCTCACCCAAGATTTGACGGTACATGGCCCCGTCCATCATCCCTTTGATGCGGTGAAGTTGTTCTGTCCCCTTAGCAGAAAAACACCCCCAAAGCATAATGTTTCCACCTCCATGTTTGACGGTGGGGATGGTGTTCTTGGGGTCATAGGCAGCATTCCTCCTCCTCCAAACACAGCGAGTTGAGTTGATGCCAAAGAGCTCCATTTTGGTCTCATCTGACCACAACACTTTCACCCAGTTCTCCTCTGAATCATTCAGATGTTCATTGGCAAACTTCAGACGGGCATGTATATGTGCTTTCTTGAGCATGGGGACCTTGCGGACGCTGCAGGATTTCAGTCCTTCACGGCGTAGTGTGTTACCAATTGTTTTCTTGTTGACTATGGTCCCAGCTGCCTTGAGATCATTGACAAGATCCTCCCGTGTAGTTCTGGGCTGATTCCTCACCGTTCTCATGATCATTGCAACTCCACGAGGTGAGATCTTGCATGGAGCCCCAGGCCAAGGGAGATTGACAGTTACTTTGTGTTTCTTCCATTTGCGAATAATCGCACCAATTGTTGTCATCTTCTCACCAAGCTGCTTGGCGATGGTCTTGTAGCCCATTCCAGCCTTGTGTAGGTCTACAATCTTGTCCCTGACATCCTACGAGAGCTCTTTGGTCTTGGTCATGGTGGAGAGTTTGGAATCTGATTGATTGATTGCTTCTGTGGACAGGTCTCTTTTATACAGGTAACAAACTGAGATTAGGAGCACTCCCTTTAAGAGTGTGCTCCTAATCTCAGCTCGTTACCTGTAAAAAAGACACCTGGGAGCCAAAAATCTTTCTGATTGAGAGGGGGTCAAATACTTATTTCCCTCATTAAAATGCAAATCAATTTATAACATTTTTGACAAGCGTTCTTCTGGATTTCTTTGTTGTTATTCTGTCTCTCACTGTTCAAATAAACCTACCATTAAAATTATAGACTGATCATTTCTTTGTCTGTGGGCAAACGTACAAAATCAGCAAGGGATCAAATACTTTTTTCCCCTCACTGTATTGGACATATGACCATCCCATTGAGGATTATAGTATCATCATTTCCAATATATGCATATATATTCATACAGTGCCTTCAGAAAGTATTCACACCCCTCAACCTTTTACACATTTTGTTTTAGAGCTTGAATTTAAAATTGATTAAATTGAGATTTTCTTGTCACTGGCCTACACACAATCCCCCATAATTTCAAAGTGGAATTATGTTTTTCTAAATGTTTACAAATTAATAGAAAATACCTGAAATGTCTTGAGTCAATAAGCATTCAACCACTTTGTTAAGCCAAAATAAGTTCAGGATTAAAAATGGAATAAACAAGTCACATAATAAGTTGCATGGACTCACTCTGTGTGCAATAATAGTGCTTAATATGATTTTTTAATGACTACCTCATCTCTGTACCCCACACATAGAATTATCTGTAAGGTCCCTTAATCAAGCAGTGAATTTCAAACACAGATTCAACCACAAAGACCGGGGAGGTTTTCCAATGCCTCGCAAAGAAGGGCACCTATTGGTAGATGGCTAAAACGGTTAAAAGCAGACATTGAAAATCTCTTGAGCATGGTGAAGTTATTAATTACACTTTGGATGGCGTATCAATACACCCAGTCACTATAAAGATACAGGCGTCATTCCTAACTCAGTTACTGGAGAGGAAGGAAACCGCTCAGGGATATCACCATGAGGCCAATGGTGACTAAAACAGTTACAGAGTTGAATGGCTGTGATAGGAGAAAATGGAGGATGGATCAAGAACATTGTAGTTACTCCACAATACTAACCTAATTGACAAGAGTGAAAAGAAGGAAGCATATACAGAATACATATTCCAAAACATGCATCCTGTTTGCAATAAGGCACTAAAGTAAAACGGCAAAAAAATTGCCTAAAAAATGAACTTGGTCCTGAATAAAAAGCGTTATGTTTGGGGCAAATCCAACACAACACATCACTGAGTACCACTCTTCCTATTTTCAAGCATGGTGGTGGCTGCGTCATGTTATGTGTATGCTTGTCATCGGCAAGGACTAGGGACTTTTTTGGGATAAAAATTAACGGAATAGAGCTAAGCACAGGCAAAATCCTAGAGGAAAACCTGGTTCAGTCTGCTCTCCAACAGACACTGGAAGACAAATTCACCTTTCAGCAGGACAATAACCTAAAACACAAGGCCAAAACTACACTGGAGTTGCTTACCAAGAAGATAGTTAATGTTCCTGAGTGGCTGAGTTACAGTTTTGACTTAAATCTGCTTGAAAATGTATGGCAAGACCTGAAAGGGGTTATCTAGCAATCATCAACAACAAATTTGACAGAGCTTGAAGAATTTTGAAAAGAATAATAGGCAAATGATGCCCAATCCAGGTGCTCAAAGCTCTTAGAGACTTACCCAGAAAGACTCACAGCTGTAATCGCTGCCAAAAGTGCTTCTACAAAGTATTGAATCTGGGGTGTGAATACTTATGTAAATGAGATATTTCTGTATTTCATTTTAAATACATTTGCAAAAATGTCTTCACTTTGTCATTATGAGGTATTGTGTTTAGATGGGTGAGATTTTTTAATATTTTTTTTTATCCATTTTGAATTCAGGCTGTAACACAAAATGTGGAACAAGTCAAGGGGTATGAATACTTTCTGAAGGCACTCTGTGCTGAACTTGCTGGAATACCTGCCTGAGCCAGCTCAACATTGAAGGCCCTCAGGGCCAGTGAGGAGCGCCGGGCATCCTCAGGGAGAAGCAGTGAGGACACAAAACCGTCATAGTCCCGAGACCTAGGGAAACAAGACAGTGGACACAGGCAAGTTAATTGAAACACGTAAAGTGCAATACTAGTGGTGGACTAACTTCTTCACAATGAAAACATTGGATGCAATAACACATACAACAAAAACAAACAACTAACCAGGGTTGGGGTCAACTCCATTTCAATTCAATATATACACTGAAATTCCAATTATCTTCAATGCATTTCAATGAGGAACATTTGGAATTTGAATTTATTTGGTTTACTTTCTGAATTGATAGGAATTGAACCCAACCCTGCAACTAGCTGTACAATGTAGCCAGTGAGAGAGAGACAATATAGCCAGTCACAGAGGGCCCATGCAATTTGTGCATAGAAGGATGCTTGCTAGTCATACCATTTAGAACAATATTTAGCTAGCTAGCAAGCTGCCTTGCTTACCTCACAATATCGATACAGTATTTTTCGTTGTGCTGCGACTCTGCAGTCGAGTTTGTTGAAGCTCGTAGACATTTCACTTCGGTAGGTCGTTGAATACAAATAGCGTGTGGCAATATCTTTCTTTGGAGTGAGTGAAACACCGAACATTTTGTCGTTAATAATCCATGCTTTGCACTAATGCCAGATGCCATGTTGACAACATACCCTTCAACTTTCACCCTTACCTTGTGTCACAACAAAAGTATTCCTCCCTATTTCATTTGTGTTCCGCTTGATGTTGTATTTTTAAATTCAGAACAGTCGTTTTAGGTAAAGTATTTGTCTCAAGGAAGATCATTATTGGTAATTTTGCTAATTTAGCGAAAAATATGTGGCAGCTACAACTGTGCATTTCAGAGTGTAATTTATAGTGGACGTTTGCAGCAGGCAATGTAAACAGAACATAATGTGCTCTTGTCTTGGCCACGTCATATGTCAGGGTCATATGACTTCCTCGCAATGATTATAGCATTTAAAAAGGAGAGTGTGGCAGGGGCACACTTTCAATGTCAATGCTAATATCATATGGCAACACTTTCAGTGAATTGTCAATTTGCGTTGCTCCTGCTATGGCTTGGTATTTGGCTGTCGGAGTGCAAAAATATTGGGTAAGGGCCGTCGTTTCTAGCTAGCAAAACTTTCAAAATCAGACTCAGAAGTTAGCACGCGCTAGCCAGCTCGCTAGCTAGGTTGGTTGTGCTTGTACTGCTGTCGCAAGGACAGGAATCTTGTCAGGACAGCATGTCAGGAGGACACCGCACTCATCTGAATACTAGTCCCGTGTAACTCAGTTGGTAGAGCATGGCGTTTGCAACGCTAGGGTTGTGGGTTCAATTCCCAAGGGGGACTAGTATGAAAATGCATGGACTAAAATGTATGAGGATAGTATTCCATGCCAATGTTCTGCCAGGTTTAGGGAATTGTAAGCTAGCTGCAATGTAGAAAATAGAAAAAATAAAGCAAAACCCTTCAATGAGTGGGTGTGTCCAAACTTTTGACTGGTACTGTATATATACATGCAATACCAGTCAAAAGTTTGGACACCTACTCATTGAAGGGTTTTGCTTTATTTTTATTATTTTCTACATTGTAGAATAATAATGAAGACCTCAAAACTATGAAATAACACATGGAATCATGTAGTAACAAAAAAAGTGTTAAACAAATCAAAATGTATTTTATATTTGAGATTCTTCAAAGTAGCCACCCTTTGCCTTGATGACAGCTTTGGTATTCTCTCAACCAGTTTCATGAGGTAGTCACCTGGAATGCATTTCAATTAAAAGGTGTGCCTTGTTAATTTGTGGAATGTCTTTCCTTCTTAATGCGTTTGTGCCAATCAGTTGTGTTGTGACAAGGTAGGGGGTGGTATACAGAAGATGGCCCTATTTGGTAAAAGACCAAGTCCATATTATGGCAAGAACAGCTCAAATATGCAAAGAGAAACGACAGGCCATCATTACTTTAAGACATCTTGAAGGTCAGTCAATCTGGAAAATGTCTAACTTTTAAAATTTCTTCAAGTGCAGTCGCAAAAACCATCAAGCGCTATGATGAAACTGGCTCTCATGAGGACCGGCACAGGAAAGGAAGACCCAGAGTTGCAGAAGATAAGTTCATTAGAGTTACCAGCCTCAGAAATTGCAGCCCAAAGAAATGCTTCAGAGTTCAAGTAACAGGCACATCTCAACATCAACTGTTCAGAGGAGACTGCGTGAATCAGGCCTTCATGGTCGAATTACTGCAAAGAACACTACTAAAGGACACCAATAAGAAGAGACTTGCTTGGGC
The DNA here is from genome assembly GCF_964263955.1 of Coregonus lavaretus. Classification (NCBI taxonomy): domain Eukaryota; kingdom Metazoa; phylum Chordata; class Actinopteri; order Salmoniformes; family Salmonidae; genus Coregonus; species Coregonus lavaretus. The sequence goes on along the minus strand of NC_139990.1, from coordinate 61,889,378 downwards.
CAAGAAACACGAGCAATGGACATTAGACCGGTGGAAATCTGTACTTTGGTCTGAGTCCAAATTTGAGATATTTGGTTCCAACCGCCGTGTCTTTGTGAGACGCAAAGTAGGTGAACGGATTATCTCCACATGAGGTTCCCACCGTGAAGCATGGAGGAGGAGGTGTGGGGGTGCTTTGCTGGTTACACTGCCAGTGAATTATTTAGAATTCAAGGCACACTTAACCAGCATGGCTACCATAGCATTCAGCAGTGATACGCTATCCCATCTGGTTTGGGCTTGGTGGGACTATCATTTGTTTTTCAACAGGACAATGAACCAACACACCTCCAGGCTGTGTACGGGCTATTTGACCAAGAAGGAGAGTGATGGAGTGCTGCATCAGATGACCTGGCCTCCACAATCACCCAACCTCAACCCAATTGAGATGGTTTGGGATGAGTTGGACCGCAGAGTGAAGGAAAAGCAGCCAACAAGTACTTAGCATATATGGGAACTCCATCAAGACTGTTAGAAATGCATTCCAGGTGAAGCTGGTTGAGAGAATGCCAAGAGTGTGCAAAGCTGTCATCAAGGCAAAGGGTGGCTATTTGAAGAATATAATATTTGATTTGTTCAACACTTTTTTGGTTACTACATGATTCCATATGTGTTATTTCATAGTTTTCATGTCTTCACTATTATTCGACAATGTAGAAAATAGTTTAAAAAATAAAGAAAAACCTTTGAATGAGTAGGTGTCCAAACTTTTGACTGATACTGTGTGTATATATAACTATATATATATATATATATATATATTTATTTTTTTTACTTATCATTGCTAATGTGAAATATGAGCATTTTTCATGCATAAAATAACTCATCCCCTATTCTTTACAAAATTATATTGTTATTATCTAAAGTACAAATCTAAAGTCCATAGTAAAGTACACAACATGTCATTTAATTGAGGCAGAGATGTTTCTTCTCAGCATTTGAGCTCAACCCATCTTGAAGGTTCCAGCAGTTGCATATCATCAACACTAGAGAGCAGTGTTGGATAGTGCTTGTATCTCAAAATATATCAATCAATTCCTAGTAATCAATTCTCAACTGAAGTTTATGTCCGGTTTTTACAGACCCTGTCTTTACTTTGTTACAACAACCTCTCCAGCATTTAATCTCATCCTATCAAGTAGCATAAGCTGCCATATGTTGTCTAATGGCATAGAAGACCCATTGAAGGTCTCAAGTTAAAGCTGCAAAATGTAACTTTTTAGGCGACCCCACAAAATTCACAGAAATGTGAGTTATAAATCTGTCACTCTCATTGAAAGCAAGTCTATGAAGGGAGATGTTTTATGTGCCCTATTTCTATGCTTTCCGTTGAAAGTTTCAGTTTTGCGTCCTTTACTTTCAGTTTTGTACACCCAGCTTCAAACTGCTAAAAATACAATATTTGTGGTTATGGTAAAGTTATTTCACAGCGGTTTAGATGGTACAATGATTCTCTACACTATACTTGCTTGTTTTGTTACTTAAAATGAAATCAGGCGCAATTTTGCATAGTGTGTCTTACATAGTGCATCTTTATTAACCGTTACCTTAACCATTTCAACTTCAATGGGGTCACATAAGAGTTGAGACGTACCAAGGAACCCGGATAGCAAAGACCTTGGTCTGAAGTGGCCCACGGCTTTTTCTTCTGGAAAACATATTTAGTTACATGACCAACAATCTTTTATAATCTCTTATAATAAGTCAATTGTTTGTGAGAGTAAAGTGTTTTTGTACTTAATTCAATAAATGTGTGACTTTTACTTTAATGAAAAAAGTTGTAAACATTTTCGCTGCAGATCTTGATTTCTTTTAATGTAGTTTTTCTATTTTGAATCAAGTATAATGCAATATGAGCTCAGGACTCAGGATAAGTGTATCATCATGAGTAAATAACTGGGTATTTGTTCTCCACAGTCCCTCGTTGGACGATGACCTCCTATCTCCGTACCCCTACGGCCATAGCCATGGACCCTCGCACTCTCACCGACATGTCCGAGACTGCCAGCCCGTTGTCCATGGCAACGTCACCCACCAGACCTGGCCCGCCAGCAACCACACTGGGGTGCCCGTGGCTGAATCCAAAGTCTTTGTCTCGGACGTCCCTGGCACAACCCGATGGGTCACAGGTCAGTGGAGGAAATACTCATTTTGAAAATACCCCTAAAATATTCAGCAGTTTTAAATACCATACCCTTAAAATATTAGGCTTTTGTCAAGTGAGATTCTGTTCAAAATGTTTTGTAGTGTATATAACCTCTAAAATTAAAAAATGATTTCCTCCCTGCCACAGGTCACATGACAGTAGTCCACGACCCCCTGAGGACGGTGTCTGTGCTGGAGCCTGGAGGGCCGGGGGGGTGCGGGATGAACCAGAGGGAGGCGGTGGAGGAAACTGCTAGAGCCGGCAGGTGTCTCTATGCCCAGAATGGAGGGTTCTTTGGTACTAAGAACGGGGAGTGTTTGGGGAATGTAGTGAGTGACGGGGTGCAAGTGAGGGACAGCGGAGGGGTGCAGAATGCCCAGTTTGGCATCAGGAGGGACGGGACGCTGGTGTTTGGGTAAGAGCTGCCGGTCTCGTTACATTTCCTTCTCAATCTCTCTCTGTACCTCCAATTTGAGCTCCATTTGTGGTTGTAATGTTTATAATTTTTAACATTTGGAATTCATGACTTTTTCTAGACAAATGCTGTCAAGGCTTGTAGTTGAGGTTGTGGAACAATGACAACAGTTCTTATGTTTATTTGCTTTAAACACAAAGGCCTTTATTACATTCTAAGATTATTACTCATTCTAAATTATCGCAAGTCTTATCTCCCTAACAGCAATGCTTCTTTGTTTTTCCATCTGAAACGTTAATGAACTGGCACAAGCCATACCTCTATGCCCAAAAATAGCCACCCAATGAAAACAACACATGCACACGCCACAAGAACCCTATAGCGTAATATGACGACTACTATCGAACATAATCAATTAGATTAGAACGGTACTCCCTGTTCCCTGGAGAAATGTGTTGTTTTGACCTGTCAGTCATTCCTTGTAGAGTAATGGCTCTACCTTGGAATTGTCCTGTTTCCCAGATAAGGGTGCTGGAACAGACTGCTGGTTGGTTGTTGTGGAGTGGCTGATGTAATATCATATGGGTAGAATCACCAAAGCATTCACTGTGTCCAATGTGCCCCCCACACCTCATCGATTTTTAGGGCTGTCAACACTAAGCTATTTAACTGTCACAAATTGAAGTACAAACATTTACTGTGGGGCCAACAAGGCTAGCCAGGTGAAAATACTGATGTGTACAGAGATTTAGGATGCACTTGAGCTTTTGGCTGCTTCAGCCAACATGTTTTATCTCACTAGATTGCTGAATGTACCGTTTTTAACATGAGTATCTAAGTATGTGATCTCATGAGCACATTGTTCCACAGTTGGTTATTCCTTTCTTGAGATATGACTGATTGGTGTTATTTGATGCTGATTGGGGTTAACTTGACTTTTTCCTTATCTTTGTCCCTGCTTTTCCCTCTCTCTACGTCCCTGTTTCTCTACTTCTTTCTGTCTCTAGTTATCTCTCTGAGGAGGACGTACTGGATGAGGCCAATCCCTTTGTGCAGTTGGTCAGTGGGGTGGTGTGGCTGCTCAGAGACAGCCAGGTCTACATTAACCAGAGCATAGAGGCCGAGTGTGACCGTACACAGGAGACAGGTAGCTACTGCAGGTTATTGAGAATGTCTTCACAACTTAGCCATACTTACTTAAAATGGTAGAGATGTATGTAGTTAGTTAGGTGAAAGTCTCCATTAAGTGCAGATCTAGCATCAGCTTACTCAACCATTAGATTAGGAAGTTAAAAGCAGAACTGGCCTTATGTCAGCACTTAGTGGTAACTTTGTCCTTGACTTGATGAAGAAATGTTTTTGGCTTCACATGACCTGTATAACATGGTGAAACCCTGTTTGCCAGTTCTGGCTAAGTAAAAACACCAATTACGTATTCTATCAAATTCAGCCAGTTTGCTTCAATTCAATTTTCATGCATTTGATCCCGCAGGGAAATTCCGACATTTTGTGGACGTGGTGTCGGCCAGGACAGCGGTTGGTCACGATGAGGAGGGGAAACTGATCCTGTTCCACATTGACGGACAGACTGACCACAGAGGGTAAGAATGGAAAAGAGATGAGGTGAGAACAGGGAGGGGGAGAATGGAGGAGGAGGAGAAGAGGGCAAGGAGATAGAGGGGTGGGGAAGAAAGAAGATAGAAAGGGTGGGAAATAATACAGGTGTAATTGGATGAGAGTGAGAAGAAGTGGAAAGAGTATTGTGGAAGAAGGGGGAATACAGTGGGAGGGAGAGAATTGTTGGTCAAAGTGATGGCGAGCGAAAGGAATGAGAGACAATGCAGGTTGGACAGAGAGGAGAGGTGAGGTTATAGGAGGCAGAAGTGGGGCCATTTAGGCATATGAAAGGAGAGAGATGGGGCTAAGTAATAAGGCTCTGATCAATTCTATTGATCTGGCTTTATTTGCGCCAGTGCAATGAACAAATGACCTCATTGACCTAGAGATTCATGAGTTTATGTTAAAGACATGGCTTTGGAAAGACAACAAGGGGACATGTCTGTTCATGTCCATGGCCTCTCCACTCAATATCAGGTATGTGGTCCTCTGTAGCTCAGCTGGTAGAGCACAGCGCTTGTAACGCCAAGGTAGTGGGTTCGATCCCCGGGACCACCCATACACAAAAAAAATTATGCACGCATGACTGTAAGTCGCTTTGGACAAAAGCGTCTGCTAAATGGCTTATTATTATTATTATTATCAGGCCATATAAAGTCAATAAATCTTATCTAGTCGGCACAGTCTCTCGGTGCATATCAGACCAACCATTTACCTTCTCCCACTTAATTTACCTTATTTTTCACACAACTGACATTGCTTCAGCAATCCTTATAGATTTGTTTTGCATTAAATGCAAGCACCTTTCTCCTATATGGTCTTACGGTACTGTACTACTAGTGGTATTGTACCAACTGTTCTCTCCTCTCTCTAGCATGAATCTTTGGGAGGTGGCAGATTTTCTGAAAGGTCAGGGGGTCATCAATGCCATCAACCTGGATGGGGGCGGTTCCTCCACCTACGTGGCGAATGGCTCAATGGCCAGCTACCCCTCGGACCACTGGTAAGCCAATCAGAAAGCTTATGTCACACGTTCATTGCAATGACATTACAAGGTTTATGCAGCTGCTTATTGTGGCTTTTATTTTAGTCAAATGTTGTTGCAAATTACAGATTGCAAATTATAATATTCATTCTATCTCACCTGCTCTTTCTTTGTCTCCCCATCTCTCTCTCTCTCTCTATTCCCTCCTTCAGCGTCTCAGACCCCATGTGGCGCTGCCCTCGGCGGGTCTCCACCATCCTGTGTGTCCACCAGCCCCAGTGCCAACCTGAGGACTGCAGCGGGCACGGGATGTGTATCGATGGGCACTGCCAATGCCAGGAGGGCTGGAGTGGGACAGGCTGTGACACCCTGGTGTGCCAACCGCCCGCCTGCGGTTCCCACGGTGTCTTTACACAGGGTGAGTGATGACTGGTGAGGAGTGGGTACAGTTGTTCTCTCCTTTCTGAGTTCTGAACCAGCTCTCTGAGGTTACAATGAAACTCGTCTCTTCTCTCCTCTCTTTCTCTATTGTCTTTCTTTCTATTGTCTTGGTTTCCATGGCGACTCCTGTGAACAAGGTGTGTTTATATATGGGTGTGTGTATTGCTAGTAGTGCGGAAGGATAAGTGTGCAACCCTGATTGATTGGTGTACACCTAAAACACTTTACGGTCCCACAAAGCAAATTCCTAATGCCCTCTCAATCCCTAATTTCTCTTTCCCATTCCCCGACATTCCCTCACCTGTTTCAATAATAGCACCTTGGAGCGCTTCCAATGTTATGCCTTATTCCTAGTCTCACAGGGATAACAGTGATCAAACAAATGCTTTCCCTGTGGTCCGGCTAGAACATTCCCTCTGTACGAGTCCTGCCAATAATCTCGCTCCAAATCTCTGAATGAACAGCTGGAACACATTAGCCCTAATATGCTAAGCCTTCGTTACATCACTTCCTTGGCCCTCTGATGCCCAAATCCTGGACTGAATACCTGTTGCTTTGGAGATTAAATGAAGCCATTGTTGATGTCTTATTGTCTGTCAGAGCCTTTTCACTCTTCATGTTTATCCGTGCTGTAGTTCCCATGTATTATGGACTAGCTTATATGTGTGACAAATACATAAGTGTGACATACATATTGTGAACAGTGTATCTTCGAATCCCTAAGAAGGTCTAGGAAACCAAAACATTGGTACTAACCCCTGATGTTGCAAGCTAGAGCAGTGGTTTTCAGGAAGGAAGTTTCTTTACATTAAAGCTTTATTGTATTTTCCAGTGACATCTCATCCTGTTTCCTTGGTGTCTCCTACATCACTTCCTGTGTTCCCCTCGGAGTGTCCTCTGGGTTTCTACGGGCTGGACTGTGGGCAGGAGTGCCAGTGCCAGGACATGTGCCCATGTGACCCGGTCACAGGAAGCTGCCACGCCCTGTTCCAGGGAGAGAAGAACCACAGCATACACAGAGGTATGGAACCACCCGTAACACGCCTCGCCTACTCAGAGCACAAGTAGTTGCAGTAACTAAACATATCACAACATACTGCATAAAGAGGTCTCTAATGAGTACTAATAGTTTCGTAGATGTCGTACTGTAAAGTGTCTTGTACAGTATGTGGACCACTTCATTCTAAGCCTGCTTGCATAGGTTTTCTCCCAAATATGAGTTCTGTTTTATTGGTTCCCCATCATTACATGGTACAGACATTCAGGCGATGTTTCAGTTGGCTGTATGTAGTCTAGGGCTGTCCCCGACCAAAAAATAATAATCTTGGTCGACCGAAGTCGTCTGTTCTTTCGACCAAATTTTTAAATGTGTATTTTTCCATATATAGACACATCCTATGTGTTTTAATAAAATCAACTATATGCATTGAGCTTGTCTGATGCTTAAAGTTCACTGTTTGATGAAATAAGACACAAATGACTCGAGGGAGCTAGAGATCTAGATAACCAGAAGCAAAAACCTTAACCTGACCCAACCATTCTGCCGTTACTCTCCTGAAGTTGCCGGTAATAGGCTACACGAGGAGTCTGCAACCTTTCTCATGTGGAATGACAATTTATCTTACAATTTCTACCGATCTGCGTGCCAGTTATGGTTTTCAAATGCATATTTTCGTGGAACAGTTTAATTTCATTTATAATAATGTCTTCATATCTCAATCATTGTCATGTGGTTAATTAAAATTCTATCTAAATGAAAATGATACAAACCTAAAAAAAAGTAACTTCTATGGCCATTTGCCAACTATGTAAAAATAGCCTACATAAAACCAACAAATAAAAATATTGCAGCCTGCAGGTAGAAAATATCCTGATAAATAGCCTATAAATCACATTGGCTACGCATGGCATGTCTGCAACGAACTTGAAACATTGTATCAACTATTAACTTGGGTCTGGCCTGAAGCTTGCTCTAGCGAACTTGCAACATTGTATAAAATATTCTGGGCCCTCAGTTTCCTGCTCCAGTGAGCTCGGGAAAGACACAGCTGTAGGCTATTTGTGCAAGTGATAAGAAGCAGTGCTTGACTTGGGCAGGAGCTCACCGGAGCTGAGTACCGACACCTCAAATTTCCTACTGCTTGAGCTCCTGTTCCTCTTATAGAATATTAGCTCAAAAGTATTGTGGAGCTCCTGCACCTAAATATAAACAGTACCAGCACCCAAAATGGGACCGGGACCTATTTCAGTCCAAGTCAAGCACTGATAAGAAGTAATCAGGTTGGCCTATTCTATGACGTTTCCACTGGATCAGAGCATTAAATTTTTCCATTCACACTGAGTGGTTATCGAAAGGGAGAGGGCTGGAAAGATTTTTCAAATACATTGAGTAACTACAGTGCATTCGGAAAGTATTCAGACCCCTTGACTTTTTCCACATTTTGTTACGTTACAGCCTTATTCTAAAATTGATTAAAAAATATATATTCTCATCAATCTACACACAATACCCCATTATGACAAAACAAAAACGGGTTTAAAAAAAATCTTTGCAAATTTATTAAAAAACAAAAACAGAAAAACCTTATTTACATAAGTATTCAGACCCTTTGCAATGAGACTCGATATTGAGCTCAGGTGCATCCTCTTTGCATTGATCATCCTTGAGATGTTTCTACAACTTGATTGGAGTCCACCTGTGGTAAATTCAATTGATTGGACATGATTTGGAAAGGCACACACCTGTCTATATAAAATCCCACAGTTGAGAGTGCATCTCAGAGAAAAAACCAAGCCATAAGGTCGAAGGAATTGTCCGTAGAGCTCTGAGACAGGATTGTATCGAGGCACAGATCTGGGGAAGGGTACCAAAACATGTCTGCAGCATTGAAGGTCCCCAAGAACACAGTGGCCTCCATCATTCTTAAATGGAAGAAGTTTGGAACCACCAAGACTCTTCCTAGAGCTGGCCGCCCGGCAAAACTGAGCAATCGGGGGAGAAGGGACATGGTCAGGGAGGTGACCAAGAACCCGATGGTCACTCTGACAGAGCTCCAGAGTTCCTCTGTGGAGATGGGAGAACCTTCCAGAAGGACAACCATCTCTGCAGCACTCCACCAATCAGGCCTTTATGGTAGAGTGGCCAGACGGAAGCCACTCCTCAGTAAAAGGCACATAACAACCCGCTTGGAGTTTTCCAAAAGGCACCTAAAGGACTCTCAGACCATGAGAAACAAGATTCTCTGGCCTGATGAAAGCAAGATTGAACAAGTTGGCCTGAATGCCCAGCATCACATCTGGAGGAAACCTGGCACCATCACTACGGTGAAGCATAATCGTGGCAGAATCATGCTGTGGGGATGTTTTTCAGCGGCAGGGACTGGGAGACTAGTCAGGATCGGATGCATCAGATGACCTGGCCTCCACAATCACCCGACCTCAACCCAATTGAGATGGTTTGGGATGAGTTGGACTGCAGAGTGAAGGAAAAGCAGCCAACCAGTGCTCAAGCTTCCCAAGTTCTCTCACATCACCCCGCTCCTCCGCACACTCCACTGGCTTCCAGTTGAAGCTCGCATCTGCTACAAGACCATGGTGCTTGCCTACGGAGCTGTGAGGGGAACGGCACCTCCGTACCTTCAGGCTCTGATCAGTCCCTACACCCAAACGAGGGCATTGCGTTCATCTACCTCTGGCCTGCTGGCCCCCCTCCCTCTGCGGAAGCACAGTTCCCGCTCAGCCCAGTCAAAACTATTCGCTGCTCTGGCACCCCAATGGTGGCGCAAGCTGCCTCACGACGCCAGGACAGCGGAGTCACTCACCACCTTCCGGAGACACTTGAAACCCCACCTCTTTTAAGGAATACCTGGGATAGGATAAAGTAATCCTTCTACCCCCCCCCCCCCCTTACCCCACCCCCAAAATTATTATTTTTTAATTTGGAAAGTGGTTGTCCCACTGGCTATCATAAGGTGAATGCACCAATTTGTAAGTCGCTCTGGATAAGAGCGTCTGCTAAATGACGAAAATGTAAATATGTGGGAACTCCTTCAAGACTGTTGGAAATGCATTCCTCATTAAGCTGGTTGAGAGAATGCCAAGAGTGTGCAAAGCTGTCAAGGCAAAGGGTGGCTACTTTGAAGAATCTCAAATAGAAAATATATTTTGAATTGTTAAACACTTTTTTGGTTACTTCATGATTCCATATGTGTTATTTCATAGTTTTGATGACTTCACTATTATTCTACAATGTAGAAAATAGTATAAATAAAGAAAAACCCTTGAATGAGTAGGTGTGTCCAAACTTTTGACTGGTGCTGTCTGTGTATGTGTGTATATACAGTTGAAGTCGGAAGTTTACATACACCTTAGCCAAATACATTTAATCCTAGTAAAAATTCCCTGTCTTAGGTCAGTTAGGATCACCACTTTATTTTAAGAATGTGAAATGTCAGAGAAATAGTAGAGATAATTACAGTGAGGGGAAAAAAGTATTTGATCCCCTGCTGATTTTGTACGTTTGCCCACTGACAAAGACATGATCAGTCTATAATTTTAATGGTAGGTTTATTTGAACAGTGAGAGACAGAATAACAACAAAAAAATCCAGAAAAATGCATGTAAAAAATGTTATAAATTGATTTGCATTTTAATGAGGGTAATAAGTATTTGACCCCCTCTCAATCAGAAAGATTTCTGGCTCCCAGGTGTCTTTTATACAGGTAATGAGCTGAGATTAGGAGCACACTCTTAAAGCGAGTGCTCCTAATCTCAGCTTGTTACCTGTATAAAAGACACCTGTCCACAGAAGCAATCAATCAGATTCCAAACTCTCCACCATGGCTAAGACCAAAGAGCTCTCCAAGGATGTCAGGGACAAGATTGTAGACCTACACAAGGCTGGAATGGGCTACAAGACCATCGCCAAGCAGCTTGGTGAGAAGGTGACAACAGTTGGTGCGATTATTCGCAAATGGAAGAAACACAAAAGAACTGTCAATCTCCCTCGACCTGGGGCTCCATGCAAGATCTTACCTCGTGGAGTTGCAATGATCATGAGAACAGTGAGGAATGATCTCAAGGCAGCTGGGACCATAGTCACCAAGAAAACAATTGGTAACACACTACGCTGTGAAGGACTGAAATCCTGCAGCGCCCGCAAGGTCCCCCTGCTTAAGAAAGCACATATACAGGGCCATCTGAAGTTTGCCAATGAACATCTGAATGATTCAGAGGAGAACTGGGTGAAATTGTTGTGGTCAGATGAGACCAAAATCGAGCTCTTTGGCATCAACTCAACTTGCCGTGTTTGGAGGAGGAGGAATGCTGCCTACGACACCAAGAACACCATCCCCACCGTCAAACATGGAGGTGGAAACATTATGCTTTGGGGGTGTTTTTCTACTAAGGGGACAGGACAACTTCACCGCATCAAAGGGACGATGGACGGGGCCATGTACCGTCAAATCTTGGGTAAGAACCTCCTTCCCTCAACCAGGGCATTGAAAATGGGTCGTAGATGGGTATTCCAGCATGACAATGACCCAAAACACACGGCCAAGGCAACAAAGGAGTGGCTCAAAAAGAAGCACATTAAGGTCCTGGAGTGGCCTAGCCAGTCTACAGACCTTAATCCCATAGAAAATCTGTGGAGGGAGCTGAAGGTTCGAGTTGCCAAACGTAAGCCTCGAAACCTTAATGACTTGGAGAAGATCTGCAAAGAGGAGTGTTTTTTTATTTTTTATTTTTTTTATTCTGTCTCACTGTTCAAATAAACCTACCATTAAAATTATAGACTGATCATGTCTTTGTCAGTGGGCAAACGTACAAAATCAGCAGGGGATCAAATACTTTTTTCCCTCACTGTATTTATTTCAGCTTTTATTTCCTTCATCACATTCCCATTGGGTCAGAAGTTTACATACACTCAATTAGTATTTGGTAGCATTGCCTTTACATTTTTAAACTTGGGTCAAACGTTTCGGTTGCCTTCCACAAGCTTCCCACAATAAGTTGGGTGAATTTTGGCCCATTCCTCCCGACAGAGCTGGAGTAACTGAGTCAGGTTTGTAGGCCTCCTTACTCTCACATGCTTTTTCTGTTCTGCCCACACATTTTCTATAGGATTGAGGTCAGGGCTTTGTGATGGCCACTCCAATACCTTGACTTTGTTGTCCTTAAGCCATTTTGCCACAACTTTGGAAGTATGCTTGGGGTCGTTGTCCATTTGGAAGTCCCATTTGCGACCAAGCTTTAACTTCCTTACTGATGTCTTGAGATGTTGCTTCAATATATCCACATCATTTTCCTTCCTCGTGATGCCATCTATTTTGTGAAGTGCACCAGTCCCTGCTGCAGCAAATCACCCCCACAGCATGATGCTGCCACCCCCGTGCTTCACGGTTGGGATGGTGTTCTTCGGCTTGCAAGCTTTCCCCTTTTTCCTCCAAACATAACGATGATCATTATGGCCAAACAGTTCTATTTTTGTTTCATCAGACCAGAGGACATTTCTCCAAAAAGTACGATCTTTGTCCCCATGTGCATTTGCAAACCGTAGTCTGGCTTTTTTATGGCGGTTTTGGAGCAGTGGCTTCTTCCTTGCTGAGAGGCCTTTCAGGTTATGTCGATATAGGACTCGTTTTACTGTGGATATAGATACTTTTGTACCTGTTTCCTCCAGCATCTTCACAAGGTCCTTTGCTGTTGTTCTGGGAATGATTTGCACTTTTCGCACCAAAGTACGTTCATCTCTAGGAGACAGAACGCGTCTCCTTCCTGAGCGGTATGACGGCTGCGTGGTCCCATGGTGTTTATACTTGTGTACTATTGTTTGTACAGATGAACGTGGTACCTTCAGGCGTTTGGAAATTGCTCCCAAGGATGAACCAGACTTGTGGAGGTCTACCATTCTTTTTCTGAGGTCTTGGCTGATTTCTTTTGATTTTCCCATGATGTCAAGCAAGGAAGCACTAAGTTTGAAGGTAGGCCTTGAAATACATCCACAGGTACACCTCCAATTGACTCTAATGATGTCAATTAGCCTATCAGAAGCTTCTAAAGCCATGACATCATTTTCTGGAATTTTCCAAGCTGTTTAAAGGCACAGTCAACATAGTGTATGTAAACTTCTGACCCACTGGAATTGTGATACAGTGAATTATAAGTGAAATAATAGTCTGTAAACAATTGTTGGAAAAATTACTTGTCATGCACAAAGTAGATGTCCTAACCGACATGCCAAAACTATAGTTTGTTAACAAGAAATGTGTGGAGTGGTTGAAAAACAAGTTTTAATGACTCCAACCTAAGTGTATGTAAACCTCCGACTTCAACTGTGTGTGTGTGTGTGTGTATATATATATATATATACATATACACACACACACAGTGGGGAGAACAAGTATTTGATACACTACCGATTTTGCAGGTTTTCCTACTTACAAAGCATGTAGAGGTCTGTAATTTTTATCATAGGTACACTTCAACTGTGAGAGACGGAATCTAAAACAAAAATCCAGAAAATCACATTGTATGATTTTTAAGTAATTAATTTCCATTTTATTGCATGACATAAGTATTTGATCACCTACCAACCAGTAAGAATTCCGGCTCTCACAGACCTGTTAGTTTTTCTTTAAGAAGCCCCCTTGTTCTCCACTCATTACCTGTATTAACTGCACCTGTTTGAACTCGTTACCTGTATAAAAGACACCTCTCCACACACTCAATCAAACAGACTCCAACCTCTCCACAATGGCCAAGACCAGAGAGCTGTGTAAGGACATCAGGGATAAAATTGTAGACCTGCACAAGGCTGGGATGGGCTACAGGACAATAGGCAAGCAGCTTGGTGAGAAGGCAACAACTGCTGGCGCAATTATTAGAAAATGGAAGAAGATGACGGTCAATCACCCTCGGTCTGGGGCTCCATGCAAGATCTCACCTCGTGGGGCATCAATGATCATGAGAACGGTGAGGGATCAGCCCAGAACTACACGGCAGGACCTGGTCAATGACCTGAAGAGAGCTGGGACCACAGTCTCAAAGAAAACCATTAGTAACACACTACGCCGTCATGGATTAAAATCCTGCAGCGCACGCAAGGTCCCCCTGCTCAAGCCAGCGCATGTCCAGGCCTGTCTGAAGTTTGCCAATGACCATCTGGATGATCCAGAGGAGGAATGGGAGAAGGTCATGTGGTCTGATGAGACAAAAATAGAGCTTTTTGGTCTAAACTCCACTCGCCATGTTTGGAGGAAGAAGAAGGATGAGTACAACCCAAGAACACCATCCCAACCGTGAAGCATGGAGGTGGAAACATCATTCTTTGGGGATGCTTTTCTGCAAAGGGGACAGGACGACTGCACCGTATTGAGGGGAGGATGGATGGGGCCATGTATCGCGAGATCTTGGCCAACAACCTCCTTCCCTCAGTAAGAGCATTGAAGATGGGTCGTGGCTGGGTCTTCCAGCATGACAACGACCCGAAACACACAGCCAGGGCAACTAAGGAGTGGCTCCGTAAGAAGCATCTCAAGGTCCTGGAGTGGCCTAGCCAGTCTCCAGACCTGAACCCAATAGAAAATCTTTGGAGGGAGCTGAAAGTCCGTATTGCCCAGCGACAGCCCCGAAACCTGAAGGATCTGGAGAAGGTCTGTATGGAGGAGTGGGCCAAAATCCCTGCTGCAGTGTGTGCAAACCTGGTCAAGACCTACAGGAAACATATGATCTCTGTAATTGCAAACAAAGGTTTCTGTACCAAATATTAAGTTCTGCTTTTCTGATGTATTAAATACTTATGTCATGCAATAAAATGCAAATTAATTACTTAAAAATCATACAATGTGATTTTCTGGATTTTTGTTTTAGATTCCATCTCTCACAGTTGAAGTGTACATATGATAAAAATTACAGACCTCTACATGCTTTGTAAGTAGGAAAACCTGCAAAATCGGCAGTGTATCAAATACTTGTTCTCCCCACTGTATGTGTGTATGTGTATATATATATATATATATATATATATACTGCTCAAAAAAATAAAGGGAACACTTAAACAGCACAATGTAACTCCAAGTCAATCACACTTCTGTGAAATCAAACTGTCCACTTAGGAAGCAACACTGATTGACAATACATTTCACATGCTGTTGTGCAAATGGAATAGACAACAGGTGGAAATGATAGGCAATTAGCAAGACACCCCCAATAAAGAAGTGGTTCTGCAGGTGGTGACCACAGACCACTTCTCAGTTCCTATGCTTCCTGGCTGATGTTTTGGTCACTTTTGAATGCTGGCGGTGCTTTCACTCTAGTGGTAGCATGAGACTGAGTCTACAACCCACACAAGTGGCTCAGGTAGTGCAGCTCGTCCAGGATGGCACATCAATGTGAGCTGTGGCAAAAAGGTTTGCTGTGTCTGTCAGCGTAGTGTCCAGAGCATGGAGGCGCTACCAGGAGACAGGCCAGTACATCAGGAGATGTGGAGGAGGCCGTAGGAGGGCAACAACCCAGCAGCAGGACTGCTACCTCCACCTTTGTGCAAGGAGGAGCAGGAGGAGCACTGCCAGAGCCCTGCAAAATGACCTCCAGCAGGTCACAAAAATGCATGTGTCTGCTCAAACGGTCAGAAACAGACTCCGTGAGGGTGGTATGAGGGCCCGACGTCCACAGGTGGGGGTTGTGCTTACAGCCTAACACCGTGCAGGACGTTTGGCATTTGCCAGGGAACACCAAGATTGGCAAATTCGCCATTGGCGCCCTGTGCTCTTCACAGATGAAAGCAGGTTCACACTGAGCACGTGACAGACGTGACAGAGTCTGGAGATGCCGTGGAGAACGTTCTGCTGCCTGCAACATCCTCCAGCATGACCGGTTTGGCAGTGGGTCAGTCATGGTGTGGGGTGGCATTTCTTTGGGGGGCCGCACAGCCCTCCATGTGCTCGCCAGAGGTTGCCTGACTGCCATTAGGTACCGAGATGAGATCCTCAGACCCCTTGTGAGACCATATGCTGGTGCGGTTGGCCCTGGGTTCCTCCTAATGCAAGACAGTGCTAGACCTCATATGGCTGGAGTGTGTCAGCAGTTCCTGCAAGAGGAAGGCATTGATGCTATGGACTGGCCCGCCCGTTCCCCAGACCTGAATCCAATTGAGCACATCTGGGACATCATGTCTCGCTCCATCCACCAACGCCACGTTGCACCACAGACTGTCCAGGAGTTGGCGGATGCTTTAGTCCAGGTCTGAGAGGAGATCCCTCAGGAGACCATCCGGCACCTCATCAGGAGCATGCCCAGGCGTTGTAGGGAGGTCATACAGGCACATGGAGGCCACACACACTACTGAGCCTCATTTTGACTTGTTTTAAGGACATTACATCAAAGTTGGATCAGCCTGTAGTGTGGTTTTCCACTTTAATTTTGAGGGTGACTCCAAATCCAGACCTGCATGGGTTGATCAATTTGATTTCCATTGATACTTTTTGTGTGATTTTTGCACATTCAACTATGTAAAGAAAAAAGTACTTAAGATTATTTCATTCATTCAGATCTAGGATGTGTTATTTTAGTGTTCCCTTTATTCTTTTGAGCAGTGTATATATATGTATGTGTGTGTGTGTGTGTGTGTGTGTGTGTGTGTGTATATGTATATATATATATATATATATATATATATATATATATATATATATATATATATATATATATATATATATATATATGTGTGTGTGTATATATAGTGGGGGAAAAAAGTATTTAGTCAGCCACCAATTGTGCAAGTTCTCCCACTCAAAAAGATGAGAGAGGCCTGTAATTTTCATCATAGGTACACGTCAACTATGACAGACAAATTGAGAAAGAAAAATCCAGAAAATCACATTGTAGGATTTTTAATGAATTTATTTGCAAATGATGGTGGAAAATAAGTATTTGGTCACCTACAAACAAGTAAGATTTCTGGCTCTCACAGACCTGTAACTTCTTCTTTAAGAGGCTCCTCTGTCCTCCACTCGTTACCCGTATTAATGGCACCTGTTTGAACTTGTTATCAGTATAAAAGACACCTGTCCACAACCTCAAACAGTCACACTCCAAACTCCACTATGGCCAAGACCAAGGAGCTGTCAAAGGAGACCAGAAACAAAATTGTAGACCTGCACCAGGCTGGGAAGACTGAATCTGCAATAGGTAAGCAGCTTGGTTTGAAGAAATCAACTGTGGGAGCAATTATTAGGAAATGGAAGACATACAAGACCACTGATAATCTCCCTCGATCTGGGGCTCCACGCAAGATCTCACCCCGTGGGGTCAAAATGATCACAAGAACGGTGAGCAAAAATCCCAGAACCACACGGGGGGACCTAGTGAATGACCTGCAGAGAGCTGGGACCAAAGTAACAAAGCCTACCATCAGTAACACACTACGCCGCCAGGGACTCAAATCCTGCAGTACCAGACGTGTCCCCTTGCTTAAGCCAGTACATGTCCAGGCCCGTCTGAAGTTTGCTAGAGTGCATTTGGATGATCCAGAAGAGGATTGGGAGAATGTCAGATGAAACCAAAATAGAACTTTTTGGTAAAAACTCAACTCGTCGTGTTTGGAGGACAAAGAATGCTGAGTTGCATCCAAAGAATACCATACCTACTGTGAAGCATGGGGGTGGAAACATCATGCTTTGGGGCATTTTTTCTGCAAAGGGACAAGGACGACTGATCCGTGTAAAGGAAAGAATGAATGGGGCCATGTATCGTGAGATTTTGAGTGAAAACCTCCTTCCATCAGCAAGGGCATTGAAGATGAAACGTGGCTGGGTCTTTCAGCATGACAATGATCCCAAACACACCGCCCGGGCAACGAAGGAGTGGCTTCGTAAGAAGCATTTCAAGGTTCAGGAGTGGCTTGCCAGTCTCCAGATCTCAACCCCATAGAAAATCTTTGGAGGGAATTGAAAGTCCGTGTTGCCCAGCGACAGCCCCAAAACATCACTGCTCTAGAGGAGATCTGCATGAAGGAATGGGCCAAAATACCAGCAACAGTGTGTGAAAACCTTGTGAAGACTTACAGAAAACGTTTGACCTGTGTCATTGCCAACAAAGGGTATATAACAAAGTATTGAGAAACTTTTGTTATTGACCAAATACTTATTTTCCACCATAATTTGCAAATAAATTCATTAAAAATCCTACAATGTGATTTTCTGGAATTTCTTTTCTCATTTTGTCTGTCATAGTTGACGTGTACCTATGATGAAAATTACAGGCCTCTCATCTTTTTAAGTGGGAGAACTTGCACAATTGGTGGCTGACTAAATACTTTTTCCCCCCACTGTATATGTGTGTGTGTATGTATATATGTGGGGGGGGTTTCATTGTAGTGCAAATCAGGAAGGTTTTATCTCTGAGATGATCTCAACTGTCCCAGCACACCCAGACTCATTTCCCTTCCATGTATTACCTCCCCCTCTTTTGTTCCTGTCTCACTGTCATTTTACTTCCCTCGTTCGTCAGTTGTTGTCCTTGCTCTCTCTATTCAATTCAAAGGTCTTTATTGGCATGGGAAACACATGTTTACATTGCCAAAGCAAGTGACATAGATCAACAAAAAGTGAAATAAACAATAAAAAATAAACACAACATTACACTCACAAAAGTTCCAAAGGAATAGAGACATTTCAAATGTCATAATGGCTATATACAGTGTTGTAATGATGTGCAAATAGTTAATGTGCAAAAGTGAAAATAAATAAACATAAATATGGGTTTGTTCTTCACTGGTTGCCCTTTTCTTGTGGCAACATGTCATAAATCTTGCTGCTGTGATGGCACACTGGTATTTCACCCAATAGATTTGGGAGTTTATCAAAATTGGATTTGTTTTCAAATTCTTTGCGAGTCAGTGTAATCTGAGGGAAATATGTGTCTCTAATATGGTCATATATTTGGCAGGAGGTTAGGAAGTGAAGTTTCCACCTCCATTTTGTGGGCTTTGTGCACAGAGCCTGTCTTCTCTTGAGAGCCAGGCGGCCTCTCTCAATAGCAAGGCTATGCTCACTGAGTTTGTACATAGTCAAAGCTTTCCTTAATTTTAATTTTGGGTCAGTTACAGTAGTCAGGTATTCTGCCACTGTGTACTCTCTGTTTAGGGCCAAATAACATTCTAGTTTGCGCTGTTTTTTTGTTGACACATTGGAAATAATTTATATTTTTGTTTTCTCATGATTTGGTTGGGTCTAATTGTGTTGTCCTGGGGCTCTTTGGGGTCTGTTTGTGAACAGAGCCCCAAGACCAGCTTGCTTAGGGGACTCTTCTCCAGGTTAATTTCTCTGTAGGTGATGGCTTTGTTATGGAAGGTTTGGGAATCACTCGCTCTCTGTCTGTCTGTGTCTCTCTCTGTCTGTATCTCCCTTACTCTGCTGATTGTGTCTGTATGTAGGGCATAGCAGTGATGTGTTCATGAGCTCTCCTAAACTCTGAGGTATGACAGGCCCGTGCAGACTGGAATCTCACTCCTCAGCACACCTCTTTTTGTTTTACTTTAGTTATCTCTGTGTGTTCCACTATCTCTGTGTGTTCCTCTATCTTGGCGGTGTTGTTTTTATGTGTGGGGGTTGGAACATATCAATGCAACACTACACTGACTCATTCCCTCTCACTTTCTAGTGTGTTCTCACTCACCCCCCTCCCGCAGTCCTTCATCCCCTGTCCTCCGAGGTTGATCGCCCCTTTCAGTCTCTGAGCGTAGCCCAGCACATTGCTCCTTATCAGGATGATGGGCTGACTGGCCCTCACCATCTACTGACTGCCTGGCTGCCACTCACAGCACAGGAGTTTAAAATAATTAGGCCGCTGTAAAAGAGAGGTGGGAAGCGGAGTGGGGTAGTGGGGCTTAGTCAAGTCATGTTGTGATGTATGTCACAAACTAGAGTAACCTTAATAACTCCCCAGTCCTCTACTTATGTAATATGTCAAGTTTCATTTGTTAATAGCTTGTTTGCAATGTTCCTTGTATTTACACTAGTATGTAATTGTACAGTGCCTTCAGAAAGTATTCATACCCCTTGACTTAGTTTACATTTTGTTGTTACTGCCTGAATTCAAACAGGATTTAATTTTTAAAAAATTACACACAATACCCTATAATGGCAAAGTTTTTAGACATTTCTGCAAATGTATTAAAAATGTAAATACAGAAATATCTAATTGACATAAGTATTCACACCCCTGAGTCAATACTTTGTAGAAGCATCTTTGGCAGTGATTACAGCTGTGAGTCTTTCTGGGTTACTCTCTTAGCTTTCCACACCTGGATTGTACAACATTTTTTTATTAATTTCAAAAGTATTTAAGCTCTGTCAAATTGGTTGTTGATCATTGCTAGACAATAATTTTCAGGTCTTGCCATATACTTTCAAGTAGATTTAAGTCAAAAACTGTAACTTGGCCACTCAGGAACATTTACTGTCTTCTTGGTAAGAACTCCAGTGTATAATTTTCCTTGTGCTTTAGGTTATTGTCCTGCTGAAAGGAGAATTCATCTTCCAGTGTCTGGTGGAAAGCAGACTGAACCAGGTTTTCCTCTAGGATTTTGCCTGTGCTAAGTTCCATTCAGTTTCTTTTTTATCCTGGAAAACTCCCCCAGTCCTTAACTATTACAAGCATACTCATAACATGATGCAGCTACCACTATGCTTGAAAATGGAGAGTGGTACTCAGTAATGTGTTGTATTGGATTTGCCCCAAACATAACACTTTGTATTTAATACAAAAAGTTAATTGCTTTCTTTGCCACATTCTTTGCAGTATTACTTTAGTGCCTTGTTGCAAAAAGTATGCATGTTTTGGAATATTTTCTGTACAGGCTTCCTTCTTTTCACTCTGTCAATTAGGTTAATATTGTGGAGTAACTACAATGTTGTTGATCCATCCTCAGTTTTCTCCTATCACAGCCATTAAACTCTGTAACTGTTTTTAAATCACCATTGGCCTCATGGTGAAATCCTTGAGCGGTTTCCTTCCTCTCCGGTAACTTAGTTAGGAAGGACACCTGTATATTTGTAGTGACTGGGTGTATTGATACACCATCCAAAGTGTAATTAATAACTACACCATCCTCAAAGGGATATTCAGTGTATACATCTTTGATGACCTTTTTTTGCCATCTACCAATAGGTGCCCTTCTTTGCGAGGCATTGGTAAACCTCTCCGGTCTTTGTGGTTAAATACGTTTTTGAAATTCACTGCTCAACTGAGGGACCTTACAGATAATTGTATGTGTGGGGTACAGAGATGAGGTAGTCATTCAAAAATCATGTTAAACACTATTATTGCACAGAGAGTGAGTCCATGCAACTTATTATGTGACTTGTTAAGCAAATGTTTACTCCTGAACTTATTTAAGCTTGCCCTAACAAAGGCTTTGAATAGTTATTGACTCCAGACATTTCAGCTTTAAATTTTTAATGAATTTGTAACAATTTCAAAAAACATAATTCCACTTTGACATTTTGGGGTATTTTCACTGGCCTACACACAATCTAAATGTAATCAATTTTAAATTCAGGCTGTAACACAACAAAATGTGTAAAAAGTCAAGTGGTGTGAATACTTTCTGAAGGCACTGTATTTGCTTGAGGCCATTTTTGAGAAAAAACAAATCACCTTTGTTTTACTTTGATGCCTGTTTTTTGTTTTTGTTTTTTGTGGATGTTTAAAAAACATCCCAAATGCATTTGCGTTTTAGTCATTTTGTCTGTTCTTCATTAAGCTGAGTGAGTCACAACTAGTGCATCCAAAATAGGAAGCTGAAGCGACCATCTGTAGTTGATGTGATAGTGTGAGCATCGTAGTGGTGTGTGAGGAGGAAACTGTAGACATGGAGACTGGTTTCTGTAATTGCTGTTTACACTTTGTTGTTTCCACAGCTGGCCATTGTCTGGCCAATCAGATGTTTGCAACATGGAGAGAGGAGGAGGAGGCACACAAATCCAAGCCTTATCTCTCTGAGTAAGTGCCAAAGGTCATATCAACTGAACCCCCTCCCTGCTCTTAACCACCTACAAATCAATCTAACCGCCCTCCTCGCATGCACAGCCACTATCCCTCCATTGCTCTCCTATTGTAAATTAATGCAGATGAACATGGTGCAAAACACAGCCTTGCTATTTTTCACAGCTTGGCTCTGACAGAGAAATTCATCATCACTTAATCATATGTAATGTCACGCCTCGATGGTGTTAACATAACAGTATGTCCACTGATATGTTTGGTGATGTTCTATTATTTGCATGGACAAAAAGTGACCCAGACCTGTATTTAGCAGGCTTGACGCCTCCATACTCGTAAACAAGTCGCACACAGACTGCAGGGGCCATATGCATTTATTAGCCCCCTTACCTTTCACATGCTAGTGAGGGATTGTTTTGAGTTGTTATGGTTTCAGCCAAGTGCTCTGTGGAGGGTTTTTCTCCACAGATGGAGTGGGAGGTTGGAGTTGGTTTATTTCTTCTTCGCCTCATCTTTCTCTCCCTTTTCGCACTTAAATTCCTCCTCCCGTCTTTACTCATCGTCCTACAAATGTTCCTTTTTGGGGCCGTACCAATATCAATGAATCCTCTTCTGATAATAAAAGTGGGTTGGATTTGGATTGGATATGTACACTTTCCAAGCGCTCTACACACCGCAAATACACCTCATTCACTTCCAATGCTTAGCACCCGCCGTCTTCCATTTCCCATCTCCCCTGTTCTCATCCCTCCATCTCTCCTCAGGCAGAGCTGGCTCATCATCACTGGCCTGTTGACCTCTCTGCTGTTGGCCAGCGTGGTGGGTCACCTGATGAAAATGTGTTGGGGGTCCGTGGCTCACCACACTGGCCGTGAGGACTACTCCTACATGCCACTAACTGAGATCAATGGTGGTACGTGCGGTTCAGGGGTCAGAGGGGAAGGGTCGCAACCCAGTAAAGAAGCTTTCGAGATGGAGGACTCAGACTCCCAGGATGAACTGTGGCCGGGTCCGCGCTGAGGGAGGGTGATGGGGGACGGGTGGGAGTGAGCCTACCCTGTTAGGACTGTGTCTGGAGGAGTGCTCTCTAACGTACTGTAAAGAGGAGGGGAGGAAGGTTTAGAGAATGGGATGCAATCAAAGAAGGAGAGGAAGAGATGGAGCCAGGGATACAGAGTGAGAAGGGCATAAAGAGTGCAGAGCTGGAGGGAGTGCAGAGCAGAGAGATGGATCCAAAAGAGGGAGGGAGAGATGAAGAGGCCCTCGGATGTTTCACACTCTATCCCCTATTTGTATTTCCCTCCGGCTCATCAGCCACCATCTCGTTATCCAGAGTGGATGTAAAGAAAGAGAAAAACAGACTGAAAAGAAAGAGGCATAGAAGCAAAAGGAGGAAGAAAATAACTTCTCTT
The DNA here is from genome assembly GCF_964263955.1 of Coregonus lavaretus. Lineage (NCBI taxonomy): Eukaryota > Metazoa > Chordata > Actinopteri > Salmoniformes > Salmonidae > Coregonus > Coregonus lavaretus. The sequence continues at coordinate 61,866,318 of NC_139990.1, read as the reverse complement.
TCACCCTTTGTACTTGTTTTTATAGTAAATTACTCTCTTTTAATGTCCTCCACTCTATATTTTTCTAAGTGACAAAGAAGAAACAATATGCCAACATATTTGATCGTGACTGATTTATTTACAAATGAGTGAGAGACAGTTTATTTACAAATGAGGATGTGTGTTTCCCTATGACAATAGGTATTTTAAGGGGACATAAACAGAGAAGAGGATTTTGGTCCTTTTGTCAGCCACCCTTATGTTTGCAATCCTGTTCCACAAACAGCAAACGGGTGGGATGGATTTCTCCACCTGTTGCCATGGGAGCAAACAAGGTAAGAACTTTGAACCCTAGCCAGGAAATCCCCAACGCCCGAACCCGCTGAACATTGTGTTTATGGAGTCCACTTTATCAAATTATTCAATGTAAATATACTCTCGTTCACTGGGATTGTTTTTATGATTTCCAAACTATTTTATTTCTGTCTGTGAAGTCATGTTTTCAGCACATCAGTTTCCACCAGCCCTGTGAAGCACAAATAGAAGCACGTATTTTTGTAACCGTTCAGACAAACTGTTGAAATCATGTTTCAATGTTGTCTGGGTGCCAAGTGTGCTTCTGGTTTAGCCAAAATTGTCTAAGGCAGCAGCAGTAGGGGTTTTGAATGCAGAAATAAGCATGTACCCAAACTAGTTTGACAGGACCTGAGTAAGTTTTTTTTCTTTTCTTTGTCTGACAGAGATGAAGTTTGTTGACCGCTCCTTGATCCCAATCTCAATTATTTAACAGAAAGCTCATGCTACTTAATTTTTTAGTTGATGCTTCTCACAGAGACAAGGAAATCTTTGATGACCTTTGCACCTTGCTAGACTCCATGTTCCATCTCTTTTCCATGTTATGAGATTTGTGTGGCGGCTTGGTGAGGTAGAAAGATGAGTTTGTTAGAGGGACGATGAGACTATTGGGGTAGTATATGATCATGGGGGGGTGTGTGTAAGGGAATGGTGTAATTATGTTGGGAGAGTGGGGATGTAAAGCGGGACGGTGTTCAACTTTAATAAAACAAATAGTATGTACATAAGGATAGGATTCACTTTGAGACATTCCAGGGGTTGTTATATTACAAGGCTGTGGGAGAAGACTTGATGGGAAATGTGTGTTTATGTTGGTGTTCTTACATGTGTATTTAACATACAGATTACCAGATTGTGGTCTATATGAAGGCTGTTATGGAGTTGGGTTGTCCCACAGACGGCTAATGATTCGCGCTCAAAAACAGTGAAAGGACTTTATACCATGATAATGACTCACTGTGTGCTAGCGATGCTGTTGTGTTTGTTTAGTTACCTATCTTGACTCTCACTTCCTTGAACTGGTGAAGAAAATGGAGGGATTTCCTTTGCATTCTCACTAGTGAACTTCAGGCAAAATGCAAATGAAGGTGATCGCTTGAGTAGATGTTTGTTTCAATACATTTGCCTGTTGAAGAGAGTTGCGAGACTGGTTTTGTATGATTGTTTGGTAATTTGTAGAAATCTTACTATGCTGCTTCTATGAGCTAGCTGGCCAACAAGAGGTACCCGGCCTCACTACCCTGGAACATATAGGCGGCAGGTAGGCTAACGGTTGAAGCGTTGGGCCAGTAACTGAAAGGTCGCTAGTTCAAATCTACGAGCCATCAAGGTAAAAAATCTGTCTGTGCCCTTGAGCAAGGCACTTAACCCTAAATGCTCCAGGGTCACCCTGGCTGTGACCCCACTCTCCGAGGGTGTCTTGGGGAGAATTAGGATATGCAAAAAACACATTTCCAATTCACACTTGCGTATTAATAGGAAAAATATAAGCACCCACCAAATTATTATTATTATTATTATTATTATTACATACTGTATGCTTGCAATTAATTGGCCTTTTGCTTGAATGTCTTTCTTTTTGGCACCCTTTTGCTGTAATAGTCTTGGCATATTATAAAAAAGTATTTAAATGTTTATTGTTCAGTTGTAGCCCAGCATGGGTTGCTGTTGTTGTTTGCGTGGGTTAGCAAACCAGCCCTAGCCAGAGTCCAAGCCAAACTGCAGTACACCGGTAGCGTTTGCTGGCTAAGAGTACTTAGCACCTCTGAACAGAGTGCTGGCAGTAATTTGTAAACCGATTCTACATGTAGAATCGTGCAAAAATGTTGTCAGTCAGACGTCCACCTATGGGTGGTCCCTAAAACACACTGTGCCGAACGACCTGCAGATCAACATTCGGTGTGGTGTGCGTGGTCCTTTAAATTGGGTTTCACACTGGGTCACAGTGGTAAATTATCCTGTTCTGGCAGCTCGCTGAGGCTAGCCCTACTGTGGAGATGACTCTTGACACTGATCCCCACGCGGTCTGTAAATGTGAAAAGCCACATAGTATTTTAATTGGACTCATATTTTCATCTTTGATAATGAACAATATCTGGGGGTTTTTCAATCTGAAGGTACATTGAGTAAGGTTGTGAGGATCTGTGAATCTGTTTTGTTCGGTTTGTATTTATTTTGAAAGGCGCATTGTGTGTATGCTAGCTGTGCTTTGTAGTGTATGACTTTTGAGGGCCCTCTAGATTTCAGCCAGCCAGAAGAAGCATGAACGAAGCATGAAAAGGGAGCTCCTTTACATAAACAGGAAGTGCACCTAGGATAATGCCAAATGATTGGGGGTTGATTTAATATCAGACTATTTGTTCATAATTAGACTTCCTCTTTGTTTTACTCAGGCAAGGACATAATTATGTTTGGTTCCCATCCAATAATGGTCAGGAATTGCTACTGCAATATTTTTAAGTTTGATAATGTGTTAATATTTGTCAAGGAATGTATTTAATGCACTTGAGTCATGTATAGTGTTAATCACAAACTAAAGTCAATGAACTGAAACTGGTGTAAAGGTTTCTCATGCTTGTGCTTCCTTTACTGTCATCGCTGTGAATGACAACTCACATATGTTTACTTGTAACTTCTTGCTATTAACCTATATTCCATTGTTGCAAATGTCAAGAATTGAGAACAACAAAATGCAGGTTAAGGTGATTGGCATGTCACTGCTGGGTTTTAGAGGTTCTTTTTCACCAATAAAGCAAAAAAAATCAGTATCAAAATCTTCTCTTGGCTAGGTTGGTACTATTTAGGACTTAATTCATACACCTCATTCACCAGTGGTTTATTTTGGTGGACAAAGGAAGTAGCCTAGTATGTAGGCTGCCTCCACAACTGTAATTAACTCCCTTTGTTTTGTTTTTATAATCTCATGCACCCATTACATGTTGGTGCTCAACAGTCAACAAGGTTATTTTCCATGGGAGTGACTGACTGGATGGCCCACCCAATCACTTGCTGACTCACCCATGTCTGCCCCGCCCTCTTCTCTGTCCGGTTCAGCTGATGCAATTCTTAAGAGGGATGTCACTCTCCCTCCCTGCATCTCTTTGCTCCTTATTCTGCTTGTTCCCTGTCAACCTCTTTTCCTCTCCTTTAATGTCCTCTCTCTAAGTTGTGCTATCATGTTCTTACTCCCGCTTAACTCCATTCATGATATACCTTTCCCACATTACCTAGAGTGTTCGTGAATGTACTTCAAAACAATAACTGAAGCAGTCGTTGTAAATATTGAATTTCTGTGTGTGCCTTCGCTTGAGTGTGTATGTGTTTTGTCTTTTAAGGTAGACTGGCAGGGAAGTTTGCCCTCCCACAAGTCTTCCTTGTATTGGTTAAACTCCACTTGTTTTCCTGTGAACTGTCACACCCTGGGTCAATGTTAATCAAACAGAACCAGACAAATTCCACGTTTCACCTAATCATCGATCCTATCGCAGGTTATCATGGGTGTCAAACATACTGCAGGCTATGTGCGTCTTTGTCTTACATTGGATATTTTTGTCCATTTTAAAGGGACTAAAAAACAAACGTGTTGAACCTATTTCACCAGTTTACTTGAGTAGTTCCATATTAATCTTTCCTAGTGATTTGACTTGTCATAATAGTTGTTGAGGGATGGAAATGTCATCCTCTGCCTTTCAATGGACAGAAAGTGTCAATCCAGCCACAGAATGAATGAAATCGCCTGTAGCCTACCACACTTAAATAGGATAAATGAGACCTCCCTTAACTTTGCAGTGAATGTATGCATGCCCCTGTGCTTTCACAGCCTTGTCTCTTTACCCCACAGCTTGAATACACAGCTTTGTTTCTTTCCCAAATTCCCATCACACCAAAACTCTTTCACATGGCCTTTGACATAGGTTTCCTTTTGTTTATATATATATTTTTTCTCTCTCTCTATTTACGAACTGTCCTCTCCCACAAGGAATAGCTGTCCCCTTGGAAGCACTTTAAATGGACTACTCTGAGAAGATTCTGTAAATGTATTTTCTGTCACATGCATGGTTTAAATGCACCATGTTAAATATCAGAGAAAATACAAATTAGTATTTTTCTGTAAAAAATTAACATTATTGATTATTAAACAGCTGAAATGACTACAAGTATTCAATGAACTGTGTGTCCCCTTGCAGATATTGCCCACTTTGAAACCAACATTAACAACATTATGTAAGGATGTGGTGTCCTCAAGTGAAATGGAATGTATTGTTTTTTTATACAATGATGGCCCATTAAATGACACAATGAACATTTTGTTAACAGCACTCAATTTATTGACAGAAAGATAGGATGTGGTATCAGAAAAAAAGCTACTTGATGTTAGACAGATTGACATTACTTACACCTGACGGTAATTTAAAATGTTATCAATATTTTTTTTACTAAACTTAATCCATATTTGTTTCCTGTTTCTGAATAACACGTTTGACTTCCATAATGTCAACATTTTAATGTTCTTAATAGAAACACCATAGTATGTTTTAATTTGTTTATCCAAGTTAAATTGGACCTCAAGTTCTGTAGGTCAAGAACACACTCGGGTTGATGTTGAGTGATGTAAGACTGTGGAAAAAAGGAAATGGAGTTGAGCTGAAAGGCACATTTTATCAGTGTTGCAATAGTAGTCAACTAAAACAGCACAGGTGTGGCCTTATTTTGGGGCCTGGAAAATTACGGAAACAGCTGGTTAGATTTTTTTTTTTACATGGACATGTATGACTGATTCACACTTAGATAACCTCACCTCTGAAAGATGGGGTGATGGGAAAATATTTGCCTTCCAGAAAGAGTGTGACCCGCTGCTCAGTGCTTACACAAACACCAACTGTGCCCTATGGTCCATTGTAGAGAAACCAGACTGCCCTAAAGGGAGTGGGCAGGGTGGCTGTGGCACAAGACAACACCTCTCAGTTCATGGCCACTAAATTTTAATGTTGGCATCATCCTACCCACCTCTCAGCCCTCTGACAAGTGACTTCCTCATTTCAACATTGCACTTTGTTTTGGGGGTTAGGGTATATTTAGAAACACTATTTCAATCTACATACTTGTCATGTAGTTCTTTTTCTAGCCTCCTCAAAAACGATTTGGTATTGGTATTTATTACATGTCAGTTGTGTATGGCTTACTTAGACAAGTGTCTTTGTTTACGTCCTATGTCTGTCTATATTCCCACTGTGAAATGCAGTCCCATTTTCACCCTAATGGAATACTGGGCCAGCAGACCAGGGACCGATTGCACCAGTTGGGTGAAAAAAGTGTATTACATTCTAGGTCGGGCGTAGCAATGTCCAATTTTGGGATCAGAATTTACAACTGTTGCACCAACCAAAATAAGATTAGTCGTAGATAAATCCGGCGTAAGCAATGCGTGTTCATGAGATTTGATGCTTCATAATTATGGATGGTAGGCAGCGCCCGTTACTAGGCTGTTACCATCCTCATGGCAGTTCTAAATAATGACTTGTATAAACCCTGAATTGCTGATGCTATGTATTGGCCATTGAGAGGCTTTGAAGGACCGGTCGGCCATATTGGCACTCCCGATTAGGAGCAGTCCTCCATAGGAATGAATGGAATTCTACAGTATTTCAATTAAGTGTTTCAAGGACAAAATTACATGTATTTAGGTATTTTTTGTTGTTGTAGTGGGGACAGTAACATTAGTACTCTCTAAAAAATATATATACTTTAAGGGAAATATTTTATGTTTAGCTCACATAATATAATTTAAAAGTATGCAATATGGTGTCTGTAATAAAATAAACGTGTCAAAAACGAATGTACACATTAATAAATACATTTTCTATAGCTTCGAAAATATGTTTTATAATTGAGGAGTGCCAAGATGGCTGCGCGAAGGCTTCAATACAGCGCCCCCTGTTAGTCATCCAGGGTTTATAGACATCATTGGTTCTAAACTTTGCAAGGCGTCCTTCCGATCACTTCACAAAGCCCACCACTATGCATGCATGTTTTCTTAACCACAACTGGATCGATTCATCAACAATTACTGTGGGAATGAATATCATTGAATGACGGAAATATTGGAATAAAGTAGGCTAATGCCATTGAAGGCATTTATCATAGTGTTGCTTACAGAAACTCCCAAAGTCATCAAACCGTTTTAAAAAGCTAGCGATAGCCTTGTGTGGTCAGCTAGAATTTCAGCGTTATTGCATTGCTTTGAGACAAGCGTGGGGACTCGTCTTGATAAATCAATCAATGTCAGATTTTTCTTTTCACAGAATATCCGTTTGGATAGCCTACAAGGCTGGGAAAATGTTAGTCAAATTGAGGTGAGTGTTTTCTAGCCTCCTCAAAAACGATATGGTATTGGTATATATTACATATTAGTTGTGTATGGCATACTTTGGAAATAAAGACTCTATCTGTCTATATGCCCACTGTGAAATGCAGTCCCACTTTCACCCTAATGGAATACTGGGCCAGCAATCCAGCACATTTTACGTCGGACGTAGAGTTACGACCCATTTACGACCTACTGGTACAACCAGCCCCAGGAGGTCCTTTGTCCAAGCTGTCCTTAATCTGGTTTATGTATGGGGGTTGTTGTGCTATGTCTTGGATCAGGCCCATTTCCCCTTTTTGCACCGCTTGAGGGAAGGGGGTGCTTTGTTGTACCCCTCACTGGTGACCTACATACTCTGTATTGAGTGCACTGTCATATTTTTCTCCCCTCTTCTTTGTCTCGATACTTTTTGTTTGTGAAGCCAATGTCCCATTCTATCCCCACTGAGGAGACATCCGTCACCATCTAATTTTAGTGATTGCAACAGCAAAAAAAGTTGGTGTTAGGTTAAAATCAATATTTTTCATTATTGTATTGTTTCCTTTTCTGGAGGGTGCAGAACTGTCATTGCCTTGTAACATGGTCCCACACTGCTAAATTTGATTTTATTCTTATGCATGTAAAGAAGCAACTTAGTCACCTCAGGATGTAATTCCCATTACTCTGGGAGATGAATACAGTGTTTTGGTACTTTTGATAATGGCACCTTCACATTATTTGAGCATTTGACTGTCACTGGGCTACAGGGATATGTTTATATTGAGCGAAGGAAATGTTACAGGATGGCTTCATTGACCCTTTATAGACGGTTATATAACATAGGGTTATACGCATTGTATTAAAATGGTATAACGCATATTATAATATTGTTAATATATAGCCTGCTATCCATAAAGCTTGATTTAATTAAGCCGGGAAATAGTAAAAAATACAAAAAAATAAGGAAACATATGGGCGCTATTTTACCCACCACAGGAAATGAGTGTTTCTAGTCAAATATTTTGACGACAGACTTTTTAAAAGGTACTCCCAAAAACTTGTGGGCTGGCCTTAGCCCAGTCTTTCTCCGTGGTGTGTCACGTGCGTTGGTGACAGTCTGTCAGAGTCAACGGCGGCGTATGATTGGCTTACATATTTAAGAAAGGGCCCTCCCATAGGCTGTCCGAACACACGTCACTCCGATCAGCTGTTAGTGAGCCTCAACAATAACAAAGGGAACAGTTGGGACCTCGGAAAGGCTCGGAAAAGTAACGAACTGTGTAGCTCGGAATACAAAGGTCCGTGAACTTAATTTCTTCTGCGAAGAAAACTTTTTTTATATTTTCGAAAATAAACAATCTACCTCAAAGTCTTAAGGATTGTATCACTAACTATCCGTCCTTTGTTGTTCACACCTTTCCTTGCCGCAGGTGAGTTTTTTTTTTTGGGGGGGGGTCTCTTTGTTCTGTTGTTCAAAGAACACACAGTCCTGTTTTGCAATTCAATTATAGGCCGTTGTTGACATTAATTTATTTTCACTAGAACGATTTAGCAGAAATGCATAGCCTATTTCCACTGTTTTTATGCACCAACAGTGTTTTGTGTAGCAAAAATAAGATTCTCGGCCCATTTTTGCCAAATAAGAGTCAGACCGCAGTGTAATGAAACGTTATTATCATGGTAAGGTCTAGATGTCTACCTATCTATTGAAGGAGGAGTTATTTATATGCACAATACAGAATTGTACTTTTATGTTCAACTTTGCTGGCAGTTGAACATTGTAGGAGCTGCGACCCGCCCAAGAGGTGTAGGGTTACGCTATACACCCTCCGCTTGTATGCTAGTCAACAAACCATCCTGCAATCAGACAGCCTACCACGATTTGAAGTTGTAATTGAACCTAAAATATGCCGTGTTTTTTTTTACTGTATATGTAAATCAATCAATAAAATGTATTTATAAAGCCCCTTTTACACCAGCAGTTGTACAAAGTGCTTATACAGAAACCGAGCCTAAAACCCCAGAGAGCAGGAAATGTAGATGTAGAAGCACGTTGAACAGACAATAACTGAACATGTATTTATATTGTCAGTGATTTTATTTGTTTTATTACATAGCTAATATCAGGCATTTTGCTCTGGGTAGAACACTCTTGGAGAATATCCATATGACGTAATCGTTACTGCTCCTAACGTTCTCTGTTCCAAGGTGTCGACGACAGGCCTCCAACCACCAATCAACCATCCAAATACATACGACAAGAAAAGTATTGTCTATTGTGCTCTCACATAACCTACCGTTACAGTCCGTTAATAATAATATTCTGCCTTTTTAATGGACCCAATATCACGACGCTTCTTCAACCCCCCTCCTTGTTTGCTATCTGAATAGAGCCAGCGGTCTCGGAAGAAAACAATGCATGCAAGCGATATTTTGTTGAGGACGAACAGGTGCAGGAGATTATAACCCGGTTGCGCATTGGACATACTGTAGATAAAATCCCATAGAAAAGCCCTCACAGTCCCTCGACCTCATAGCACAGCTGCTAATGTTCTTTGTCGTTGAATCTAACAAATAAGAGGATATTGAATCAAAGAACGACGTGTTTGCATTCGCTTGCAGCCTACAAAGATGTCTGATTTTAAGTAATATATGACAAACTAATTTGGGCATAACGTGTATGTTTGCCTGTAGCCTACCTGGCAGACCAGTTTTTAGTTTTCTGTCAGGTCTACCAAACAGCTAACTTGTCATCTTTGAACATTATATAATAATAATATATAATATGCCATTTAGCATAAAGAAGCTACTGTAGTTCTCTCAGCTTTTCAGATCTTACAATCCCACAGATCTCGAATTATTGGGTGCACTGATCTGTATTTGTTTTCCATAAATGTGTACATACATACAACTCATAGTTTACAATTGCACTGACAAATGTGGCTTCACAGCAGGAATTCAATTTTGTCTGGCAGAATTATGCTTGTTGTGTAACACTGGTTTTGCTTCAGGTCAGGGGTCATAATCTCCCGAGTGGCGCAGTGCATCGCAGTGCTAGCTGTGCCACTAGAGATCCTGGTTCGAATCCAGGCTCTGTCGTAGCCGGCCGCGACCGGGAGACCCATGGGGCGGCGCACAGTTGGCCCAGCGTCGTCCAGGGTAGGGGAGGGAATGGCCGGCAGGGATGTAGCTCAGTTGGTAGAGCATGGCGTTTGCAACGCCAGGGTTGTGGGTTCGATTCCCATGGGGGGCCAGTATGAAAAAAATATATATAAAAAATAATGTATGCACTCACTAACTGTAAGTCGCTCTGGATAAGAGCGTCTGCTAAATGACTAAAATGTAAAAATGTAAATAATCTATGACCTGCAGTCAGTCTCACTGCAGGGCTGTGTCCCTGGTGTGTCAGTGTGGGGGTAGTAGTTAACGTTATCAGCATGAGGAAAATGCTGTCTGGCTTTTTACTTTCTAGTCAGTGGGACTGGAGGTCTAATTGCAAAGAAAGGTTAGACTTATACCACCAATACTGGGCTGTATGGTCAGAGTTGACCCCTAGGTGAAGATACAGCATAATCAGCACTATAGTGTGTGTTCTATAAAGGACCACCCAATCAGTGAACAAGCTGCTAGGTTACAGACCTGTCTATGTCAGTTGGCAGCTAGGTGATGATGGGTCTATTTTCATAATTGCCTTTTATGAGGGATGTCTGGTAGATAGGAAAATGATACCCCCACCTGTAAACATTTACAACCACAGATGGTGCCTCTTTGATGTTTGTGACAGTTGTAAAGGATCTGGCTATCCTTGGTTGTTTTTTTATTAGCGAGTGTTAGCGATATAGAAAATCTATTTTATTGACAGAGAGCGTTAATATTGAACTGTCCTCTAAAACTAGTAACCCAGAAATAAATATAGATGTCCTTCCAGTTGAGTCTAACCCATGTTTTCCTCCTGCCAATTGCCCAAAAGCCAAAGGATATTTGTATGCATCTCCCCCCTCCTTTTTCACACAGGTCTTTATAAGCTCATGTATATGGTCTCAAATGTGTCCCTCAAGTTCACAACGATTATTTCCTATTTCTCCCCCTCCCCTTTGTCTCTCAGGTCCTTTGTAATTTTGCACACGTCGAGGTGAGCTATGACCAGACTTTGCACGGCTCTCCTCAGATGATAGACATCCGTACCTTATTGAAGCACTTTAGCACCTGCAGCTGATGACCAAAGCGTCTGCTCCCCACCCTCGCCCCGGTCCTCGCACCGCTCAGCCCCCTCTTGGTCCCGCCGTACCCCCCCAAGGAGTCCCAGTATGTTCCAGAGGCTCACCAGCGTCCTGTTCGGGGACGATGTGGAGGAGGTGAGCCGAGGAGGTCCTGGAGAACAGGGCTTTGGCCAGAAGGAGGAGGATGAAGAGTGGATCCTGGTGGACTATCTGGGTGAGTTTCAGAACATACACACACACACACACAGAGACAGACAGACAGACAAACAGACAGACAGACAGACAGACACACACACAGACAAAACATTTCACAGACATAAACACAAACAAAAATGCAAATACACACTCTAAACACAAACAAACCCCTCACACACCATATCCTCCTGGTATCCATGTACAAAACGGTTCAGATGGGTTCAACAGTGAGCATCATTTCCATACAGTCACGTGTTGGGAACTTCACTACCTTTTAAAAAGTCAACACTGACTATATGCCACTTCTCTAGCCACTTTTGTTGTTTTTCCACTATGTAAGCATATTATCAGATATATACATCTTAAAAGCGTCTAAAAACTCACTTTATCAAACTGCTTGGCTATGCAATCCTTAGGTGCATTGTAGTCTCCATAAACCACCGCTTCATGCAGACGCAAACTAAGTTCACCTGCATTCACAAATGCAGACACAAGGATGCTACTCTAAGCCCTGGCAAGGTTCCCAGTATGTATACGCACAAAAACACATACACGTGTGCCCATACACACATGGCTCCACACATATACAGTATATAAATGCTGCTCAATAACACACACACACACACACACACCTGGCACACACTTGTTCTTTGGGGGGAAGGGAGTGCATCCAGTCCATCTGTCCCTGACACATCTCATATTCCACAAGCGTGTGAATATTCAAGGTGTGAGAGACTGAATCCTGCTGGCCCACTTCTGTACGGGGGGAGGGGAGGGTGGTGAAAGGGCTATGTGGCAGTATATGGGCAATATGTCTGTAAACGGGTCAAACAAAAGCATGGGGGGCTAAGGGGAGGAAGATCAAAATAGGCCCCGGTAGAGTTACCCTTCTGGCCTCTGAGGAGTGAGACGTGTGGGCAGACGGACCAGCAGAATTCCCCTCCAGAATTGACCCCAGTCGGTAACACAGTCTATGACCCAAACCACCAGGGATTCATGCATCCTGAATGCATTTATAGCGTCGTCTATCACACCATAATTCGTTATAGGAGTTGTGTAACATATGTAGCTCATGGGCTCATATGACAACCTTTGGAAATGCATTAAGGCTGAGAATGTGTTCATAATTCATTTTACACATAATTCATTACAGGTGTTCCATGTAAATGCTTAAATGCCTATAAAAGCATTCCTAATGCTTTACAAACAGGTGGTTGATATATTACTCTACAGTCCAGCACTGTAGCCTTACCCAAACTGTTATAACCCTTTGTTACTACATGATCATATAACAGTATTATATAATAATGATTCATCTGATCATCTTATTGTGAATCTCTAATATCAGATGATACATGGTATCATAAACCCTTTATTATGTGTCAGTTTTATATAACTGTTAGAGTGAATGCAGGAAGCAGACACTTGAGGTCAGATGTTTTGTCTCTGAAAGCATTGAATAATTCTTTCCTGCACAGACTTCAGTACAATGACCTATTTTACAGTAGGGATTGATTCCACACGCTTAGTGTGTACTATTTAGTGTGTAATTGCTGTATTCCTGGCACACTTCCAACACCTCAAGTTGCACTAGTCTCCTACTTCTTCTAAACTGCTAATCTATTATATCAATACTGTAGACTGCTTTCCTTCCCCCCTTCCTGCACACACACACATGCGCGCGCGCGCACACACACACACACACACACACACACACACACACACACACACACACACACACACACATACACACACACACAAGGTGGATGGTGAGATGATTACAGATCCTAATTAGCCTTACAGAGACAGTGATGAGGGATGTAAGCGGTTTTAGGGTTCTGCTGCGTTGCTTAGCGGCTAAGCGTGCCGATCACCCTAAAGGGTGTGTGTCGACACAGATGAGATTTACCATGTTTTTATTTTAGTAAACAAGGTGGCTGCACTGCCACTGACATGCGTGACAGAGAAAGATGAGGATGGAAACTGAAGTGTCCTTGGGAGTGGGTGTATTTATATCACACATAGACACCATAACACATCCACACACTCAGAAATGAACACACTGAGAAACACAACACATCTATATACACATCATCTGAAATGGAAAAAGAGGAAAACTTTCATGATCATACACACAAGGGAACACATCCAATACACATACACACACACATTATACACAAGAACACAGTAATACACGAGAACACAGTTATACACAAAGAACACAGTTATACACAAAGAACACTGTTATACACAAAGAACACAGTAATACACAGAGAACACAGTAATACACGAGAACACAGTAATACACGAGAATACATGTAATACACGAGAACACAGTTATACACGAGCACAGTTATACACGAGAACACAGTTATACACGAGAACACAGTTATACACGAGAACACAGTTATACACGAGAACACAGTTATACACAAAGAACACCGTTATACACAAAGAACACCGTTATACACAGAGAACACTGTTATACACAGAGAACACAGTTATACACAGAGAACACAGTTATACACAAAGAACACCGTTATACACAAAGAACACCGTTATACACAAACACACAAACATAGGAAAACCTCTACACACTCATACGTACATGCACACACTCAGGTGTTTGTCAGAGATTCTGTCCAAAAAAAGAGAGGAATTAAGTGTTGGCCAGACATCGGTGCAGGCTATTTTTAGTATAATGGCAACCCAGACAGAAATCTGCTGGCTTTGATTCCTGTCTGGTATCAAGTTGCTTTTTCCGTCATACTTCCCATATGGCAGAGTATTATTCTGACTTATTAGTGCCCTACTGACAGTAACACCACCAAGTCTCAAAGAAAGACATGCTATATAGCCCAGGGATGCAGTGAATGCATCTTCTCGCTCCAGCCAAACCACCTAATTCAACTTGATTCGATTTATTCTATTCAATCTATTCAAACGTAGTTTCTCTCCCAACCTTTTAAGCAGCATCACGAGTTGAGATAGTTAGCTAGTGGAAAAATGTGTTTTTGTGCATTCTAGAGTAGGGAAATACTGGAAAGCATTTGGCAGCAGTTTGGTAGAGGGAGTTGCTGAAGCTGCTTGACCCTATGAATGACAGATCTTGCGCACACACACTATAGTATCTTGGGTCATGCATGTTATTCTGACCGATAGAACACTGCTCTGTGCCTGTAGGGCTTTGACACCTATGCGTCAGGGGAAAATATTGTTTTTGTTTTGATCGCTAAAGCCACTCTCTCTGAGCCACATTGCCCCCTAAAGTCATGTCAGGGTATTGCATATTATTTGTCACCCCACCCAGGTTGAGCTCAAGAACTTCATATTGCATTTTTACATTTTGCTACAGGGAGTTGTTTTTTATATCACCAATTATAAAACTCAATGGTTGTATAACACATTTTCACACATATTCCCTACATGCTTTTGCAAACAGAAACATTCAATTTATTTTTTAAATGTTAATTGTACTGTTCCCTGCCTTTCTCCCCAGCCGAGGCCTGCTCCAGCCCTTGTGGTGACGGCCTGTCTGAGGTGGACCTGACTTCGGAGGAGGAGGAGGACCTTGTGGTAGTCCCTTCTCCCATCGCCAGCTCCCCCATCCGCTATGCCTCCTGCACCTCCCTGGACTCCACCGCTGGCACCGATGATGGGGGTCCTGAGGAAGAGGAGGAGGAAGAGGGGGGTTTCCAGCGCCTGGAGGCCTGTTCTCTAGAGGAGAGCTGGTTCGTCACTCCCCCACCCTGCTTCGGCGGGGGGAGGAGGGGAAAGCCTATGGTACTGGAGACCAGCCCCCTGGAGAACCTGCTGATAGAACACCCCAGCATGTCTGTGTACACCGCCCACAGTCCCCCACGACTCTCCCTCAACCTCCCCCTCTCCCTCAACCTCAATCTCAGCCTCCCCCCTGTTGACGCTCCTGCCGCCGTGGGCAAGGAGCCGGGACGACGTTCGCTTGACACCCCCCGCCACAGGTAGGACTTATTGCTGCAAAGATTCTGGCAGTAGTGTTACTGCACCTACATTTTGTGAATTTATGCTTCAACTATGGATTAACCAATCCAGCCCCCTTTCTGTCTCCCCTATAGGCCAGAGACAGTAGTGCAGCGCAGAGCCAGCCTCCATGCTGGCTGCTATGCGGCTGCCCTCTCAGCCCGGGCCTCAGGCCTCCTAGACCAGGCCCAGCAGCACGGACGCCTGGCCCAGAGGGTACGTGACGCCGCTCAGCGCCAGCTCCTCTCCCGCAACGCCCTGCGCCGCCTCAACCTGTTGCGTACTGGAGGGGCCAAGCAGGCCAAGACCACCACCACCTATCTACACCAGCCTGGCCAGAGGCACCTCAACTACTGAGGTCCTGGCCCTATCCCTTACCCTCCATCCATCAATTCATCCATCTGTCTCAACCTGGATCCACGCAAAGAGTACATCCTGCAACGTGCTCTCCATCTCCCCACTTCCTCCCTCCATCCACCGATCCTCCACTCTGGAATGAAGAGACGTGATGAGGATGTCTTCTTTAAGGACTCCTTTAGAATCAATGCCATAGATCACTTTACTCCGCTGCAGGTGCCCACCACCACATGGTAACTGGGAGAGACTGGTTCAATCAGACATTACACCTGTGGCGACACTCTCCGCTTTCACCTACTCTGCAATGGTTGTGTGACGTCATAGTGTGGCTGTATGCTGCCATAGAATGTCATTGATTGATATCATAGAGTTGCTTGTATGTTGTCATAGAGTGGTTGTGTGCTATCAGAAGAGGGTTTGTGGCTTAATAGAATGACTGTGATGTCTTTAGAGTAGGAGTAGGCATTTAGAAGAGGAGCATGTGTCTCACTTGTAATTAGGACAGTTTAACAAGGTTGTTTCTCATGCCCCTCCAATGAAATTGCTTCCTCTATTGTTTCCTGTCTTTTCGAATTTTGAGATGGAGATGCTCTGTCACTTCATGGCAAACTAATGTAATTTGTCATTCAGATGGCCACAACTTACTTTTCAAAATCAGCACCCCTCCTCTCTTGACTATGGGTGAACATGCCTTGAACTTAATAATTCAGTACTTTCACAATATTGTTTGAGAAAATGATGGTCAAATACTGGGTTAAATATCACTATACGCCTTGTTATAATAGTAGAATTTAAGATGAAAAATAAATAAATGTAAAATGTATTTAAAAAAACTTCCAAAATATTTTTTAAAAGAAAAAAACATATATTACATATCAGTATGAAGTTAGTATGAGTGTTTATCTGCATAGGTATGTTTGTAAGGAGCGGTTTGACTATGTTAGTGTGTGATTTGTTGCATGGTTGTATAGCGCTAGTCTCCAGACGTTGAGAAAACAGAAAAAAATGTGTTTTTGTATCTTATGTCATTGTTTGTTCTAAATCTCCAGTCTACTTCTCAGGGTCATAACCAATCACCTTTACACTTTACTAAAATGCAGATTACGTGATGGATGTTAATTGTCTTTGTACATACTGGAGACCTTTCAAATTTGTCATGGTGTGCTTTGCCTTGTGGTAATGTTTGTGATCAATGATTGACCTTTTAAAATAATAGTGTGCGTCTCGAGAAAATTGAATTTGAACGTTTGCTTGTCCAAGGACTGTGAAAATGAACTCTTACTCTCTCAATCGACTGTTAAAACCCACCACGATGGAGTGACACTGTTAGTCTTTTTCAATTTTGTTTATATATTTGTTCTGTGTACTTTCCATTGTTTTGAGTTTGATTTTTGCCCTGTTCTTTATTTGCTTAGTTACATAACTTAGTAATATTATGTTAAAATATTTAAACCAAAAAACTAGTAGTAAACTCTAACCTTGCAATAGTTTATATTACTATTGTTTTTGCTTTTACAGTATATTCTTCTTTACTTTAACAATGTTTGAAATTGTCAAGTTTGTGACAACATGAATCTGTGCACTCTAGTGGTAAGAAAGCACTGAGAGACACAACTCAAGAACACCTAAGTACATTTACATTTTAGTCATTTAGCAGACGCTCTTATCCAGAGCGACTTACAGTTAGTGAATACATATATTTTTATACTGCCCCCCCCCCCCCCCCAGCCTATTTAAGTTTCATAGAACCTCTAAAAGTCAAGTATCCAGGCAAACTCAATAATTTATGTTGTTTTGACCTTATATTATGACCTAATTTCATCTGTTTCTTTGTACTTATTGGGGGAAATGCACAGTACATACATACTCAGATGTATTTAGCATGGTAGCATCAAGAAGCACTAAGAAGGTTTTGTTTTGTCTAGATAGATGTAAACTGATTATAGTGAAGTGATTTAAGCCTAGCCATTGTATTTGTGTAACTTTTTTATTTTCAAATGTCTCCGATTGCAACACTTGCATCATTTGACGCGTTAATTTTTGTACTGCATTGTGACACGGGCAACATGACGAAGGGAATGGAGGAGATTACAAAATCCTCATTTTTGATGTGTGAAGCTGGAAGGAGCCATTTTGTTTCTGTCCTCAGCTGTCTGAGCTCTTGATGATAATAACAGGGATTTGTATTTTGTTTTATGCCTTGAATTTGTTGTGGTCACGTGCCTTCCAGGTTAAACAGTATAATGACAATGCATTAATGAAGAACTTGAACTCTTGTCCAAAGGGACAACACATACAAAAGCAAATCAACTATGCACACAGGAGGTAGCTTCTCTCCGTGAACCACCCAGCCCATGTACAGATTTTATACACAAATGTAGCAAACCTGTTTTCTCCTGTGTGAAGACTATTTGGTGGCATTTTTTTTTTTTTTACTAAGTGTTAGACTTTTGCTTTGATTTATTTTACTGGAATAATACAGCACTTTGCCAAAAAAGTGTAGGAATTTGAGCGTTAACTGTTATTTATCTACTTAACTGATCGCATTTATTTGTATTTTGGACGTATGAGAGATCAATTCACTCTGTTTTGATGGTCAGCTAAATTAGCAAAAGAGAATGTGGTGGTCTGTTCTAAAACTAATACATGATCTGTTGTCATGATGTAAGCCACAGTCTACAATAAATGTTTTCATACACATACTCTCCCGTTTCTGTCCATTTGATCCATTTAACCTATATTCTACCAGGTTTATTCAACTATGATGAAATCTCTTTTGCAAGAAAGACCCACATCTAGCCTACAGATAATTTCCAAACCAAGCCCTTTATGGCACTGAGCTGAGACAGCTATGATGATACTTTCAGTATGACATTCTCATGAGTTCTGACTACATACAGTGCCTTGCAAAAGTATTCATCCCACTTGGCATTTTTCCTATTTTGTTGCATTACAACCTGTAATTTAAATGGATTTTTATTTGGATTTCATGTAATGGACATACACAAAATAGTCCAAATTGGTGAAGTGAAATGAAAAAAATAACTTGTTTCAAAAAAATCAATAACGGAAAAGTGGTGCGTGCATATGTATTCACCCCCTTTGCTATGAAGCCCCTAAATAAGATCTGGTGCAACCAATTACCTTCAGAAGTCACAGAATTAGTTAAATAAAGTCCACCTGTGTGCAATCTAAGTGTCACATGATCTGTCACATGATCTCAGTATATATACACCTGTTCTGAAAGGCCCAGAGTCTGCCACACCACGAAGCAAGGGGCACCACCAAGCAAGCGGCACCATGAAGACCAAGGAGCTCTCCAAACAGGTCAAGGACAAAGTTGTGGAGAAGTACAGATTAGGTTTGGGTTATAAAAAAACATCCCACGGATCACCATTAAATCCATTATAAAAAATGGAAAGAATATGGCACCACAACAAACCTGCCAAGAGAGGGCCGCCCACCAAGACTCACGGACCAGGCAAGGAGGGCATTAATCATAGAGGCAACAAAGAGACCAAAGATAACCCTGAAGGAGCTGCAAAGCTCCACAGCGGAGATTGGAGTATCTGTCCATAGGACCACTTTAAGCCGTACACTCCACAGAGCTGGGCTTTACGGAAGAGTGGCCAGATAAAAGCCATTGCTTATAGAAAAAAATAAGCAAACACGTTTGGTGTTCGCCAAAATCCATGTGGGAGACTCCCCAAACATATGGAAGAAGGTACTCTTGTCAGATGAGACTAAAATTGAGCTTTTTGGCCATCAAGGAAAACACTATGTCTGGCGCAAACCCAACACCTCTCATCACCCCGAGAACACCATCCCCACAGTGAAGCATGGTGGTGGCAGCATGATGCTGTGGGGATGTTTTTAATCGGCAGGGACTGGGAAACTGGTCAGAATTGAAGGAATGATGGATGGCGCTAAATACAGGGAAATATTTCAGTCTTCCAGAGATTTGAGACTGTGACGGAGGTTCACCTTCCAGCAGGACAATGACCCTAAGCATACTGCTAAAGCAACACTCGAGTGGTTTAAGGGGAAACATTTAAATGTCTTGGAATGGCCTAGTCAAAGCCCAGACCTCAATCCAATTGAGAATCTGTCGTATGACTTAAAGATTGCTGTACACTAGCGGAACCCATCCAACTTGAAGGAGCTGGAGCAACTTGAAGGAGCAGCCCACTTGAAGAATGGGCAAAAATCCCAGCGGCTAGATGTGCCAAGTTTATAGAGACATACCTCCAAGAGACTTGCAGCTATAATTACTGCAAAAGGTGGCTCTACAAAGTATTGACTTGGGGTGGGGGGATACAAACCCCAAAAAATATATTTTAATTCCAGGTTGTAAGGCAACAAAATAGGAAAAATGCCAAGGGGGGTGAATACTTTCGCAAGCCACTGTAACAGCTTTGCACAGCAATATTAAAGCCTAATAAAACGTTTAAAATATGGACTTTATCAAACAATTGAGAATAATGAGTTATCACAAATGTTAGATTTTTCAGTATTTAAAACTCAACTCAAACATCTGACCAATCACAACAGAGCAAAGTAGTTGCCAGGAAGATCTTCAATAACTATTACAAACAAACAACTGATTCAACACTTTAGAAAATAAACAGTGACACAGAAGATAATAACTCTGATAAAATAATCCTATACACTTGTTTTAAAGGCTATAAAATTTAGTAATTACTAATGTTTATTGTGTGTTGAAATCTGAGGGGTATACTACAAGTTGGCCAGCTCAGCAACCAGAAATAACTGTTGATTTTCTGATTCATTGAGAAAGCTAAACTTTATGCTTTTGGTTGTTGAGTCAATTAGACCATGCCCATTTCAAGCTTATATTTATAAAAAAATAAGTTATTTCAGAATATTTAGGCATGTAACTCCTTGATCCTGCTTTACTATATACGGTATAGGCAAACATGGTTTAGTAAGAAACTGTGGTATACGTATACATGATACTACCCTCTGGGAGTAGATGTCACTATTTGGACGGGTCCAGCATTCTTATCTTTGTATGACAAATAATGCATTAGCTAGAAGAGGAGAGAAAAAAGCTTCAACTTAGCTCAATGTATGTACAATAACAATAAGCATATAATCTATGCGTTGAAACGTGTAAGAATCTTCCTGTTTCAATATGACAGTGCTCAATGCTGTCTTCATCTCGGGTTGTTTACATTTTGAAGGAAGACCACGTTGTTTCTCCTGACCCTCCTCTGATTGGCTAAGCGAGTTTGAAACCCCTCCCATAGGTGGACCTGTAATACGGAAGTGTTTTTCTTGCAGCGAAAAAATAAGAAAATAGAGCATAAACGTGTTTTTATATATACTTGACCACGTGTAAAGGCTACCTCAATGCCTACTGCGTCATTTAAGGTTAACCGGAAAATAAGGAAAGCGCCCTTTCCCCCCCAAAATATAAATGAAACCCCTCTTGTGCAAAGTATATCCGCCATCCATACAAAGTCGATGAGTGAAAGTATCTAATAATGGTCACAAACACGTGATCAAATGTATTAACTCCTGGGAAATAAAACAGAACGTTTGCTTTCTTATTTGCAATAAATGGAATTCAGATTTGAACATTTAGCGCGTTTAAATGAACCGGGAACACACATGCGCACTTGCCATGGAATGGTCAGATATATAAAGATTGGCGCTGGCGCGCCAGCTGATCATTATTCGTTCATTCATTTCTGAGGGTAAGGAGCTGGCGAGGAGTTGTTTGCTTATTTAGCTAGCTATGTATTTCAGGAGTTTATTCAGAAAATTATTGGTACTATTACTGGTAAAGGTATTATGTCGATGAGGAACATTCCGTTTATTGGGTTATTATTATATTTTTGTCAAAAAATCTGGAAAAGGAACCAAATGGCAAGAGAGACTGGTAACGTTAACAAACAAGTTGGTTGCAAACTATCTGGCTAACATTAGTTAGCTTATTTGATAAGACAATACATATGTTTCTTCACATTGGTTTGAAGCTGTGTTCTTTGTTATCAACTTTGCTTGATATTTAACGTTAGCATGCAAGCCACCACTGCTTTTCAGGGACGTGGCAAAAAGATAAGTTAGGCAGTAACTTGGCTAGCCAGCAAACTACATAATCATGCTAATTCTACCTAGCAATGTTGAATTATTGCATGTTGCAATACATTCTTACTTTAAGTGTCATATCCTTTTTTCTATTTATATAAACTTTTTATGTTGGTATATTGGAGGTAAAGTCGGCTCACTGGTGAGCTAACTGTTACTGTAGCTAGCCATACTGTCCAAATCCTCCCGCTTCGAGAAATTGGCGCGTAGTTGGGTTTCACAAACATCAAAAATAATTATCATATGGTTACTTTTGTTAACAATAACCATATAAGTTCCTACCAGGGCTTCTGACTTAACATTGGGACTACGGATACAGTAGATTTTATGCAATTTGTGGCAGATTTCTTTGTGGAAATGAGGACGGTAGTCACAAGCTCAACCCTCTACCCATTTGGCATGCCTTTTTTACCGCCGGAAAAAACAGCCTATTATTATCCAATCATGTTTTGGACTTGTGAAGATAGTTTTAGAGAGCTTGTACAAATAATGCATTTCTTTGCCATTTTAACAATGTTTTTGACCCGTCTCCTTTTCAGTGGAACTCTGAAGCCTTCAATTGACAGAATGTCTAACGTTAGACGCAGGTATGGGAAGCCACACTGTAATAAAGCCTCATTATAAACAAGCATGATTGCAAGCTAGCTATAAATTGATTATTTGTACATGTTTGTAACAATTTGTATGGTGACCGCTTGCTGTAGCTAAATTGTCTGTCCTTTCAGTGGTCGCATCACATTGCAAGCAAGAGATGAGAACGCACTAGAACAGAATGTCAAGATAACGCGAAAAAGAAAATCTGAGGTTTGTTCAATTAGTTAATAGTGTATTATTTTTAACCATTAGTGTAGCGTTATTGTTTTTATTGGTCTGTCGCCAAATAAGAACTATAGCTAATTGTAATGTCCATATACTTTTCAGCCATCCAAAAAGATGCCACCCGCAGTGAAGAAACAAAGCTATGAAATACAGGTTGGTTGCTTGTTTATTCAATCAATTACCAAGTTGTGCCAGTGAATGATGACTGTAAAACATGTGGGAGAATATAGGGGTAAACTATGGTAAAAATCGCATGGATGTAGAAGTCATTTTTGATGAGACCTAACTAGTTGGTTGTGTGTATGTCGAGTTATTATCTGTGTCAGTGGGTTAGACAACGCGCAATAACCCCGCGTTTTGTCTGTCCCTCCCTTTCTCCTCCACCCGCCTAATCTCGCTCACATCGGATTCTTTGTTTTGTTTACACTATGGAACGTTGCATAAATACCCTTTTCTGTCGCCATTAAAATGAGCATTCTCTTTTCGATGTTATTTAAGTTCACATGAATACTATAGCTTTGAACAGTTTGGTAGTTTTCACTGTGTTGGAGCATGCTGTGACCTCTATTTGTTAATGGGGGTTCTGTTGGCTATATGGACTTTTCACTTGGTAAATGCATGCTTATTTATTTATATCTGCATTAGCTGCTTATGTGACTATATGCTGATGAAAAGAGATTGAATTTGGTGCCCTTTCTCTCTCTAGAAACGGTGGTCAGAGGAAGGGGCCAGTCCGTGTGTCCTCGTAGAAACGCCACACAAGGAGCTGGAGATGACCAGAGACCTGTCTGGCTTCCAGCAGTTCCGATTCAAGAACATCTTCATCAAGACCTCACCGCTGCCCTGCCTCAGGTACTGTGTGTGTGTTGAAGGGGCTTAGCCCAAATGGCTTTTACACCTCAATAGAGTGGCAATTGCTCCCCCTCTCATGCAGACGCTCCATGTCTTTGTTCCTAAAGTGTCGTCCCCCCAACGCTACTGAGAAACTCTGAATATGTAATGTTTTAGTGGCAACTCTACTCACCTTAGCCGCTTGGCTAATATGTGTCAATGCAACTCTTACATACAAGATCAGGGTGGCACTCAGTAGACCTGCAACTAGAGAAACTTTAGAAATGAGCTGCTCTGAACTTTTTGCGTCTTCTCCTGTTTGTAGCTATTGATGACAAACAAATTCATTGTCTGGTGTTGGGCCTCATAGTCCATGCGAGTGCACACTGGACGTCCTGTTAAGACCTGTGTGTTGTTTCCACTTGGCAGCTGGGCTAGCTCAGATGACGTGTGGATTAAGATGCTGAACAAGGAGCTGAAGTATGTCCATGACAAGGGCTTCCTACAGCAGCACCCCAAACTAAAGCCCAAGATGAGGGCCATTCTCCTGGACTGGCTTCTAGAGGTATGTGTGTCTCTGAAACGTCTTGCTGTACTCTATACCATCTTGGGCCTATTACATGAACCTATCTATATGCCCTTGTTTACACCTGATTTTGGATTTGTAATGACTGGATACGCATGAGCGAAATGTCTGATACTCTGCCTCCATAGTTATTACCTCAGGGGTTCTACCTCTCAAATACTTTGACTTCTTTACTATAGTGCCCCAGGATCTGTACAGAGACGGTGACTGATTTCTAACCCATCCCTGTTTTCTCCCGTGTTGTAGGTGAGTGAGGTGTACACTCTGCATCGAGAGACTGCTTATCTGGCTCAGGACTACTTTGACCGCTTCATGCTGACACAGGACGATATGGAGAAGGACCGACTGCAGCTCATAGGAATCACAGCCCTCTTCATCGCATCTAAGATAGAGGTAGGTGTAATGTCCTCCATTTTCATGCTCTTCTGGATTGCGACCACTGCTTTAGTTTATACCATGTCATAACAAATTAATAACAAGATGGCATTCGCTCCATTTATTTTTCTCAAGTCTAATCGTTCCCCCTCCTTACGCCGCTCAGGAAATCTACCCCCCAAAGCTCCATGAGTTTGCCTATGTTACTGACGGAGCCTGTGAGGAAGAGGCCATCCTGGAGATGGAACTTGTCATGTTGAAGGTAAGAACCCCCTGTTCCCAACTTTGCACTGTTCTAATTCAGTTGTCCCACATTACTTAATGACTCATCTCATCCATCAGGCGCTGAACTGGGACCTGTGTCCAGAGACGGTGATCACATGGCTGAAGCTCTATGCTCAGGTGGAGTCCCTAAAGGATGGCCTCAACTTCCTGGTACCTCAGTTCTCTCAGGACACCTACATCCAGATCACACAGGTGAGTCCACCAGCCCCCTCTGCAGCTTTTACAGTTTCTCCTACCAACACTTGACTGTCATGGAAGATTTTAGATTCCCTATAACCGTTTTAATGGTTGTCCTGGTCTCTATTCATGTTCCAGCTTTTAGACCTGGCCATACTGGACATCAACTCTCTGGACTACCAGTATGGGATACTGGCCGCTGCTGCCTTCTGTCATTTCTTCTCATTTGACGTCGTCCACAAAGTATCAGGTAAGCATTGATTTGGCATCGTGTACATTGTTATTGAGATATGGCCCCACTCTAGAACTCCACAGCCTCCTGTGTGTTATTACATAGTTACTAATGTTGTCTGTGTGTTTCTGTGCAGGTCTGACGTGGGATAGTATTGCTCCCTGTGTCCGGTGGATGACCCCCTTCATGCGCACGGTCAGCGCCTGTCCCAGAGCAGAGCTCAAGGACTTTAAGAAAGTGACGTCTGACGACAGACACAACATCCAGACCCACGTAGACTACCTGTCCATGCTGGTGAGTTCTTACACCACCTGTCAGGGGCTGGAATGGGTCAAGTGTTCAAAGAAAACAACCAGAATGGCTGTTTCGAGTATCTCTACCGGTGTTTGGGAGTAGCAAGTCTCTTTTACCCAGAAATGTATTGCAGCCATCTTGGTGATGCATGGGCAGACATTTTGTGCTAGAATGTAATATTTTTCAAGTGTAAGAATAAAACTGCTCATACAAATGTTTATTGTTTTGAATGAATCGTCTTTTCTGTTGCAGAGTGAAGCTCACCAGAGGCAACCGGACAGCCTAGACCGACTATCACCTGCCGCCATTGTAGGGATATTGACTCCACCAAAAAGCACAGAGAAACCAGCCAATCACTGAGCCCCAGGGTCTCCTCACTTATCTTCTGACTAACCAGATGAAAGGAGAATTACCTAGACGTCACGCCTGACCAACCAGAGGCCGGGAAACTGAACTACGGAACCTCATCCTCACGTGACCAATCAAATTTGCTTTTGGTAATAACACACCTTTGTGTAGCATGTTAAGATGCGTTATTTTACTTTAAATACCAAGCTGGATATCAGAGTATATGCAGTACAGCCATGGTAATCAGATCATGGTTAATATATTGACTTATTTTGTGAAATGATTGCAACAAAGACCCTGTTCTCGCAATCTTAATCCCCAGAATTTGAATTTTACATGGAGATCATTTGAGTTGACTCAAGTCAAATCTTCCTCCATAGGAAGGCATGTCTGCTGCTCCCCTTCTGTTACTTGAAGCTGAATATTTCAAGACATGGTATGTTTGGTAGCTAAAAAGCTAAATATTTTATTTGAGGTGAATTGGTACCTAAAACAGTTGAGTTGCTCAACTCAAGTCTCTTAACATCGTGTTATCATGTGTATTTAGTGCTGTATAGTCTAACTCTGGATACTCCTGGAAAAGCTCAGCCATACAATAACACTTAAAGGAGTATTGGTGTTAGTTGTATGCTATGGTGACATTTGAGCTATTTGAAAGGGTAGTGCGGAGTTAACTATTTGCTATACAACCTTTCTTAAACACCATTTTTGAACGCACATATTCTCTCCACACTGTGAACGACTCATTTCCGTGTGCCATTGATGCATTGTGATGCATTCTCATACCACAAAACACATTCCTGGAAAACTTGACTTCAGTAGTTTGACTTAGACCTTTTTGACCAACTTACAATTGTACGGAATTTTAACATTGTATTTATTTGTCCATTTAAGCCTTACAATGTTTTTATGTCCATATATACATTCTTCATAGGGCTGTGAATTCAGTTCTTTAACAATGCCAAAGGCAAACTATTTAAGTCACGGGATGCATGTTTATTTATGATTTTAATGTTATGTGGAAAAACCATGTATAATGCAGTTACATATTAAATGTTATGTTCGTAGTTTTGCGCTAGCCTGTCCGAGGTGCCTTAGTTGAACTAGAATGGCGATTAAATTGTGATGTGAAGACTTGGGAGCCCAGCTGCTCGAGTGCAGGGCTCTAACCAGTCTGTCCAGCAAACCTGTGACTGTAAACTGAAACCTTCAGTATTGGGCAGACGCCTGCTGATGCAGCAGTATACAAAGACCCATGTTTAAACTGTAAATAAATTAAATAGTAATGTGTATATGTTATGTACATAAAATTAAAGTTCTGTTTTCTAATGGAAATATGAAATGTATTGAATAAATGAAATAGAAATTGGCACATTTAGCCTGCTTTGTTTATTGTTGACATTGGAATGGCTGCATTTGCCTAGTACTTTTTTGACTATGGTTTGTTGAATTCTTGTGAATTGGAGAGGGAGTGCCATTTACAACTGGTCTAACTTGAATCAGAATGGAGCCACAAGAGTGTGGCGTGTGCATCACCTTGGCTTCCTCCCATATGAAAAAAGCAACTTTTCACGGATAGAATGGTGGGGTGTTATAAAGATGAGGAGAGGCCTGCACTTTTAACATGTGCTTTGCATTACTACAGTATCCTTATCGTTAGGCCTCATGAGTATTGTCTTGGGCCTGGCATTTTAGTTCATGTTTACACATGCCATGGGAGTGTGTGTGTCTACTGTGGGGGGGGGGGGGGGGGGGGGGGGGGAGCTTCACGATTCCTCTCG
This sequence comes from Coregonus lavaretus, assembly GCF_964263955.1. Classification (NCBI taxonomy): domain Eukaryota; kingdom Metazoa; phylum Chordata; class Actinopteri; order Salmoniformes; family Salmonidae; genus Coregonus; species Coregonus lavaretus. Next base: position 61,839,026 of record NC_139990.1, on the reverse strand, counting down.
AGTGACAGGCGGTGTAAAAGAAGCCTTTACCATGACTGTCAGAGACAAAACAGTGGAGGTGGAGTCACAATGAAGTGCTCAACTTTCTAACAAGTAAACACTCAGGTATTGAAGGGTGTTACGTTGAAACCAGAGGGACAACGCTCATCTTTGGATGAACAAAAAGTGGGTCAAAGCAGCTGTAAGAGACTGTCAGTGATAGGTGATTATGTTAAAGGTCCAATGCAGACATTTTTTATTTCAATATCAAATATATTCTGGGTAGTAATTTACCGTGATAGTTTCCAGTTAAAATGGTCAAAAATAAACTTAAATAGCTTCTTAGCAAACAGCAATTTCTCAAGCAACAATTTTGCTAGGACTGTCTGGGAGTGGTCTTAGTGGGAAGGGAAAAACTGAAAACTAGCTGTTATTGGCAGAGAAGTTTTGAACTCTTTCTTTTTGGTCTAACTAATCTACCACCTGGTGATGTCACCAGGCAAGCCAAAACTCCATCCCACCAAAACATGCTGAAAATTCAGGCGGTCTTTTCAAATGTCACTTAAACTAAAATGGCATTATCATTTTCACAATTTCACAGTATTATTCCAACCTCATAGTGTGGAAATATACTGTACTGGGCCTTTAAGAAAATGGCCCCAGTCCTATCTCCAGTCCCCCTAATGTCCCCCACCCTGAAAGGACTGAACAGTGGCAATGACCCCTGGTCAGTCAGCTCCACTTGGGGGTCTGTGTGTGATGATGCATGTCTCTACCATGAGGCCAGTGTGTGTGTGTGTTTGAGGGGGTAATCTAGGTGGCCATGGGCCGCTCTCTCTCCCCCCTCCCCCTTCCCAAGCCTCGGTTGTGAGAGGTTATTGTGTTGGCCTGGGAATGCATGGCCCCCACCTCTACATGCCAGCGTTATCGTAACCCCCCACCCATCCCTCTTAAACCAACCCTGACAAAGAGACCTTCACCCTCCACCCCCAACCTCAACCCAACTGCATAATGAGTCTTTCACTTTTATGACAGGTTTCTAACTTTCATTTTCCAACTTAATGTGCATGTGCTACCATCTCCATGTACAAATAGCCCATATCTCAGACACATCTACAGTAGGAATAGAAAAACATATTTGAGAGAAAATACAACAAATTGAACATATCATTTGACCAAATAAATTATTTTTCATGTATTTCATGTAAAGATCTGAAACTGCCTCACTGTGCCTTTAGGAGCTGCAGATTTCACCACAAGAGGGCAGTGTGTCTCTATGTTAAGAATAATCATGTCCATATTTCTCATCCCTTTAATCACTGTTGTTGTACCTTCTCTCATACAGTGCTATGTCCTGATAAAGCATGGGCCATGGCTCATTAACGGTGTCCATATATAGAGATGGAGTTACAGCCATTGATACATTGGACAAAGAAAGTGACAAAACCAATTGCAATGCCTTGAGAAAAAGTTATTTTTATTAAAAGTCATATACAAAAGGAATATCTGACGTTAGGTTGCTATAAAACGTAGATATGTACATTATATATACATAATAACATGGGGACAAGGACCTTGAGTCCTGAATACAGTAAGTAGGGACGTTGGGGTGCGAGGACTGAAGCCTTACTGTGTTTGTGAGTTCTTGAGTCCAAGTGTATCTTGATCAAATTCAGTGAATGGCTGCAACCACGTTTATCCATTGTATCTGTAGTTTTTGGTTAATATATGCAAACATAGCAACTGCAGTTAAATCATATGGGGAAAAAATGTAAGGGTGCAGGTGATAATTGGACCAAACACCAGCGTACAAAAGGCACCCCCAGTAATTTGGATGCATAGTGGGGACATTTGAAATGTGAAGACATTTTACATTTAGCAGACGCTCTTATCCAGAGCGACTTACAGTTAGTGAGTGCATACATTATTTTATTTTTTCATACTGGCCCCCCGTGGGAATCAAACCCACAACCCTGGCGTTGCAAACGCCATGCTCTACCAACTGAGCTACATCCCTGCCGGCCATTCCCTCCGCTACCCTGGACGTCGCTGGGCCAATTGTGCGCCGCCCCATGGGTCTCCCGGTCGCGGCCGGCTATGACAGAGCTTGGATTCGAACCAGGATCTCTAGTGGCACAGCTAGCACTGCGCCACTCGGGAGATAACACCCAGAAGGGATTTTATCAGTGTGTTTGTTAGTGTGGTGTTCCTGGTTCTCACTTTGTCCCCACTGTGCATCACAGTAACTCTACAGCCATGGAAAATATGGGATATTTGTTTATACAGCTATACATAGGAGCTATCAAGAACAAAATCATAAAGTGAAGACATTTTGGAGAGCTAGTTTTTGGGAGTTTCTGTCTACCTACTGCAACAAAAATAGAACAATTTCAATCAGATCATTTGTAAAATAATTGTTGGCAATGGAGTTTCTGTGATTGTACTGTTTGACTTTTCTTTGACTACTCACAACTATTCCTCCCCAGCCAACACCTCCCTGTATTTGTGGAGACATTTCATTTCCTGGCTCCTTTAGCACAACACATTCATCAGACGTTGTCATGACACTGTGGGGTCATCCTATCCTCTTGTTTCCAAGACAATAGAGACAGGAAGTGTCAGAAATGATTGGCATCACACAACACCATCTCTGAACCAACATAGAGCTAGAAATAGAAGAAAGGAACACCACCCAGCATGTCCTGATAAGACACAGAAACACAGTGCACCACAAGGGCTGGGTTCATTATATCTATATTGGAGTATAAAAATATTTCCTATCTGAAACCCATAATTATATTCTATAATACACATCACTGATGCCAAGTGAAGGTTTCTCACCAGGCATATCAACAATGCTTTTACCGTTCTAAGCATTTTAAGGTTTGTAGTTATTTTCTGGCAAATGGATTCTGCAATCAAGACTGAGAATCATCCACTAGTGCAATTAGACCGTGATTGAAAGGGAAAGTATTTGACAATAGTCTAGAGGCTCTATAATCTCTTGCATATGAGTTACTCATAATTTATACATATCAAGGAACAAGCAACACGATGTGGTATTGACTGCTTTCTTCATCTAATAAATGTTCCTTTAGTTATATAAGGTACCTCCTAGATCATATCTACCTCCTGCTCAACTGAAGAAGGTGAACTCCCCCTGTGTAGGGCTAAAATGCTGTCCATATATATTCTCACAGGATAGAATGTTGTAAAGGAACAAATCAGAGCTTCTCCATTTGCCCGTTTCCTTCGCATGACTGTCTTGATCCAATAGGATGTCTGAAACAAAAACGTTATAATACAAAATAAAGGGGTACCGGTAAATTATAGATTTGACACATTGAGTTCAAAGTCCTTATAATGTAGAAGAACAACATTGTCCCTGTTGGTTCAACATAATTTCAGAGCTAAAATAAATACAGTTTCAACACTTCACCAAGAGAAATAAAACGGAATAAATAAATTAATCTCACTAAGACTTCTAACCCCTTTTCCACCACATAAAGCTTCAGCAAACCTGTCAACATGAATAAAAAAATTACAGGAGCCAATTTTCTGTGTGCTTTGTTTCCCTTACAACCAACCAGCATTGACACACCATACACAATCACTAGCAGGTACTAAGTCAGTCAGGGTTGTGGTTTATGAGGACCCTAAAATGGGTGTGGCAGGTGATCCTGACTACGGCTCCTCTGACTCTGGCTGTAACTCAAAGCGTCCCTGTATGTCAGCGCCAGCGCCGGTCGCTCGTACATTTCGCTTAGAGCCTCAAACTTGTCCCCCCAGTGGGACAGCCGGTCGTAGCTGAAGGCTGCTCCCTCCTCTTCCTCTTCTTTGTCGTGGGAGATAGCAGAACCCAGCGAGCTGAGGCTACCAACCGGGGACCCGGCGCCCTCGATGCTCCAGACGTGATAGCTGTCCGGCTGGAACGCCTGACTGTCGTTGTCGGCCTCCCAGATGATGCGCGCCACGTAGCTCTTGAAGTCCATGGGGCAGTGGCCCACGGAGCTAGAATGAGCATCATTACTATCATTAGTATAGCTTGCATTGCTAGCATGGTGGTGGTGGTGGTGGGGGATGTGGAGGTAGGGGGCCCCCGAGCTGCATGCTGAGCCAGCAGGGTGCACCTCCTCCTGGGAACCCTGGGAGGACTTGATGAGGGGGGCGGTGGTGCAGGATGAGGACTGGGACAGGCTGGAACACAGGGGCCTCTTCAGCTCAGTGATGTCATAGGCATTCTGGAAGGGTGAAATGGCATCAAATTAAAAACATAAGTATGAAAAATAAGTAAATTATTTCATCTAGTGGTCAATTTAGAAATTGATCTCAATGACTAGCGACGTAGGTAATTCCACTGTGCTGCAATGTCTGACCTGTGTGTGTGTGTGTGTGTGTGTGTGTACCTGGTCCTGCTCTCCTCCTCCCTCCTCGTTGTAGTTGAGGATGTTCTCTCTGATGTCCTCCCAGCTCTGGTGTTCTGCAGGGATGTGGTACACACCCCTCTTCTGGAACTTACTACGACTGCCCTTCTGGTTCCACACGGTCACAGCTACCAGCACAGCTACCGGGCACAGAGAAAGGCAACAGTTTAGTCATTATAGTGGATGGAACAGAATGAGAGATAACACTACTGTACTCTACAAGCATTTGAGTGTGGATGGGAAAGAGATTAAACAAAACTTTTTTGTGTATCCTTCACTTTCACCTCTTTTCTTCCGTTGGCCAGCCACTGTCCCTCAGGCAATCCTACACTCTCTTTCCCCCTCTCCCTGCACACCTCTCTCCATTTCCCCTCCTCACTCTCCCTGCAAGTCTAACCATCATATATCACAGATGTTTAGACATTCACCACTGTAGCTACTTCACTTTTTTCCTCATCTCACTTGACATTTCTAGTTTCAGCACTCAGATTGTTATGTTCGTCTTCCCTTTACACCCTCTCCTTCCCTGGCATGGGGCTATGATCTCTCTGCGTCGGGTATCAGGGCCGTCAGCGTTGACAGAGGGGCCCTCGGGGGCACTGCCAGTCTGACATCACACAGCCGTACCCGTCAGAGGCTCATACAGACCTCGCTAACCTGTCACGTGTCACTGTCACCGTCACTGAACGGCCCTCTAGTCTCTAGTCTATTTCCCCTGCTCTTCCTTCTACATCCATCTAACTACACATCTATCTATATCGTTTTATCAATGCTGCTAATGGACAGCATTATAATGGATACTCTATTGATCTCTTTAGGCACACTCAATGTTACGTAAAAACAGCTCACTATTTGAAGGTAAAAGGTCATGTGAAAAGAGGGTTTTAGTCGGCCATATTTACCGAAGAAGACGAGCAGACACATGCTGATGACCAGGATGGAGCCCGGGCTGAGGGCGGCCATGCGGTGGGCTTTCATCTGGCCCACCTCACACCGCTGACCTCTGAACCCCTCGGGGCAACGGCACTGCCAACTGTCGGGGGTCAGGGCGTGGCAGGTGCCCCTGTTACGACAGGCCGAGGGTCCACAGGGGGAGGGCACACAGCGGGGGTGGCCTGATGTCTCGTCTGTCACCGTCACCTGGCCACCTGGACACCTGAGAGAGGACGGAGAACAGGGTCGTTCTTTTAACTATGTCTGTGTGTCCTTAGCATGTGTAAGATTGTGTAGGTGTGAGAGAGGGTTTGTATGTGTTTAAATGTGTCTGTGTAGCCAGCCTCACCCACCTGCACTGGTGTTTCCTCCACAGGTCCACACAGTAGAGGGGGCTGCGGCAGGGCTTAGCACTGCATGCGTCTGAGTGACAGCCTGAGGTCACCCCCCTCCGCTCCAACACTGTGCTGAACTCTGTACTCTGACCATCCAGAGGGAGGGAGTGGCCGTTCAGCCTCACATCCCGCAGGCAGCCTGTGAGAGAGAGAGGGAGAGAGACTTAATGACTGACAAATACTAATAGGATAAAATTCTTATATATAATTGGAGATAATCAGAGATGATTGTTTTCTGTGATTGCTATTTCTAAAAAATGTATTTGCCTTGGTAAAGTAAAAAAATGGAAAGATTGAGTAAAAAATATGGAAAGAAATAATGACAGAAAGAAGATCAGTCACTCCTTGACATAGACCTGTGGCATTTTGACCCAGCCAAAGCAGATACACACACTGAGAGCTAGAGGGCAGACACACCCAGGGAGAGACAAGGAGAGAGGAGATCATTACAGTGGAGAGGACGGGAGGAGTAGAGACAGGATGAGTTGAAATGATGAGAAGAGAGGATGAAATGAGAGAGGAAAACAGGAGAATAGATTGAGACAAAGAGGAGACAGAGGGGAAAGAAGAGAGAACCAGTAAAGAAAACATGGAAAGGACAGAAGAGGAGACAGTCTTGCCCTGGAAGTCAGCATATTGTCCTGGGGTGGGTTCATTCCCCAGCAGCACACTGGAGGGGTGCACCACAATCTCCCGCCTGTTCCCCAGCCAGGCCCTGGCCTCCCGCGAGCCACCACCCTGCTCCAGACGCAGCGTGAAGAGGTTGTCATGACGATGCAAGCTGGCGAGGACCCACTGGCCCCCGTCGACCCGCTGGCTGGCCAGGCGGAGGGAATGGGCACCGTCGCCCAGGTTGGCACGCACCAACAGGTGGCCATCTATGATCTGAGAGAGTGGAGAGAAGACATTTTTTAAATGCTGCCACTTTTTACTTTCCAATTGATAAAATTGTATCTTGTGAGTGATGTTCCACCAGGGCACTGACCTCCAGGATGATGTACTCGTTGGCATCGCGGGACGTCATGGAGAGCAGGGTGCCAGAGGAGGAGCGTGTGCGGAGCAGGAGCTGGATGTGTGTACGACGGGGGCTACCTCCCCCCCTCAGCTGGTAGCGTAGCACACTGTCCCTGTCGAAGGACCACTCTGGTAGAGCTACAGAGGAGAGAGGGAATATGGTTAATACTCTCTCACACACACATTCACACACCAAAATATTGCTGTGAAGAAGAACCAGTCCACCAACAAAGTCACTTACCTTTGTCACACTTGTGCCCACTGTACCCGGGGTGGCAGTCACAGCTGAAGGAGCCCCACTCGCCCAGGCAGGTCCCGTGGACGCCACAGGAGGGTCCGCCCGCTGTCACACACACCCCGTCTGTCAAGCCACAGCCTGGGGAACTATCCAAGCTCTCCCCCGGAATTCCCAGGTCATACACCTACAGAGAGTGATGTAGGGTATACGATATAGGTTAAATATCAGCTTAGAGAAACATAAAAAGAGCCCTCAGAGTCAGTTATCAACATTTCTGTTACAAAGGGGCTTTATGTCAACAGTCTGAGCCCAAATGGATGCCGTTGCTGCCCTGCGATCCTCTCCTTTCACACCTCATGTCAAATAGGGCTTTATATGGTCAACTTTCTGAGCCAAAATGGCTACTACTGTTGCTGTATATAGTAAACTGTCTGATCCAAAATGGTTATCACTCATGCTGTCCTGTTGTGCTCCTCTCTCCTAATTATTAATGTCAAACAGGACTGTATATGGTCAACTGTCAGCCGTCTGAGCCAAAATGGCCACCACTCCAGTCTCATGTTCCCTCCCTTTCATATTTCCCAGCAGGGACGCAAAACCACACAAGCTAATCTGCTTTCAGGAATAGTTTATGGAGGAGATGTTCTTTTAATTTATTTCTTATTTGGACTTTGAAATAGTTTTTTTGGCTGTGCTCAAACGACCGTCTGTCCAACTCTCTCCCCCGGCACTCTCAGCCAGTGCCAACAGAAGACACACACAAAGAGATTGACTAAAACACACACACACACACACACACACACACACACACACACACACACACACACACACACATGTAGCAGGGAGAAGTCACAAAAGAGACTGAGAGAAGTTAACACTCTCCCAAAAGGAAGACACATACACCTCTTAAAACACTGTAGGAAAAACCCACTCACATAAGCAAATGAATATTGACAACCCCATAGACTAAACAGACTAAAAGAAAGCATCTCTTCTTCCCAGGTATATTAATATAGCTGCCAGTCTCCGTCTCCTCTGAGCCCTGTTCATAAACCTGTCACTATCAGTCTGATCGGATAGACAGCTCTGTCAATCTTTGATGGGGAGCATGAAAACACTGTGACAGTGAGGAAAAGAGGATAGAACTACTAGAGAAGTGGGAAATAAAAGATGGTGGAGGAAGAGGAAGAGGAGGAGGTGTGACTTTAATGCAGACGGAGAGAACGAAAGAACGAAAGAGAGGGAGAGAACGAAAGAACGAAAGAAAGAGAAAGGTACTAAGCAAGGGAGGGGGAAAGAGAGAGGTTAGGGTAGAGAGGTTACCTTGCTATCGACCACCAGGTTCCTGAGGCAGCCAGTGAAAGCTTTGTAGCGTCTGTGAGTGGAGGTCTCCTTCACCCCACCCAGCTGGAGAGGCTGGTTCACATTCAGGAACCTGGGAGATGGGGAGGAGAGGGAGAGAGATAAGTGTCAGTAACCAGGTTTCCATCCTTTTTATGCAAGCAAAGTACATGTCGGATCCAAAATGTCATGACAGGCCTGATGGAAATCTGGGATCTTTTTGTGTAGGTAAAATGAATTATGCGAGAAATGTCGATTAAAATGCTTCTATGCACAAATATTGATATAATAACCATTATATCGAAGTAAACTTGGAGTCACGCGATGACATGTTGTGTGGTCCTTCCACTACGAATCGTCGGGAAAGCATGCAGTTTATTAGGCTACAGATGAAATAAATTATGGCAAACTTCACAGGGTGGTGAAAGTGCAAGGTGATGAGGTTGATGCTCCTTTCCAATAAATATTGAGGGTCTTATTTTGGTGACATGATAATCGATGCTTGGCTGCCGTTTGACAAATCAAAATAATCTTGCTCTTTTGTCCATAATAATAATCTCATAATGTAGGCTATATGTGAGCTCTAGTCACAGCGCACAGATAGCGCATGTACCAATACCAGAGTGGGCACATTCGCTATATAACTCAACATTATTTTGTGAGAAAACCATCAGTAGAGTTGAAAATGCGATGGAAACCCATTTAACTTGTATTTTTTTATTCAGTACATGGGAATTTGACCGCAAAAGGTATTTTTATGTGCACTACGTCATCACGCACAGACTGTTATCTGCCACAGGTCAATTTGATGGAAACATCTCTGGTGGGAAAATGCACATTGTTTTTATGCGGATTTTAGAATATTCACATGAAAATCTGTCGCCAATTGGATGGAAACCTAGCTAGTGTTAGCTTGTGTATAACATGGGTGGTCAGTAGTGGTCTTCAGTGGTCTGTAGTAGTCTAGTAGTCTACAGTTGTCTGCTCTTACCTCTGGTTGCCAGGGGTCTCTCCAGAAGCCTTGCAGCCAGACTGATCTGTCTCCAGCACCTCCACCACTAGACCCTCCACCTCGTTCACCACTGCCCCCGAACACTGGTCTAGGATCAGCTGAACTGCCTGGATTAGACACATCATTTAGCACACACCGTCACATTCACAGTCAGGTCCTAGGTCAGTTCATAATGTAAGCATCCCCATGAGGATTCCCTCTTAGGCTATTCCCCAATCCCCAACCCTTCCCTCCTCCAACCCCTCTGGGAATATGTCTGGACCTTTCCATCACTGATGATGTCCAGGCGGTGCCATCGGCGGTCCATGACAGTGGATCTCGCTGGGAGCTGGAGCGTCAGTGTTCCCGATCCATGGCTGATGCTGAGGGTCGGAACGCCATTCCTCAATTCTGGAAGAGAGACAGGAAATAGGGATGTGGAGAGATAATCACTTTAGAAGCTTTAGATCACTTAACAGTGGAAATATGTTTCTGACTATCCATCAATCAATCTAGTAATTTTCACAAACACATTCTTGGAAACAAGCCAATCTAGCCACCAAGCGCTTGAAACTGGCTTACTCACCAATATACAGAGTTACATTGATGAGTAAACTGCCTTAATGTTGCATTCACAGTATGCATGTCAAAGTGTGTATGACTACATGGTGTGTGACCTGACCAACCTCTGTGTTCTACGCTGCTACTCTGTTGAGCAGCACCAGTGAAAAATGCTTCACTGCAATCAATTCAGCAGCCATGTTCGATTTGCTATCCCCAGAACGGGGAACTTGGAACGGGCTCGATAATTACATAAATTAATGTGACAGGACTACCAAACAGATTATGTAAGGCCTTTCTAAAGGCCAAACTGGACTCATCTTTTAAGGACATATAGGACCTCTGGGATGTGACATTAGGATTAGGTGGGACATAACTTGACATAAAAGACACATGGCTTATAGGGACCTGAATATGACGCAGGCTTATGAGGATATGAGTATGCCACCTCCACTAGAGGTTTGATCAAGAGCGCTGGTTGCCAGTCCATCACCATATTGCTTACCTATCCATTTCCAGACACATTGAAAGTAGGAAGTAGGAGTGAGTGGGATGGACTATGGTGTGGTTGTTTCTGTTCAGGGCCTACATGTAGGTTGGCTGTTCTTACCCAGAGCGATGTAGTCCTCCTGCTCTCCGGCCTGGGCGGGGCCTAGAGGGCCGTTGTAGAGCAGCAGCCCATTGGCTGACTCAGTTATGAACTCCATTGAGATGTGGCTCTGAAAGCAAGGCCTGATGGGAGGGAACCAGGCGTAACCCTGGCCGCGGAAGGTGTGCTTGGTCTGCTGGCACTCAGGCCCGTCAAACATGGGTGGACACTTGCACCTGAACGGCAGGGGAAAAACATTGTGAACGTGTTATTTCTAACAGCTGATGCTAACTAGTGAGAGCTCTTGGCTCCAATTGTCTTTGGCCGTCATACCTGTATCCCAGCTCGCTGTCCTGACAGGTGCCTCCGTTGAGGCAGGGGTTGTGGGGGTAGGAGGAGCAAGCCTGGTGCAGGCTCTCTCTGGCCCTGCAGCCACAGCGTGCCTCAGAGGAGGCGGAGACAGACACCAGGGAGGTGTTCCCAGAGCTGAGGGCGGTGGGGGTGAGGCTGAAGGTGACGTCACTGCTGCAGCCGCCCGACTGACTGCAGTCTGTGTAGGGACACTCGTCTACGCCCACCTGGGAGATAGACACACCCAGTGCTGCTTCCAACTGAGAGAGGAGGGGGGAGAGAAACTGCCTGTCAGTGAAATCAAAGTGGTTTGAAACAGTCTTCATATCATCTTCATATAAGTCTTTCTTGGTCTTAATTTAGAGCCAGGTGATGTCTCTGGCTGAATTCGTTCTGACTCAATCTGACTCCAATGACTTAAAAGCAACTCGCCAGTTCCATCCGATCTCAACAGGCAGCAGTAAAACTGTCAGCGACACACACCCAGTGTATAAACAACTGCTTCTGGGCAGCGCAACACTCAGTAAAAAACAGTTTAGGATTTATGGACTAGTGAATACTTTATAAAGACTCAGACATTCTCTCCTGTCCTCCCTCTTTTTCTCTCCATCCATCTCTCTCTCTCTCCCTTTCTGTTCCCCCAGCACAAGCTTGGGTCACCAGCTGCTATCTCATGCCTTAAATGGTTATGAAATATTTACACACACTCGAGTAGTGTGCCGCTGTGCGTGTGTGATTAAGTGTGTGTGAGAGTTTAAATGTGTGTGTGTGAGTGTTGAAATATGTATGTTGTTGAGCATGGTGTCAGTGTGTGTGTGTTTAAGTGTGTGTGAGATTTTAAATATGGGTTTCTTTTTCGTGGTGCATCACTGTGTGTGGGATAGTGTGAATGTTTGTAACGTTGTCTAGTGTGAAGCTTTATGCGTATTCAAAGTATTATATGAGAGACCTAGTGTGTATCCCATCTTCACCTTAGCTTTATGCACCATCACATTGCCGTGGAGTTTCTCGGCCTTGTAGTACGGCGAGCCGTGGGCGGCGAACCACACGTTGACCTCGCGCTCACCCTGGCGGTTGCCATTGGCGACAGAGAAGATGTGGACGTTGTCCCGGTCGGTCTGGAGAAGCTCAGAGAGGAGACGACCCAGGCGGGAGAAAGGACTCTCCTGACCCGGTGCACTGCTGAAGAACTGTTCCACTGTGATGTCTGCACAACAGGATGGTGGGATTGAATGGTTAGTATACTCAGTTCATCATATTGTAGTTCAACACGCTACAAAGTGGACTGCCCCTTGCAAAACACTCCCCTGCCCAATGTTCTACAGGTAATGATAGTACAGATCAGTCGGATGTTTGTAAATGCTCAGCTGGTGCCTGGGGGTGATATGAACCACGACCTTAGGGACCTATTAGATACAAGAGAGCCTGCCACACAGCACTCTGGCATGCATGTCATCACACGTGACACGGTTACCATGGAAACATTATGACAGCATTAGCTCCTCATGGGCTGTGGTCAGTGACCACGAAAAGAGTGAAAAGTGAGAATATTGGCTGATACACTAGGGTGCAAAACACTCACTGGACAGGCGCAAAGAGCCAGCATTCTGGACCGCCTCCTCGTCCAGCTCCATGACGACGACCTCTGCAGTGGAGGTCACATCGGGCCAGGTCTTGTCGGAGACACGCACCTCCAGGCTGTAGGAACCCACTGGCACAGGGACTCCCTCTCTGATAATCAACTGGCCTGAGTTGTGGTTCAGACTGAACATCCCGCTGAGAGAGGGAGGAGGGAGGAGGAGATGGAGGGAGAGAGAAATGGAAGAAGATCGTGAGGAAATGGGGGTAGTGGGAATAGAAGTAAAAGAGAGGGGGGGAGAACAGAGAGTAAGAGAGATCAGCAGTAGCCCCCCCAGTGTTCATCCATGCAGGACTATCCCTGGCCTCCCTCCGTGCTCACCATCTCACATTAAAACGCTGAACTGTCCAGGGAGACAGCCACATGCATTATAGATGGCTTCACTATCAGTATCAATGCAACCCCCTCTACCCTATCCCACTACCTCTCCTCCACTCTACCAACACCCGTCCCTCCTCCCTCCTAGCCCCCTGTGCACTCTATCAAAAACCTATTCCCCCTGAACCTGTTCCCACAGCCCCTTAGGTTCATTCTACCTCTCTCTCTCTACTCCCCATAGACACATTCTCACTACACTAACCCCACCAGCCCTACCTAAGGCCCATGTTAATGCTGCAGAACTTTCTATCCTATCCTGCTCCTAAAGTCTACTTCTCACGTCTCAAACTTCTCTTCCTCACATGTCCTTGTTCACTCTGCTACAGTGACTCTTCTCCTTCCCAGCTATCTACTCATATCTTCTGTCATGGGCCTCTCACTCCACCGGGTTACCACCTTAATTTTCTTCCACTCTGCTCACCACTCTCTCTACTCAGCCTAACTAGCTCCACCTGTCCCTGCTCTGCTCTGCTCTAATTACTCTGCCAGCTGCGCTGCATTACCCACTACCTCTCCCAGTATTTAAGGCCCTGTCTTTCAGCTCTCCGGTGTCAGATCGTCTGCAAAGCTCACACCCGGAACCTGTTTGCTCGCGCTTCTGGCTCACCCTGGTTTTGTGACCCCGGACCTGCCTGTTTTTTGGATACTCTTCTGCCTCAGGAGATCCAGACCTGCTTCTGCCATTACGACTCCTGACTACTCTTCAATCCCGGTAACTCTGACCAGCCTTCTGCCTTGCTACTACGTATTTTGGATTTCCCTTGAACTGTACTGCTGCCTGGTTTCATTCCGCCCTGTTGTGTCTGTGTCTCCCCCCCCCAGGACTTCTGGACCACCCACCACTGGCTTCATAGGACGCATCGCTGCCACTGGGGGGGGCACAGACCCAGCGCATTGGACGGGATCCCTGTTACCCCTGGAGCCTTCCTTCACTCCCTACTTCCCTTTTCCCTTAAGTTTAATAAACTTTCTGGTGTGACGCAATTGTGGTCCTCTGGTCGTCTGTCTGAACCGTGACAGTACGATCTGACCATTATGGACTCAGCGCACACTTTCCCCGACATGGAAACCGATGAGCATGAGCAGCAGTTCCAGCAGCAGCAACAACAACTCGCCATGATCATTCAACTCCTCACCAACCTTACCCCAGCCAGTCTGCCCACCAGCCCAGCCCCCGAGTTACCTGCCCCGGTCATTGCAGCCGCTGCTCCGGAACCCAAGATTGGAAACCCCGAGCGGTTCAACGGCGATTCAACCCAGGTCCGGCCATTCCTGACTAGCTGCCGACTTCAGTTCTCCTTGCAGCCAAGGACCTTCGCCACGGAGGGGGCTAAAGTTGGGTATGCCATCACTCACCTGACGGGCCGAGCTCGACTCTGGGGAACAGCAGAGTTCGAACGTCAAACCCCCGCATGTGCAACCTTCGACCTGTTTGCTGAGGAGATGCTGAAGGTGTTTGACCTGGATTCACCCACCGCAGAGGCGTCTCGTGAACTGTTCAGTATTCGACAAGGCAGACGTACAGTCGCAGACCATTCCATCGACTTCCGAACCCTGGCTAGACGAAGTTCTTGGAACACACCATCGTTGGTGGACGCGTTCTTCCATAGTTTGGCTGACTATATCAAGGACGAGTTGGTCTCCCATGAACTGCCTTCCACTCTTGATGAAGCCATCGCACTGACTGTCAGGATCGACAGAAGGATACAGACCCGTCGTCGTGAGAGGGGGCGCCAAGGTCCACCTACTACCGGCATTCGGAGAGATCCGACTGGGCTCCTGTCATCTACTGCCACTCACCCAGGTCAGCTTGATCAGTCTGAGCCTATGGAGATTGGGCGAGCCTCCCTCACTCCTGCAGAGCGCCAGCGCCGCTTCACCTCAAACCTCTGCCTCTATTGTGGAGGTGATGGACATCGTGTGGTAACCTGCCCTTTAAAGGGCCGAAGCTCACCGGGCATAGGGGGAGTCCGGTTGAGTTCAATGACCATCCAGTCCTCCGACCGCAAACCCCTGCTGCAAGTTCACCTCCGCCTCTCTGACTCAACTCACACCCTGGCTGCTCTGGTGGATTCTGGCGCCGAAGCCAACATAATGGACATCAAGCTGGCACGCCAACTGGGACTGGAGAACCTCCGTTTGACACCTCCTATTCCTGCCCGGGCACTGGACGGACACTTACTCGGATCGGTCACTCATGTCACGGCCCCGGTCTCGATGGGTCTGTCCGGAAACCATCAAGAAACTATCCAGTTTCACCTGCTCCCCTCTCCAGGCCAACCCCTCATCCTGGGTTACCCATGGCTCCGCCGGCACAACCCTCAGCTCGACTGGGTGACCGGGGTGATCAGGGAGTGGGGAGAGGACTGCCACCGAACCTGCCTGCTTGCTGCCGCACTACCCCCTCGGCCAGTACCTACTAACTCCGCTCCTGACCTCTCCAATGTCCCAGAATGCTACCATGGTCTCAGAGAGGTGTTTAACAAAGCAAGAGCCACATCTCTGCCCCCTCACCGACCGTACGACTGTGCCATCGACCTCCTCCCTGGAACAGCTCCTCCAAAGGGTCGTCTTTATTCGTTGTCTGCTCCTGAAAGAAAGTCCATGGAGGACTACATCAATGGCTCTCTGTCCGCAGGATTAATCCGTTCATCTTCATCTCCTGCTGGTGCTGGCTTCTTCTTTGTGGGGAAGAAGGACGGATCTCTTCGCCCCTGCATCGACTACAGGGGACTCAACGACATCACTGTGAAGAACCGTTACCCTCTGCCTCTGCTCACCTCTGCTTTTGAGTTGCTCCAGGGAGCCACTATTTTTACCAAGTTGGATCTCAGAAACGCTTACCACCTAGTGCGGATCCGGGAGGGAGATGAATGGAAAACCGCATTCAATACACCAACAGGCCACTACGAGTATCTGGTTATGCCTTTTGGCCTCACCAATGCTCCTGCTGTGTTCCAGGCTCTAGTGAATGATGTACTGCGGGACATGTTAAACAAGTTTGTCTTCGTTTACCTGGATGACATCTTAATCTACTCCAGAAACCTGTCTGAACACACCCGCCATGTCCAGCAAGTCCTTCATCGTCTTCTGGAGAATTCCCTCTACGCCAAGGCAGAGAAATGTGAGTTTCACGTCAAGACAGTGGCCTTCCTGGGGTACATAGTGGCAGAGGGAAGTATCCAAATGGATCCTGCCAAAGTATCAGCAGTCACTTCATGGCCAGTTCCGGAGAACAGAAAGAAGCTGCAACAGTTTCTGGGGTTTGCTAACTTCTATAGGAAGTTTATCCGGAACTACAGTACCGTTGCTGCCCCTCTCACTGCTCTAACCAGCACCAAGCAACCCTTCACCTGGACCCCAGCAGCCGACAGAGCCTTCAGTACCCTCAAGGTGAGGTTCACCTCCGCTCCCATCCTCCAGATGCCTGATGTGGACCGGCAATTCATTGTGGAGGTGGACGCCTCGGATGTGGGAGTTGGTGCTGTGATTTCTCAGTGGGCTGCGGAGGATAGGAAGCTCCATCCCTGTGCCTTTTTCTCACGTCGGTTGTCCCCCTCTGAGTGCAATTACGACATAGGGAACCGTGAGCTGCTGGCTGTGAAGCTTGCCTTGGAGGAGTGGCGTCACTGGCTGGAGGGGTCCACCATTCCATTTCTCGTTTGGACCGATCATAAGAACTTGGAGTACATCCGCACGGCCAAACGGTTGAACTCCAGGCAGTCCCGCTGGGCCCTGTTCTTCACCAGGTTTAATTTCACTCTGTCATACCGGCCTGGATCACGCAACACCAAGCCAGACGCCCTCTCCCGTCAATTCCAGAAGGATGACACCCCCTCCAAGGACCCTGTGTCGATTCTGCCAAGTCCCTGCATCGTTGCAGCTCTGACCTGGGCTGTTGAGGAACAGGTGCTGGAGGCTCTCCGTAACCAGCCAGGTCCCAGCACTTGCCCAGCTGACCGCCTTTTTGTCCCCGAAGACCTGAGGTCCCAGGTCGTTCAGTGGGGACATGACTCCCGCCTAGCTTGTCACCCTGGCTCCACCCGCACTTACAACCTGCTCGCCCAGAGGTTCTGGTGGCCCTCTCTGAGGAAGGATGTACGGGAATTCGTCCAAGCCTGCCCCATCTGCAACCAACACAAGTCGTCCTGCCAGCCCCCAGCCGGATTGCTGCAGCCCCTGCCTGTGCCCAGACGTCCCTGGTCTCACATCGCCCTTGACTTTGTCACGGGGCTGCCCCCTTCAAGTGGCATGACCGTCATTCTCACCATCGTTGACCGTTTCAGCAAGATGGCACACTTCATTCCCCTCCCCAAGCTCCCAACCGCCAAGGAGACCGCCCAGGTGGTCCTGGAACACGTCTTCCGGATCCACGGACTGCCAAAGGATGTAGTTTCTGACCGTGGTCCACAATTCTCCTCCGCTTTTTGGAAGGAGTTCTGTCACCTGCTGGGAGCCACAGTCAGTCTGACTTCCGGATTCCATCCCCAATCCAATGGGCAGTCAGAGCGGGCTAATCAGGAGCTCGAGAAGGCACTGCGATGCATGACTTCACGCAACCCCCACTCCTGGTCGCAGCAATTGACATGGGTGGAGTACGCACACAATTCTCTGACCTGCTCTGCCATCGGTATGTCCCCTTTCCAATGTGTTTATGGATACCAGCCTCCTCTATTTGCCAGCCAGGAAGAGGAGGTAACTTGCCCATCTGCACTTGCTTTTGCCCGTCGATGTCGCCGCACCTGGTCACAAGCCCGAGCCACACTCCTCAGATCCGTTGCCAGCTACACTACCGGGGCCAACCGTCGGAGAATTCCTGCTCCCACCTACC
Source organism: Coregonus lavaretus (assembly GCF_964263955.1). Taxonomy (NCBI): domain Eukaryota; kingdom Metazoa; phylum Chordata; class Actinopteri; order Salmoniformes; family Salmonidae; genus Coregonus; species Coregonus lavaretus. The sequence goes on along the minus strand of NC_139990.1, from coordinate 61,821,362 downwards.
ATGTTGGTCAAAGGGTGTGGTTGTCATCGAAGAACCTGCCACTCAGGGTGGAGTCGCAGAAGCTGGCACCTCGGTTCATTGGCCCATTCCCTATCATAAGAGTGATTAGCCCAACTGCTGTCCGGCTCCAACTGCCTAATTCCCTGAGGGTGCACCCCACTTTCCATGTGTCTAAGATTAAGCCCATCCATGAGAGTCCGCTGGTCCCTGCTGCGCCTGGTCCTCCTCCTCCACGGCTCGTCGATGGTGGTCTGGTTTACACCGTCCGCCGCCTGCTTCGGTCCAGACGGAGGGGTAGGGGTCTCCAGTACCTCATTGACTGGGAGGGCTATGGACCTGAGGAAAGGACCTGGGTGCCAGCTAGTCGGATTGTGGATAGGACTCTCATCACCGCTTTCCACCAACGGCATCCTGATCAACCTGCAATCCGTAGGGGCCGCCCCAGAGGGGTCCCTAACCGTCCGGCCCGCTCGGCTTCCTGTCCTGTGCCTGATCCTGTCTCGGGACCTGTCCCATCTCCCGACCACGGCCCTCCGGCTTCCTCCGAGGATGAGGACGTTCACTCGGACCGTTCGGAGGAGTTCTAGCCCTCCTCCGGCTCCCCTCCTCCCGCCCGGCGTGGTGTTGCTCTTGGGACTTCTGGGGCCGTCCCTTGGGGGGGGGGTTCTGTCATGGGCCTCTCACTCCACCGGGTTACCACCTTAATTTTCTTCCACTCTGCTCACCACTCTCTCTACTCAGCCTAACTAGCTCCACCTGTCCCTGCTCTGCTCTGCTCTAATTACTCTGCCAGCTGCGCTGCATTACCCACTACCTCTCCCAGTATTTAAGGCCCTGTCTTTCAGCTCTCCGGTGTCAGATCGTCTGCAAAGCTCACACCCGGAACCTGTTTGCTCGCGCTTCTGGCTCACCCTGGTTTTGTGACCCCGGACCTGCCTGTTTTTTGGATACTCTTCTGCCTCAGGAGATCCAGACCTGCTTCTGCCATTACGACTCCTGACTACTCTTCAATCCCGGTAACTCTGACCAGCCTTCTGCCTTGCTACTACGTATTTTGGATTTCCCTTGAACTGTACTGCTGCCTGGTTTCATTCCGCCCTGTTGTGTCTGTGTCTCCCCCCCCCAGGACTTCTGGACCACCCACCACTGGCTTCATAGGACGCATCGCTGCCACTGGGGGGGGCACAGACCCAGCGCATTGGACGGGATCCCTGTTACCCCTGGAGCCTTCCTTCACTCCCTACTTCCCTTTTCCCTTAAGTTTAATAAACTTTCTGGTGTGACGCAATTGTGGTCCTCTGGTCGTCTGTCTGAACCGTGACATCTTCTCAACCCTTCCATCTCTCATCCCTCTATTCACTTGGCCCCTGTCCACTCTGGTCCTTATCACTGGCTCAGATCATGACAAGGGAATGATGATGGTTCTGCTGTGACTATCTCCATCTACCTCACTCTCGCCTCATCTCTCAAGTTAGAGGTCAATGCCAAGGAGTTAATCTGATGTCTTTCAAAATGGCTTCCGTCTCTACTGAAAATGTGTGTGTGGGGGGGGTGGGGGGGGGTGAACAAAGCATTTCTAAGAATAGGGATTGCCCATGTGGACAAAGAAAGTAGCACTACAGTATGTAAGCTCAGCTCGGTAGAGCCTTTGTACAACTGGAGCAACATACAAATGTTTACAGATACAACTACCTTTACCACATGGCTGCGTTATTGTTTTAGCATCACCTTGTTTGATGGCACACCAAGGTAAGTACCTTCACACACTGGCCCACGTTCAAAAGAGGTTTGAAAAGGTGCCCTGGCTCTCTCTTACGGAACAGTAAAAGCTGGTTATGCATGGCCCCTGACCTTCAGAAGTCAGACCAAACGAGGTAATTATCTGAGCCATAAGAAAATCAAACTGGCTGGCCCAATTGAAGAGGTGCTGAGCTGTGGGGAGATGTGTGTTAGGTCATCCCTTCCCGGGACACCATGTTAATATAATACATTAATGAATCCCTGTTTACAGAGCTAGCTGGGGCAAACATGCAACACAGCACTTTGGAGACAGAAAACAAATAGGCTTCAAATCATCATCTACGGGGATGGCTGGTAGGTATAATGAGATTATCCATATAGTTTGGTCCTTCGAGATGCATTGGGATCTGCTGACTGGGGATTCAACATGGTAATGCCTCTTTCTTGCTCTCTTTCTCTCTCTCTCTGTCGTTCCTTGTCATTTTTTCATGTGCTTACTAGCTCTCCCCATACAGGTGTCTCATTAGAGGGAGAGGTGCTAGCAGCGTAATCAGCTTCTTTTCAGTGCACACCAAACATTGCACACCCATCAAACAAAATCAGAGTGCTGTGCCTCGCTTCACTGGGAATTTTCAATACAAATCTTTATTATGTATTAATAATGGTGCTCCTGACAAGTCATATCTCCCTTTCTCTTTCGCTTTCCCTCTCTCTCTTCCAATCTATTTCTACTTTCTCTGTTTCTCTTTCTTTCCCTCTCAAACTGTCTGTCTGTCTTTGTCATTTGCTAACTTTTTCTCTCTCTTACACGGCCTGTTTCTCCTTCCCCTTACATTTCTCTTTCTCTCCTTTAACATTCTCTCTCTCTCTCTCTCTCTCTCTCTCTCTCTCTCTCTCTCTCTCTCTCTCTCTCTCTCCCTCTCTCTCTCTCTCTCTCTCTCTCTCTCTCTCTCTCTCTCTCTCTCTCTCTCTCTCTATGTCTCTCTCTCTCTCTCTCTCTCTCTCTCTCTCTCTCTCTCTCTCTCTCTTTCAATCCCACACTTTCTTCCCCTCTTTTTGTACACTCTTTTGTCTTATAGTCTTTTCCTCTCTCTTAAGTGGCCGGGCTTCATTCCAACTTTAGTGAGGAGATCAAAGTACCTGGGTGGTTTGCCTTTGAATCTGTAAACCTTTTCGCTCCAGTCGTCAAGGTCAGGGGATTGAACCTGTCCAAGCACTGTTGTGGGGAGAACACCTACGGGGGAAAAACTCAGAATTAGGTGCGGGAAGACAGACCTTCCCTGTGGTACACCTAAAGCTCTCAGAGTGAGAGAAAGAAAGAAAGAGAGAAGAGGAGGAGGAGGAGGAGGAGGAGGAGGAGGAGGGGAGGAGGAGGAGGAGGGGAGGAGGAGGAGGGGAGGAGAAGAGGAGGAGGAGGGAAGATAAGTCGGAGAGTGTCGCCTCGTTGGCACATATGGACACGGTTTTGAAAACACAGCAAGGGAAGTGCACACATTAGCATGCTAGCTCCCGTTTTCCCTCCAAAAAGCTAAATGGAGTGCTGTAATCCCTTTAGGCATGAAATAAAATAAAAAATGTAATGGCTCCTGTTTATATGCCTATCAAACCTGGGACTTAAGCTTAAGTAAATTGTTTGCTTCATGGCATGTTTGGAGATACATGATGAATTCTTATTAGAGGGTTAATGTACTTTCATCTGGAAAAACCCCTACAGAGAATCTACTAAAAATACATTACAGAAAACCTCTGTTTTTCCAGCAGTTACAGCAAGCTGACAGATGGCATGGAATACTAAATAAGTGATGTGGGGCTTCAAGAGGCCGTAAGCATTCAACTGTGACAAGTAGTGTCGTAACAACATCAGCAGAACACTGGAGAAACATACCCTGGTAGCTGTACACAAAGAAGTCTGTGTGGCCCGGAGAGTGGGGGTGGTCATTCCTGTCGCCGATGACAACCGTCAGTGTGCTGGTTGAGCTCATTGGAGGAGAGCCGCTGTCAATCATGAGAATGGGAAGGCGGTACTCCTTCTGGCGTTCACGGTCAAAGGTTCGCAGGGTAGTCAGTGCAGCGCTACCGTTGCGCAGGTCGGTCAGGTTGAAGTTGGTAGCATCGGAGGTTAACATCAGAAGACGGATGGAAAACGGTCCACCATTGGGTGAGGAGTCGCGGTCGGCTGCGTGGAGAAGCAGGGATGTGTCGTTCATTCTCACCGCCTGGGGGGCAGCCATGTTTTCCCACACAATGGGCTTGTAGGGCACCTCAAACTCTGGCCCGTTGTCATTGATGTCCAGTACGGTAACCATGACGATGGCGGTGCCGGTGAGTGGCGGGTTGCCTGTGTCGGTGGCCAGGACCATGAGTCTGTGCTGGGACATCTTCTCCCGGTCCAGAGAGTCAGCCACTACCACCCAGCCTGACTGGTCCACCAGGAACTGCCCATAGGGGTCAGACTCTTTGGCGATGCTGTAGGAGAAGCGGCCATTTAGACCTGAGTCCAGATCGGCAGCGGTGACTTGAGCCACAATGGTACCAACAGACACGTCCTCAGACATGGCAGGAGCCTCATAGAACTGTGGGAAGAAGACGGGTGCGTGGTCGTTGGAATCCTCCACCTGAACCAGGCAGTATGCCAGGCTGAAGAAGTCTGCGTCTTCCGCCTTCACAGTCAAGTTGAACGTTCTCTCGTGGGGCTTTTCAAAGTCCATCTTCTTCTTCAGCCGCACCACACCACGCCGGTTCGCCTTGTCTGTCTCCACAAAGAACTTCCTGTCCTCGTCGCCCCCAACAATGCTGAAAGTGACCACTGCGTTCTCACCCTGGTCGCCATCGCTGGCGGAAACCGCCAGAACCTCGCTGTTCACCTCTAGGTCCTCCGCCACCTATTAATAGTGTTAAGAAATTACATGAATATATTGATAACAAAATCCTCATCAAACATATTACAGAGCAACAATGTTGGGGTGAACAAGTGTGTTTTGAGCAGGTGGACAAACCTGGGCAGTGTAGACCCTCTGGGTGAAGACTGGTGGGTGGTCATTCACATCTGACACCATGATAGTAGCCGTTCCAGTCCCGGACAAGCCCCCACCATCCCTGGCCTCAACCACAACCAGATAGCGGTCCTCCACCTCACGATCCAGAGACCGTAGAACTGTACTGATGGTTCCAGTTGAAGGGTTGATGAAGAACAGATTGAGGTTGATCTCATTGCGAACGTTTTGTACGATGCGATAGGTCAGTATGGCATTCTTGCCGGCCTTGGGGTCATCTAAATCCATGGCCCTCATCTCCATCACGGAGGTGTCGGCGGGAGAGTTCTCAGGCACGTGGCCAACAAAGCAGCCTAAAGCATCCAGCGCCGGGCATGGGAAAACTGGTGCGTTGTCATTGATGTCACGGACTTCCAAAAGGACGTCAGCGAAGCCAGTGAGTCCCGCCCCTCCCTCATCGGTGGCCAGGACCAGGAAACGCCAGGCCGGGCGCTCCTCACGGTCCAGACGGCGTTGGGCGTAGATGTGGCCCGTACGCTCATCGATGGTGAACTCACTGCCGGCTCCCTGGCCGTGGAGGGAGTAGCGCAGGGCGCTCTGGTCTGCCTCCTGGTCTGGGTCGGTGGCTGAGACCTACAAACAGGAAACCCAAATAAAACTAGCATTAGCACATTAGCTGTGGATTAGTATTAGACAGCAGGGCCAGATAGAATCTGTGCGAAAAAATAAATAAATAAAATATTAATATATTATTTGATTGAACCATTTCTGTTGATTTACGGATATTCTGCCTCTGCAGATTCCATCTGGCCCCAAAAATAGGACATGAAAAGAGCATTGATTGCAGTAGCCAATATACAGTCCGTTGCCTCTCAACAAAAATAAGACAGTTTTCCTTGTGTTTTCCTCTATAGATAATTAACCTGCCTTCATGTTATCTCTGTGTGAAGGACAAGCTCAGACACTTCCCCCTACATCTATCACCAGAACGCACAATGCAATTAAAAGTTAATAGATGCCAGCAAAAGAAGAAATACACTTTCCTTCTTCCTCTCTTCTCCTCTCAGCGGAGGGTTTGTTTACAAAAGCCTTTGAAGTTTTCTTTTTTTCTCTCCATTTCCTGACAATGCAATGAGAAGACAATATGGAGACATGGCGCGGCGTACGACAGCCAAGGCCAGGTAAATACTCATTTCAAATTGGATTTTCTCTCTTTTTTCTATCGGCAGGATTGTATTCATATACAGAGCGAAGGAACTTCAGGGAGGGGATGGCTGCCTGCCACACGCTGGAAACTATTAAGTGCATTAGAGGGGAACCGAGGGCACATCAAATCAATTCCACCTCCAGGAAAGCAGCATTGGGTTGAATACTGTGACACATGCCTCTCTCTCTAGGATTACTTCCATGCCCTCTAGAATCTTACTTCTTTTTAATCTGATTTACCTTGGCGACATGCACATACAGTATTACTGGGAATTACTGGGAATAGGTGTGACGAAACTAGGCTGGATATTCAATGAAAGCCTAAGAAAAGCAGGAGGCGCCACAACTATTTATCATGGGTAAACTGTGGGTGCTCATGTTGAGTAGTATTAGGTATCAACACTTTAGGATAGGAGTATAACATTGGAGCCTATTTGATTTCACACAATGTCCACATGTGCGATGAGTTACTGTATATATTATGTTACTTGAGAGGTGAAGCTAAAGGCACATTCCGGTCAATGGGTGGACAATGTCATTGCATTCACTTCCATTCTATTTTTTATTTGTATACTGCACATATAAAACAGAATTTCCTCACAGCAAGTTTAGCTTGATCAAAAAAGGCTTTCAAATATCAGCTGTCATACTCTGCTTATGTCGCTGTTACAAAGGGCCGATGTATGTATGGCCTCTGACCTCCAGCATACTGTAAAGACAGGTAGCTCTGTGAGTTCATGAAACAACCTAATGGTGTAATGCACTGTTTATGTGGCAGTTATAAGAGGTAAACCAGTATGTATGGCCTATAGCAGGGATCAGCAACTAAATTCAGTCGCGGGCCGATTTCTTTCTTGAGCGGATGGTCAGGGGCCGGTGCATAATTATAAATAATTTGTAGACTGAAAATTGACCGCAAGAAGCCCAAACAGATATAATATTTGACTAAAACATAATAATTTCAAACCTTGCTTACATTTGTATGCAGGTGTCTCTCTATTATGCGTGGGAATACTTTGGAACAGAGTTCCAAAATAGAAATCACTTGGAGCTGATTTCCTGGTTCCATTTTTTGCTCAGATAACTTGGGCGACCAAATAAAACCACCGCAGGCCAAATTCGGCCCACGAGCCGCCAGTTGGGGAACCCTGGCCTATAGTATGTATGACATCTGACCTCCAGCACGAAGATGGGCAGCTCAATCAGCTCCTCTGTGACAGCGGCGTGGTACTCTGTCTGGCCGAAGACCGGCGCCTCGTCGTTGCGGTTCACCACCTGGACCACCACTAGGCTCTCGTTCTCCCATTTCCCATCGGAGGCCACCAGTCTCAGCTCGTAGCGCTGCTCCATCTCGTAGTCTAAATGCTGTGCCACGAAGATGGTGCCCACCTCTGGCTCCACGTCAAAGGTGCCCATGGTGTTGCCAGAGGTGATCTGGTAGCGGAGTTTGGCATTGGCACCTGGACAAGGGGATATGGCTGTTTCAAGGTTGCTTTTATTGGTTAGACAAGGTAGAACTAGTAGTCCATCTTAGATGAGGAGAAAGGAGGACATCGTTACAGACAGTATGATTGTGGTATGTGTGTGCTCACTCTCACACACTAGACTACAGGCTGACAATCAGCACACGCAAAAACACGCGCACAAAAACAAAACCTAACTCACACTTCCAACAGCCCTCAACACAAAATAACACCCCCCACAATACCCTCTCTGAGTCACACAGTGCCATCCGGCTATCAAATATTTCGGATGAAAACATCAGATTCTCTCACAGTGGGCCTCATTAGACAGCATACCTCATCTTTCTCCCAGGCAGTACCCGTTCTCCTCCCTCCCTGGCCCCTCATGTCCTCAGTGTGTTCAGTTGAAAATACACATGTGCACACAACGAATGTACGTACATATTTGTGAATACTTGCACGCATGCATGCACACATCTCCTTTCTAATTTCCTCTCTTTTCTTTTATCTCACTCATCCCACTTTTACTCCCCTATTCTCTCCTCTCCTCACATCTTCACTCTCTCATTCCTCCTCTCTAACCTCATCCACTCTGCCACTGTCAACCCTAATCAGATACCCCATCAGAAGCGGAGAGGAGAGGGCTAGGTCGGGATGGCGTTTCCGGTCTGGGAAATGGGAATAATGAGATGGGATCAAAGGAGTCTGAATTCTGACTGCTGGTGTCTGTCATGTTAGAGTGCTGGGTGCTCCATCGTGGAGCTCCACAGTGGGACCTTCATACTAGCCCTTATGAAGCTCTGTAAGAGCTGAATAAGGACGTGGTTGAGGTTCTACAGTAGTTAGGAGTCTGATGAGTAGAGATGTATGAAAAGGACTGTCAAGAAGGCAGGATGACTTACAGTAAACATGACACATTCCATTCCATAAACAATCTCCATTTCATATTGCACTTCTTGTTCTTGCACCAGCTTCCCACCCCCACATATGCACATAAACACAAATGTTTTCTCTCTCTCTCTCTCTCTCTCTCTCTCTCTCTCTCTCTCTCTCTCTCTCTCTCTCTCTCTCTCTCTCTCTCTCTCTGTCTCTCTCTCTGTCTCTCTCTCTCTCTTTCTCTTTCTTTCTCTCTCACAGACACACACTCACTGCCTGCCTGCGTCTGGCTCGGGCCCTGTTTACCGGCACGGAGGAGATTTTAGGAGACAAACACCATCTGTGTGAGACGTGTTGGGCCTTCATTACAACGTGTCATGCTCCTATCGGGAGTGTGTGTGTGTGTGGAGGGGGCTTAAGTGCGCTGGCCGTCAAAGCTTCTGAGCACAATCTGCCGTGACACTCGCCAAGAGGGTGTGTGTGTGTTGAGTGAGTAAGTTTGTGAGTGTGTGTTGGGTGGCGGGGAGTAGCTCCTGTACTCTTGCCTCCGGCCGCCTCCCTAATGATCGGTCTGGCCATATGGTTTCATCCTTAGCAAAGCAGGAGCTCCACTGAAGGCCCCAAAATTCAGATTAAGGTCACTAGCATATCCCCCCTCCCACTCCATCCACTCCATGCATTGGACCAAATCCCCTACCCCAATCTGTTTACCATTAAGCTAGACAACCTATAGCTGTTACCTGACAAACCTTCAGCTCAACTTAACTCCAATGTCAACCTCAGCAAAAAAAAAAGTGATCTTGTTAAAGCCCATCCAAAAGTTCTTCATTAGGCACATTTTCCACTTGAGGATAGAAACCCGATCCTAAAAGGATGTCTGTCTGCAACAAAAGACGCTCAAACTAATCAGCTTTGGGGGTAGCGTTTAACAGGGGGCAATGAAAATTCCCCTCTATTCCCCACGGATCTGTTCCCTAATTATTTCAATTCCCCAAGTTCCACTGGGAGTGTAATGGGAAAATATTGGGATTTCATGGAAAAGGCCCCTTGATGTGCTTTGAAATTAAATACACAAGGGATTGGAATTAGGAGGGTGTATATGGGCATCAGACTCAAAAGTAAGGATATTCTCATATGATACAGATGTCTCCATGTGTTTGTCTACTTGACTCTCTCTGTTGTGGAGTAGCATCAACCGTATGGTGGAACAGTGGTGGCTGGTAAAGAGGGGTAGCAGAGAACTCAATGGAAGTACCTCAGATGAAGATTGTAATGGGAGAGTTATGAGATGTGAATTGCCTTGTCACACCACTAGCACAATAAAGGTGTATTGTTTCATTGATATTTGATGTGTTCAGGACTGTGTGAGTCATTATTGTAATGGTCCATGGTTTGTGGATGTTGACAGGTGGTGAGAGGCTCTGAGCGCAGGTGACCATATAAACTGGAGGTCAGATTGACTAATCCTGTTATGGAAGCACACACGCATGCACACCTGGACCAACGACAGTGTGTGTGTGTTGTTGTTGTGTGTGTGTGTGTGATGATGTGATGAGAGGGTGGATGGACATCAGGGCTAGCAGGCAGGCAAGCTTCACTGGTCAATGAACACTGAGGTGATTTCTCCTGAACTGTTTCACTAAGCTGTGTGTGTGTATCACAGGCCTGTGGAGCGTGACAGTCAACCTCTGATCTATAGGAACACTGTCACCTCTAGCACCAACATGGGACACTGAACTGACTCACTCAACACTATGACTGACCCCGGAAAATGGGACAATAGCACAAGAAAGGATAACAGAGGGGAGGAAAAGGAAAGAGAGAATAATGAGGTAGAGAGAGAGTGAGAGAGAGAGAAAAGCAGAGGAATGAGAAAGACAAAGACATGTAAAGACGAGAGATGAGCCAGGAGTGCTGAAAGAGAGGGAGGGAAAGGAGAGACACAAAATGAGCAGATCTGAAATTTGCGAAATGAGACGAGAGGATCTGAGATGAGACACCACGAGACGAGAGACAACACAGGCAGACATCAACCCTGCTTACACCAGCACAAGCATAGCCAGGAGTGGCTGAGCTCAAACCTCCCCTCAAGACCTGCCTGCTCAGCAAGACTAGCGCTTAGCCAGGGATCGTGTCATGTTTTACAGCTAATCTCCCTGCTAATACAGATAATCTCCCTGCTCGGACACCTGCGTGGGGGGCCAGGGGGAGACAAAATGGCCACCACGGCAGTTTATTCCACTCACTCCTGTCTCTCTGTTGAGAGAGACGTTTTTCCTAATTACCATTGTTGAGACGGTGAATTCGGGTAAAGTCTACAGAGCGGTGGTGGGATAAGCCGGAGCATTTGGGAGGGAATTATAGTTGTTGTTTGCGGTTAGTTTGCTATCTTAGCACTTCTTAATTCTGCTTCAGTGTCTTTTTGGACTGTATGCTTTTACAAATCCGTCAAGGGATCTAGCTAGGGGTGTCTGAAGAGGGATAAATAGCAGAGCCAAGACAGTTGCTAATTCAACTGAACATTGGAAAGGAAAAACAAAAACAAACCCTAAATCCAAAATGGTGGCCCCAATTCTCGTCTTAGTCATTTGCTAACTCTTTAAATGTAACGTAGCAGCCCATTAAATCAGATGTCATTTCAAAACCTGCGTTGGCATCATGGAAGGTGACATTTCCACCAAAACAACGATCGACATCTACTCCCACAAAGGATTTACCATTGTCATTAAGAGAGCACACTGTTTTTCTTATTTATTAATTTTCAGAGGAGGAGAGACGAGGGACAAACAAAAACAAAGAGACAAACATCAAATGACTACCTCTGGGGGCCGCATCCATACCTCCCACATTCACCACAGAGATGTGCTAACAAGCTCTGACAGAAAATAAGAGGAATAGAGAGAGAGTGACAGAGTGGGAGTCAGAGACGGAGAGAGAAAGACAGAGAGTATTCTTTACCTAAATATACCTCCTATACTTTTCTTAATCTCTGTGGAGCCTGTCAAAGCTTCAACAGAAAATTCAACTTGATATTGACAGGAATTCATAAGCACAGAGGGAAGTGACAGGGGGAGAGTGAGTGATTCCATTACAGTCGAGAGACAGAGTTGAACAGACAAGTAGGAAAAGCTACACCAGGATAAACACACACTGTACCACTAGAGCCCAAGTCCTCTATGAGTATCAAGCACTTCAACAAAGACGTTAAGACTACTGGACTCAGTGGACTGGCATTGCGCTTACATTCAATTCTCAATTGTTATGTCTGGCTGTCTTTGGACTTGTTTCTGCCAAAGCCTTTGTAAAGATGAAAGATAATCTTCCATGGGAGTAAACACTAGAATTATAAACAGTGCTGTCCAAATAATTTAATAACTATGTCCCAGGAAACTAGCACCAGTAACTTTACTTATCAACTTATCATTGTGAGCGCTATTTTTTCAACAACAAAAAAGTCTAAACCAAGGTTGACTGATTGACCCCTACCCACCCTGAGACCCCGCCCAATGTGCCTCACCTTCATCTTCATCATTGGCCGTCACGGTGATGAGGACGAAGCCCACCTCCTTGTCCTCCTCCACGCTCACCTCGTACACCGATTGGGCGAAAGCTGGAGCGTTGTCGTTGACGTCCGTCACAAGGATCCGTACGTAGGCCGTGTCTGTGTGAACCAATGAGAGGGATCTTTACTCAGGACTAACAACCAATCCAGATTGTAGCAGGGACCTAGAGAGCAACACTAACGTATAGTACTCTGACATCAAATTACATTGGCTTGGTCTATGTGGACCAAAGACATTAAAAAGAGAGTACATTACTCTAAGTATTACACCTGGCAAGAGAAAACAGAAGCATTAACCATCTAACCTCACAGAACACAGCAGTATAACACCAACAGGGGCAAAAGGGAGAATAATGTGCTATAGCTAGTCATTGCCATATCAACTCTAGAGGGACCTTGATGGCTTGAACAAACAGTGTGTTGGTGGGATGAGTGTAGCATCACTGTTCTTTTGCTGTACCTCTGTGTGCGGGTCATTATTGACCCAAAACCCAGATTAGCCATTAGCTTGTTCCATTAGCGCATCGCTAACGACGTCTTAATGAATGAAGTTCATCTGGATGCTCTAATAACAGGGATAGAGCCAGCTGGTGTGTGTGTATGTGTGTGTGTGTGTGTGTGTGTGTGTGTGTGTGTGTGTGTGTGTTTGTGTTTCTGTGTGTGTTCCTGTTACTGCCTGGTTAGAAAACGACTGATGTGTTATTGACTGGTTAGGTAATGGGGGGTTAATGGAGGATAGGGTTGGTAAGGGGACAGAGCTACCTATTATGAGAGAGTATGATACTCAGAGTTTCCCTGTCTGGATAGGTGTGCCTGTGTGTGGACTGCAAACGTGTGTATGCAGAGGAGTGTAGGTATGTGAGATACCCACCAGTGTTGGGCTGGCCCTGCTGTCCAGGCCTGGCTGACTCTGAGCTGTCCTGAGACTGGACCTCTATGAGGTAGGAACCTTTCTGCTCACGGTCAAACGAGGCCCGGGTGTGTATGACCCCAGTGTAGGAGTTAATACTGAAGTACTGAGAGTCTCCACTCTCGTCCTTCAAGATCACATAGTTTATCTGTAGACAAAGGGGGAAAGATCAAAATGTTAATGCAATATTAGGATAAAATTACATACAATATTGTGTATCTTGATAAGAAAATCAAGTGATTATGGGAAATGTAGTCATTCGCAATAGAGTCCGCAGGGGTGCTCACCATTCCATGGAGGCCTGAGTCAAGGTCCGTAGCAGAAACCTGGGCCACCAATGTTCCGATCTCTGCCCCCTCTGGAATGGTAGCCTCATAGGTGGAGGACAGGAAGAAGGGAACGTTGTCGTTTACATCTGGAGAGGGGAGAGAGGCCAGAGGTAAGGGCTAGGAAGAAGGGAACGTTGTCGTTTACATCTGGAGAGGGGAGAGAGGCCAGAGGTAAGGGCTAGGAAGAAGGGAACGTTGTCGTTTACATCTGGAGAGGGGAGAGAGGCCAGAGGTAAGGGCTAGGAAGAAGGGAACGTTGTCGTTTACATCTGGAGAGGGGAGAGAGGCCAGAGGTAAGGGCTAGGAAGAAGGGAACGTTGTCGTTTACATCTGGAGAGGGGAGAGAGGCCAGAGGTAAGGGCTAGGAAGAAGGGAACGTTGTCGTTTACATCTGGAGAGGGGAGAGAGGCCAGAGGTAAGGGCTAGGAAGAAGGGAACGTTGTCGTTTACATCTGGAGAGGGGAGAGAGGCCAGAGGTAAGGGCTAGGAAGAAGGGAACGTTGTCGTTTACATCTGGAGAGGGGAGAGAGGCCAGAGGTAAGGGCTAGGAAGAAGGGAACGTTGTCGTTTACATCTGGAGAGGGGAGAGAGGCCAGAGGTAAGGGCTAGGAAGAAGGGAACGTTGTCGTTTACATCTGGAGAGGGGAGAGAGGCCAGAGGTAAGGGCTAGGAAGAAGGGAACGTTGTCGTTTACATCTGGAGAGGGGAGAGAGGCCAGAGGTAAGGGCTAGGAAGAAGGGAACGTTGTCGTTTACATCTGGAGAGGGGAGAGAGGCCAGAGGTAAGGGCTAGGGAGGTGATACAGGCTTTCTATTAAGAGCATGCTAACAGAGGTCCTACCACTCCTATTGTTTTGCCCTCAACAATACTAATGCTAAGTACACAAACCCAAATCTTAAGTCACTGACTCTCCAGGTTTTAAGACTACTCCCTTGGTATCCATAAGATGAGGAACATTTGTGATTTCCTTAAACGCCCCCCAAAATACAATTATCGACAAAGTCAGACAAGAATAGCCTCTTTTCTTTACTCTATTAGAGCTAGATATGTGTGTTCCCGTCTCCTTCCCTGGCGTATGTGGTATGAGTCATCGCTAAACAAGCAGCCATTTTAACCGCTACTGTTTTCTGTCGCTAGCTGATTACACCTTCCTCCAACAGGCTTCTAGGGACTACATCTTCCCTGTTATTACCTTTCAATCTCCTCTCTTCCGCCTCTCTGCCTCCCACCTTCATTAACTGAGCTGGAGCTTCAAGTATTTATGTTGTGTTGGAAAGCCCTTCACTGTTCCCTACTGCTCAAGCCTGCCTGCTGTCTTCTCTCTATCTGTCTCTTCTGTCTCTCTTTTCCTCACAAAACTCACTTCCTTCCAGCACTGCCATGACCCAAGATAAAAAGGTTTGTATGGCCAAGGTACTGTACATATAATAAATGCCATTTAGCAGATAATATATGCCATTTAGCAGACACTTTTATCCAAAACAACTTACAGTCATGAGTGCATACATTTTACATATGGATAGCCCCAGGGATCAAACCCACAACCCTGGCGGTGCAAGTGCCATGCTCTACCAACTGAGCTACAGAGGACCAAGGTCATTTCCGTAAGTTGCATGCCTCATAGTCACACAGGAGTAAATGTATCCAACATTCACGCCAGTATACACACTTTCTAAATCTAAGAGTGTACAGTATACACTCTTAAAATGCCTCCTACCTGTAACATTGACGTAGACGGTAGTAAAAGAGGCCAGTGGAACAGCAGCTACGTTCTGCACTCTGACCCTTAGTGTGAAGAAGCACGTGGTCTCATAGTCCAGAGGTTCAGCCACCAGTATGGATGCAGAGCCATCAGCCCTGTTGGGTTTGATGTAGAAGCGGACAGGCATGTTGGTCTCCGGGACCTGACCCTCCTCAAGGTTATAGGTCACTCTGGGGTCACCCAGCGGAGAGGTGGCCTTGATAGTCTGGAGGATAGGAAGCAGGATATGACATCATTATTGATAGGATAGTGAGGTGGATATATATGCAAGTGTATATGCATGTCTGAACAGAGTGTGTTCTTTTGTCTGTGCACGTTCATTTGAGTGCCAGTGTGTGTGCATGAAGTACAAGACAGAAAACTAGGTGGAACCTGCTTGGGCATGCTGTAATGTCCCATAAATTTTTTTTTATCTTGGAGGGGAATTACTGAAAAAGAGCCAATGACTAACAAAAGGGGCTGGCTTTGGCCAAAGCTTGCTAAAGATAATTAGCATTATTAGTGAGTGGGCCCATCTAAATCAGCACAAACGTCTCCCTACTGCTGACTCCACTTCAGGAATACATTGGACACACTCCAAGCCTAATCCATCAAAGTTCCTATTGAACTGATATTGACACTTTATGGAGACACTTTCCACTGGAAAATCATCTCCAGACTATCTGGTTCTAAATGGAGGCTGCTCGGTTTTCACAACACTCCCACTCTATCTTTTCCAGGAACCGTGGCAGAGAAAACCAAAGTGACAGGAAATGACACGGGGAAGTATATCGCTGCAGCGCATACCTGGGTACAGAGGGAGCCCATCAATGGGATTTCACAGACATTTACATTTACATTTTAGTCATTTAGCAGACGCTCTTATCCAGAGCGACTTACAGTTAGTGAATACATATTTTTTTTTTTATACTGGCCCCCCGTGGGAATCGAACCCACAACCCTGGCGTTGCAAACGCCATGCTCTATCAACATCCCTGCCGGCCATTCCCTCCCCTACCCTGGACGACGCTGGGCCAATTGTGCGCCGCCCATGAGTCTCCCGGTCGCGGCCGGCTGCGACAGAGCCTGGATTCGAACCAGGATCTCTAGTGACACAGTTAACACTGCGATGCAGTGTCTTAGACCACTGCGCCACTCAGGAGTTGACATGGTGTCAAGCTTATTGATGTCCCCCCTCCCTTCCTGTTTATACCAGTATGGAGGTCAGGTGTGAGAATGTTTTTCTTTCCCTCTCTGTATGAAACATATGGGGCGGTTGCATGGACGTCATCCTACACTCACAGGAACAAGAGGCAGGATTCTCATTGTTCTGAGGACTCCATTATGGGTCACAGCTGCACGCTGTCTGGCACCAAATCATTTGTTACTTCAAGGGTTCCGCAAAACAAACTCCATAAATGTGAGCATTTATTACATTGATGACATTATGGAGTAAGCACACCATTTCAAGCATAGTATGTTTAAGTGTGTTCAAGAATTCATAGTTCTAGCTCTTGTCCAAACATGTCAAAATAATGGTCCAAACCATCTATGGACATGTTTGGACTGCACTTTTCTAATGGCTTGCCTTGAGTGTGAATGTGAGAGGAGAGAGGCAACCTCTTTAACCAAGGGCAAGGATACTAGTGAACCCTGAGAACAGTTGAAGAGGGGTGTTATTCGGAATCTGCTGTGTGTGCCTGACTGTGAATGTGTGTGTGTGCAGGTGAATGTGTGTGTTGTTGTGTTCCTGTGCAGTGCCCTACAGCAAAATGGTCTGACCTATAAAGGAAGGAAGCATGTGGAGCTTTTAAGACCCATGTTCTCTTCGCCACTTGTCCTGCCACAATGATGCTGTGTGTGTGCTGTGTATGTGTGTATGTGTGTGTATGTGACTGTATGAGTGTGTGCTCTATTTATGTATCTGTGTGTGTGCGCATGCGGTGTGTGTGTGTGCGTGTGTGTGTGTACAGACTAGAGCTTTTAAGGCCCACGTTGTCCTTTCTCTGCCACACAGCTACAGAGTCACAACCTTGACAGGGAAGGATGACATTAACCATGGCCGAATGAACCTCACTTCACCACTCATTCTGCTTCGATCCAGCAGAGGCCCTACACATACACACACACACATGCACACACACACATACACACACACACACACACACACACACACACACACACACACACACACACACACACACACATTACCTCTTCAAATTCACCATATCCACACTTCTGGAGATTCTGAGATTCTTCAAACGTCCAGCATTCTGACATGGCTTTCTACATTTGCAACTCGTCCATTTCTGATGCATAAGAATGAGAGATTGCAGCAGAGAGAGCTATAATGGAATGGTAGCCTTTGACTCCATGTCTGGCAAACACAGGCATTCAATCTTCTCATTGACTGACTGGGGTGTTAGCAGGCACTGTTCTTGGACTCCAACCAACAGTGGGAAATTGGAAAATCAAAATGGCACCGGATAGATTTGAACTTTTGAAGTGATTATCTGGATACGCTAGACTACACTGTGAGCCACTGTCTGAAAAACCAATCCTGGAAGTCCGGTTGAAAACTAAGAGCACAACAAAAACGAAATAATATTTCAATATCTGTCGAGCAACACCAAAACCCATTGCAAAGTCACCCTGTTACCCATTATGAAATTGCAATAACATTTCCCATAAGAGGAAAAGCATTGGAAGGGAGAACATTGAAAGTAGTATTGTTGTACTGTCTGCCCATGACTCACTATGCTTGGTTAGAGCTACAGAGATAGAAAGAGAGAGTCAGGAAGAACACCTGAAGATAACGCAACAGCGGAAAGCTCTCAGACTGTCCTTTCCGACTCAGTGGAGGAGGGCGCTCTCTCTCTCTCTCTCTCTCTCTCTCTCCGTCCAGTAGCGTGCTAGTGAGTTTGCGAGACCCTAGATGCACAGAGTCCCCTGTGGACCCCAACTTCCCACCCACCTCAGCTTCTCACAAAAAAATATTTTTCTTTTTTTAAACTTCCCTGTTTTGCTTCAAAAGCCTTGTTGTGTTGAAATATTCATGCGAGCCTGAGTTTTGCTTCAATTATTAATTTGTATTATCTGCTGAGAAAATACAAAACTTGTCCAACCTCTTGTATCCCACCTTATTAAAGACCCCTCATGCACCGGGCCTCTCCTCCCCAGTTAACAGGGGCGAACCCTGGAACAGGAGCATGATGGGAATGATACCCCATTAACTCGCCGGCATGCTAAAGAACAAGGCCCCTTAATTACTTCCTCAAGGTTGCAATTACCGCGTTTGGAAATTCGCTAATTATCGTTCCTTGAGATAATTCCACAATGAGAGGCTCGATATTTAAAATTTTAATTAGGGAGACGGAGAGATAGATAGATAGATGGAGGAGTGAGGCGAGAGGGAGAGGGAGAGAGAGAGAAAATAGATAGTGGGGGTAGAGGAATAGAGGCACACAGTAACACAACAAGGCAGCTCAGGGATGCTAATGAATGCATTATACTGTTTAACAAGCCTAATTTGTATTTAGAGTTCTAAGGATGAATTACTGTGAAGGCTCCCAAAGCACAGAACAGATTTTAACAGTCAGTTGCTACAGTTACTCCACACCAGGGAGTAAATACTGTACTTAGAGTGGAGCAAGAGAGCGATAGAGAGGGAAAAAAACTCCATGTAATTGTTGTGAAGTGCTTTGTTGTTCAAGTTATATTAGTACAGAGAGACATTGTAGAGTGTGAGAGGGAGAGAAAGAGAGAGGGAGAGTGTAGATAAAGAGAGTTTGTAAATGAAAAGAGTGCGAAAGTGAACAAGTTCTCTGGCTAATTACTACCCTCCACTAACGGTTGGAAGTGTTCAAAGTTTTCTCCATTAAAAGGCCAGTGACTACCATGGTAACTCCTGGCAGCCGTTATCTTGAAAGCTTTTATAAAAGGCAATATTATCTGTCTAGCCAATCAGAGGCTGTCGTTAACCACCATTAGTAAACCTATTGAGCCCACCAAACTACAGAGACAATAGTGGACCATTACACCAACTTATGGAGCTTCCTGAAAGAGTTTGGAAGAGGGAGGGGGAGAGAGGAAGAGGGGGAGAGAGGAAGAGGGGGAGAGAGAGAGAGGATAGACGAGAGGAAAGATACAAAGAAATAAGCAGAGAGAAATCAATGAAGGAAAGGGCTGAGAGCAGAAGAGCACTACCCTTTCATACAGGGCTCGGTGATCTCTGTGGAAAGTGGTGTGTGTGTTCTTCTATTAGCTAAGACATACGAGACCACATGCAGAGCCCCATTGGGACTGGCCTCTTTGGCACATGCACAGTCACTGCACAAGTCACAGAGGAGACAGTAGCAGTTTACCTTTATGGGGTCAATAAGGCCATCAATAAAGTTGTCACGAATGGTACCAACTAGGCCATAATGCATCCATGAACAACATTATTAAGGGTTCATAAGCTTGACCATAAGCTGTCAACATGCATCGAACATTTACTAGAATCATCTTCCATCTTTTCATGTTCATAAGAAAGTGCTCAAAACCATCTGAATTAAATAAGTCAACAATTGACAAGAAGCTCCATTTCTCGCATTTCAGTTCAGAGGAGCCTAGCAAGTCCTCTCAATGGCACAATGCACCAAGGCTAAAGCTGAGTCGGCACGGACTTAGCTCTAATGAGAAATCATCTCATTACACATCAATGGTGTCTGGGGGCCTTGCTTAGCCTAGCCTAGCGTAGCGTTAGCTCCATTGCTGTCAAGCTAAATGGCTGGCCTTGAGCATGTTTTGGTGTAGAGAAAGTGTTGTGTTTGTGTTCAGTCGTCAACCATTCACCTGCTGTATATTCCTTGTGTATTACAGTGGGTGACTTCTAGTATGTATGTATGTTTAACACATCAAATAATTATGTCAGATCTATCTTTTACATGCTGCATCCCCCAATGAATAAGCCCAGGGTATGTAAACAACATGGCACTCTCCTCATGCTCCCTCACTCCACTTCAAAAACCTTCTGAGAGAGATGGACCCAAAAACAACCCCCACACATCCTCAACAACAAAAAAGAGCCTGAGGAGGAAAGTGCGTTGACAGCGCTGATGAGACAATAGCACCCATCCTACTGGCTCTCCACGGGAGAAGGGCCTCATTGATATGGAGATTTCTCCCTGCATCTGCATCTCTCATCCCCGGCAACAACGTAATTAACAGATCAAATTAGCGCTGCTAAATTTAAAACAACAATCTACATCGCCGCAATAATGCCGCCTTGGTGGCTGAACAAACCAACAAGGAGGAGAAGAAGGGGGTGGTGGAAGGGGTGGTGGTGGGAAAGGGGGGATAGAGAAAGAGTTTTGGCCATCGACCAACCGGTTCCAGAGAGGGGTTCAAGAGAGACATGGGGAGACAGAGAGAGAAAGAGAGAGAGAGAGAGAGAGAGAGAGAGAGAGAGAGAGAGAGAGAGAGAGAGAGAGAGAGAGAGAGAGAGAGAGAGAGAGAGAGAGAGAGAGAGAGAGAGAGAGAGAGAGAGAGAGAGAGAGAGAGAGAGCGAGAGATAGAGAGAGAGAGAGAGAGAGAGAGAGAGAGAGAGAGAGAGAGTAAAGGAGAGAAAAGGAGAGAAAAACTGAGAGGGAGACCTGAAGTGAGAGGTCATCTGGCTATCGACCAACAGGTTCCAGAGAGAGAAACTGTGAAAGAGAGAGAATGAGACATAGCCTTTCCTCTTTTCCAATTCCACGGAACAACCGCTTTGAGGGAGACATCTGCGTTAAAATATGTAAAGAGCATCCAGTGGATTAGAGTGGCATTCATTTACTATCTCTCTCTCCCTCTCTCTCGCTCTCTCTCTCCCAGTGAAGCTGTGGGGATGCGAGCTGAGCTGTCAGGAGATGAATACAGTAATTAAACGTCTCTCTCTGTTGCGCGGTCCGAGGCAATAAGAGACCATTGTAGAGTCTTAACGGGGTGAATCATTTTATCTCCTTCCCTCTCCTCACTCCCTTTGTCTCCCGTGTCGACGCTGACACAGATACCGGGTGGCTCGTTGCATTTCTGCCATCTCCTGCCATTGAGGGATCAATTATAATTTGGTGTTGTCAAAAAAAGGGCCTGGGAGCATATTTAAAAACAGGTTATCAAAAATGACAAGCGAAGCAAAGCGAGTGAATGAACATGCTCTCCTTTTCAAAAACTCACTCACCACTATTAAAGGAAACACTATCAGGGGACATCTTAAAAAAATTACATTTAACATTTGTAGTCTATTTTGAAATTTGTGCAAAATGAAGACAGGTAAGGATGGCAGCAGGGGTAAGATGGAAGAGGAGAAGCACTGGAAGGGAGGTGGCGGGGGTAAAGTGTGGTGTTTCATGCTCGTCAAGTGAAACGTAGCAGGGTTGTGTACTCGCCTCGGCAGAAATGTTTCGAAGCACCCCGCTAAACATGCTGATGGTTGGGGAAAGTGAGCTGCGTTTTCTACTAGCGCTCCTCAAGGCTCTCTTTACTGATGAATAGGCGGGACGCACGGATGGGAATAGTCTCAGAAGACCCACTTTCCCCTCCGACAGGGAGTAGGGTCCTAGAGACGTTGATGCCAGTCTGTCTGGAGGCACTAATAGTAGCCTAGTCACCACTATCTTGGCAAGCTGGGGGTGGGGTGGGGAACTCCTTTTGGGGGTCTTAATTATCTTGGTCAGTTGGAAAGAGATGAGGCTATCATTTTGGAGCATTCCCCAAGTTGCAGTTGGTAGAGCGTTGAACCATCTCTACCACAACCACTACTACCAGAAACCTATGCATAGTTGTGGTTGACCTTATATCATAGTGTGAGTAGACACCATCTCTCCTAGTTAAGGAACAGGTCACTATGAGGTCCACTCACCACTATCTTGGCATCGCGAACTGTGTTCTCGGGCACGGTGACCCAGTACTCTAGCTGCCCCCACTGGGGCGGCTGGTTGTGCACGTTGGTGATGATGACGGTCAGCTCCACAGAGCTGCTCCTGTTGCCCCCGTCTGTGGCCACGATCTGCTGGCTGATCCTCGACGTCTGACGACAAATGAAAGAGAGGAAGGAGGGGTGACATGGAGGTTAGACATGGAAAGCATATGGAGCTGACCAAAACACATGGTTGACCCTCCTCTCTTTTTACCTCCTTTCACATCTTAAATATACCTTAATGTGCAAATGAATGAGCATAGAAACAGTCTACATCAGTTTGTTACAATCTCTTAATAACAGTTCAGATGCATCATATTTACAACCTTATCCACTTAGTCAGTGTCATGACTTTCTAGTAACCTCCTCCTCTAATCCACAACCTTCCTACTGTCTACATAAGACTGTTCTGATGTCATTCACCCTTACATCACATGAGACATACAGAGAGAGAGACAGAAAGTGAAACAGAGAGAGGGAGAGAGAGAGAAAGAAAGAGAGCAATGAGAGAGGAAGCATTCCAACTGACATGGCGGTATTCAGATAAATGATTCTCTGCAAGGCGAGTGTGAAA